>NC_044031.1:647130327-647437474 GCF_901765095.1 Microcaecilia unicolor | reverse complement strand
GAGAGACAAACCCCAGCGCCGTGCCCTCCTTGAAGGCCAGGCCCATAGAATCTTGCCCCCCGCCCCCCTCTTGGCGGCCCTGAGTCCTGGTTTTGAACTTACATCCCAATGTAGTGAGGTATTTGTTGTTCCTGTTTCTCATCATTGAAATCAGTGCTGCTAGTCCCATAATGCATCAAGACAGGGTGCTCAGGAATCCTGGACCGGCCTACAATCTCCCTCCTGGAACTAGATAGCTTGGCAGATCTGTTAAGAATAGAGTCACCTTTTTAGAAACCCAACCTTATTCTTCAGCCACTCACTGCATGCTTTATCTGGTAGAAAAAGTTGAAAAAAATCCCTCAGGTTCTTTTACCAGCACCAGTGCAGCCATTGGGGTAACTAGGTGGTCACCTGGAGTGGCCCACTTTTGAAGCAGCAGAACAAATGCTCCACCGTCTTCATTTGTCTTCGACTGTGTGGAGTGCTGGCCTGGAATAAGGATGGAGCGGGTGGCAAAGTTGATGAATAGGATGCCTGTCCCACATGCCCTACTAATACTCTGCCTATAGTACAGGCTAGGGGCATAGCTATTTGGGGCCACAGGGGCCTGAGCCCCCGTAGATTTGGTCCTGGACCCCCCTGCCGACGACCCTCTCGACCTCCCCTCCCACCGCCAACCCTCCCCGCCGTCGCCTTGGGCTACCTTTGCTGGAGGGGGACCCCAACCCCCGCCAGCCAAGGTCCTCTTGCTTCCCACGGAAGGCTTCGTTCTGTTTCTGATGTCCTGCACGTTGTACGTGCAGGATGTAAAGACTCACAGAAACAGAACGAAGCCTTGCAGATCAAGGCTTCGTTCTGTTTCAGTGAGTCTGATGTCCTGCACATACAACATGCAGGATGTCAGAAACAGAATGAAGCCTTGCACAGGAAGCAAGAGGACCTCGGCTAGCGGGGATTGGGGTCCCTCGCCAGCAAAGGTAGGTGACGACGGTGGCAGCGGGAGGGGAGTTGAGAGGGTTGTCGGCAGGGGGGGCAAAGTTGGTGGCGGCAGCGGGGGGGGGGGGGCTAAAATGTGCCCCTCACCTGGGCTCTGGACCCCCCTCCTGCCGAAGTCTGGCTACGCCCCTGGTACAGGCAGCCATGGTCCTTGATGGTTTTCAAGATTTCCACAATGAATATACATAAGATCTATTTTCACACAATGGAAGCAGTACATGCAAATCAATCTCATACAGAGTCATTGGGGAAATCTTGAAAACCCGACTGGATTGTGGCCCTCGAGGACCGTGGTTGCCGACCCTTGATATAGCACATGTTTCTGCTTCCTTCAGAAGTGTAGTACAGGAACTTGAAGGACTGCATTTGTGCAGCTGCTGTGGACCAACGTTCTCACCAAGCAGCTTTGAGCTACACGGGAGGCCTCTGTCAGCATTGCCTCTGGTGGGGGGGGTACTAATAAATCATGGCTTTAATCACGAGGGACAGGAAGGTTGTTTGCTACCTGCCTGACTTTCATGATTGAAAGAGCAATACCGGAGCTCCTCTGTGCACTGGCAGGAATGCCCACAGAGGACTCAAAGCTGCTTAATGAGAATGTTGCTGTGAGCCTGCAGTTACTGCCAATGGGTGCAAAGCCCCAAAGGGGAGAGGAGGAATCCAGCCTGTGTCTGAGCTGCCACTGGTTGGTGGAGGGCAGGGCATTTGGGAGGGGGAAAGAGGTAGGAAGGATATCACTGGGAGCAGGTAAGAAGAGAGAGAGAGAGAGAGAGAGAGAGAGGATGCTGCTGCAGCAGCAGCAGCAGGGGAGACAATATTGGGTCAGGGAGAGAATGAGAAGAGATAAAAAGAGGGGAGTCAAGAGTTTGTGGCTGTGAGAGTGGTGGGAGAGAGGAGGGTAGTGAGCAGTGAGGGAAAGAGTGGGAGAAATGGTTAATGCTGCTGTGCAGGGTGAGGGAGGAGTGCTGGACAGAGACGGAGGGAAGAGAAACAGGGAATGCTGTGCCAGAGCTGCAACTGAAGAATGGAGAGCTTTGGCAGAGAAAGAGAGAAGGGAATTTTGTGCAGAGGGTGGGGAAGGGACCTGCAGAGGACTTGGGAAAGAGGGGATGCTGGCTGGTGGGCAGGAAGAATGGGGTGCAGCAGGGCAGAATGTGGAGGGGAAGGGAAGAGGTGTCTGCAGTGTTGTAAGGTGTAGTAGTAGTACATCCGTAAAATCCGCCCCTTTCTTTCCGAGCACTCTACCAAAACCCTCATCCACACCCTTGTCACCTCTCGTTTAGACTACTGCAATCTGCTTCTTGCTGGCCTTCCACTTAGTCACCTCTCCCCTCTCCAGTCGGTTCAAAACTCTGCTGCCCGTCTCATCTTCCGCCAGGGTCGCTTTACTCATACTACCCCTCTCCTCAAGACCCTTCACTGGCTCCCTATCCGTTTTCGCATCCTGTTCAAACTTCTTCTACTAACCTATAAATGTACTCACTCTGCTGCTCCCCAGTATCTCTCCACACTCGTCCTTCCCTACACCCCTTCCCGTGCACTCCGCTCCATGGATAAATCCTTCTTATCTGTTCCCTTCTCCACTACTGCCAACTCCAGACTTCGCGCCTTCTGTCTCGCTGCACCCTACGCCTGGAATAAACTTCCTGAGCCCCTACGTCTTGCCCCATCCTTGGCCACCTTTAAATCTAGACTGAAAGCCCACCTCTTTAACATTGCTTTTGACTCGTAACCACTCGCCTCCACCTACCCTCCTCTCTTCCTTCTCATTCACATTAATTGATTTGATTACTTTATTTTTTTTTTGTCTATTAGATTGTAAGCTCTTTGAGCAGGGACTGTCTTTCTTCTATGTTTGTGCAGCGCTGCGTATGCCTTGTAGCGCTATAGAAATGCTAAATAGTAGTAGTAATAGTAGTAGTAGCATCTTCTGCCTAGTCTCCAGGCAGAGTTGGGCTTCTTGGGGTTTCCATATTAGATTTTGTCTGCATATTTCTGTTTCTAACTTTTTTTTTGTGAGTTTGTCCTTCTTTTGTCTGTGTGACTGAAGTAAAATATTCTACTAGCATGTAGTTTCTCTTTAGGGAGGTGTAGCAGTCTGGCACATTCTGTTTTCCCAATATTTATTCATTTATAAAAACCTTATATATTTTTGCTTCTCCATGCAAAAGTCAGTTAGACCAGTGTGCAGTACAATAAATAAAATCAAATTATAAAATCACAAAAATAAAACAAATAACCTAAAAACAATACAGCATGCACAACTAAAGCATCTCCATCATCACATTCAGACTTCATAGCATCATAAACTTATGATGGAAACAATAGATAGGTCAATATTCAAATGCTGTGAAAAGCAAATACTGACCACATCCTTTAAATCTATTCCATACTAGTAAAAAAAGGCCCGTTTCTGGAACGAATGAAACGGGCGCTAGCAAGGTTTTCCTGGGAGTGTGTATGTTTGAGAGAGAGAGAGCCAGAGTGAATGTGCGGGTGTGTGACAGAGTGAGACTGTCTGTGTGACAGTGTGTGTGTGAGAATGAGAGTGTGTGACAGGGCCCCCTCCCTTGTTCCTAATGCCCCTCACCCCGTTCCTAATGCCCCTCACCCCGTTCCCTCCCCTCCTTTTCCCCCTTCTTCCCACACTTTGGGTTCCTTAAGGCTTTCAAAAGTCTATGTAACCCCGTGGCCCTAACGCCCAGTATCCGGATACCCCACCGCTTTCCTCCTCACCCCTCTCCCAAGATGTAATACTTCCACGTCCTTCATTTTTAAAAAAAAAGTGTCCTATCTACCCTGTGTACAAATGCCCGGCATTCAGATTGTGTTCCTCTGGTAAATGTTCCTTTCATTCATTCAGAACTTGCTCCCCCTGAACACTTTTGGTTCTTTCAGTCTTTTAAAACTCTCCTATGTACCCTGTGTGCTAATGGCCAGCATTGAGATTGTTTTCCTGTCCCAAATTTGCATGTCTTTCAGTCATTCACAACTCCCCCCCCCCCCCCCTTCTCCAGTTTAACACGTTTGTTTCCTTCAGTCTTTTAAAACTCTCCTATCTACCCTGTGTCCTAATGGCCAGCATTCAGATTGTTTTCCTTTCCCAAATGTTCCCCCCTCCCCCCATTTAACACTTTCGGTTCCTTCAGTCTTTTAAAACTCTCCTATCAACCCTGTGTCCTAATGGCCTAAAGATTGTTTTGCTTTGCCAAATTGTCTGTCACTGATGTCACTGAGGTCAGTGGGTGCCTGCCTAGCAGACCACTTCGGCAGGCACGGTCCCAAGCACATCCTGTTGGAGGTGAGAATTATTATATAGGATATCTAGCACTGCTATCCAGATAGTGAGTGGTGCTGAAGATAAAGTCTGACTGAAACGGGTGGTTTTAGTCTTGACCAAAACTGAATTAATGTCCAAAATTCACTGCTTGGTTTCAGCTAGAACCGAAACTGAAAATGTGCCCAGCTGGACCTGCCCACCCTATCCTGGCAGAAGACACACCACTGCTCCACCACCACCACCACCACCACCACCACCACCACAGAAAAGGAGTTCCTCCAGGCTGCTGTGCCTCCCATGGTAGAGACCTGGTTGCTCGGGCCACCTAACCTCCCACTCATTCCTACCAGGTGCTATTGCTCAATAAAAGTGCTGCCAAGACTTCCCCACAGCAGCCTCATGACTCATGAGACTGCTGTGGGAAGTCCCGGCAACCATTTTGAGATTGGCACCAGCATAAGCAAGAGCAATCTCAAAATGGCTGCTGGGACCTCCTGCAGCAGTCTTGGTCGCCATTTCCCATGAACAGTGGCACCAGGAAGAGATCACTAGACTACCAGGGCTTGTTAAGGTGCTGTTCATAGAAGGAGGGCATGGGTGGGTTCTACATTTACATGCATCATAGAATACTGTAGGTGATGCGTGTAAATGCCACATTTAGTCACATGCATTTACATTTGCCATAGAGCTAGTGTAAGTGGGCACGCCTAAATGAAAGCATGTTCATATCAGCTTATGCTAGTATTCTGTAATGGAACGTACCCACATAATTCCTACTACACGCTTAGTGCCCTGTATTTAGGCATCTAACTTTTGGCAACCTTTATAGAATGACCCCCATGTATCAGTGTTTTTGAATATCCAGGTCAGGATATTCCTGTCTGAACTCCATTGGTTAATTCATTCCATAGCTGAGGAGCTACAACTAAAAAGCCCTTGATTTCCAACATTCCTTCTGAATTATACAGTATGTGTTGAAAGGACTATTAACTAACACTCTGGATTTGCTAAATGAGTTGGCTTGTTGAAATTATAAACATGAGAACCAATATAAAGTGTATTAGCATTCTAGGCCTTAGTGTACACTTTGCAGTGTTGCCTTTTCATAGGTAGGCCTTTTCTATTTGAGTTGTGGCAGTTAGTGCTCTTTTGGTCTGGTAACTTTGCTATGTAGCTTCTGAGCATCCCTTTTGCAGGTTTTTCAGTGTGCTGGTCGACATCACAGTAGTCAATGTAAAAACATGGTCATAATTTTAACTCAGAAGATTGTACTTTGAGGGGATAATGCTATAAGAGGGCCTTTTACAAAGGTGCACTAGCATTTTTATCACATGGAAAAAATTAGTGTGCACTGTGTAGATGCCCATAATCTTCCTGTGTGCTTTTTAATATATTTATAAATGATTTAGAGATGGGAATAACCAGCGAGGTAATTAAATTTGCTGATGACACAAAGTTATTCAAAGTCGTTAACTCGCGAGAGGATTGTGAAAAATTACAGAAGAACCTTACGAGACTGGGAGACTGGGCAGCTAAATGGCAGCTAAATGGCAGATGAAGTTTAATGTGAACAAGTGCAAGGTGATGCATGTGGGAAAAAAGAACCCGAATTATAGCTACTAAATGTTCTTGGGAAAAATCCACAATTTCGGGAATAACTTGTATAAAATGTTTGTATGTTTGGGTAGCTTGCCAGGTGCCCTTGACCTGGATTGGCCGCTGTCGTGGACAGGATGCTGGGCTCGATGGACCTTTGGTCTTTTCCCAGTATGGCATGTACTTATGTACACAGTGCTTGCTAAAAAAGCTAGTGCAGCTTTGTAGAAGGGGCCCTATGACTTGAACTCACAGAATAGAGTTTTACATGTTTAAATAGGTGCTTCTAAAATTGTCAGGGGTATAAACTCATAGAAGAAGGTGTCCTCACAGAGCTTTTGGTGATGATCTGGTGGTGAGCAGCCATCTCAGCTGCAGCTCTGCTTGCGTTGAAGGCCAATACATTCATTAACTGTATATTCAAGCACAACCAGAGCAGCTAAGCCAATAAACAGAGGTGACAAAAGTTTATGGGTAAATCCATTACCAGAAATAAGCCTGAAATGATGCTGACAAGGGCAGTTGCAGCGCTGCTAGAGGACAAGTTCCACAAACTACAGCTTTTGCCGGACAAATTAACTGAGAACAGAACCCCATATCTCAGCAGGAAATCCTGATGGAGGGAATACGTGTGAGCATAAGTGAACTGCAAAATAAACTTCGGGAACATGAAAACTGAAACTGAAGGAGTATTAGGATACAGCTGATTAATCTAGGGCTTAACCTTATTATTGTGGCCCTGTTACTAAGCTGTGGTAGGTGCTAAGCTGCACCTCACCTAGCTTAAAATGGTGTCCTGTGGTATGTGCGAAATCAGCGCACGCTATCCACACGTTAAAAAATATATTTTTTGAGGGGACATGTTCCTGTGCTAATTAGTGCAGCTACATTACCACATTCTACCTGGTTAGAATTATCACATGAGCCCTTATCACCTACAAAATGGGTGGCGGTAAGTGCTCACACATTAATTTTTTTTTTAATGGCAACATTAGCACATACAAGAAGAGGAGAGTAGTGCGACCAACACGTCACTTCCAAGGAACAGCAGGACAATGATAACAAATCAAAACAGGAAACTTTATTGGGTAACAGACTCGACACGGCACCATGTTTCAGCAATGATGCCTGCTTCAGGAGTCTAAAAACATATGAATAAATATATTATAACAATAAAATGGACATATTAAACAGACTCCTGAAGCAAGCATCATTGCTGAAACACGGCGCCGAGTTGAGTCTGTTACCCAATAAAGTTTCTTGTTTTGATTTGATATCATTGTCCTGCTGTTCCTTGGAAGCGTCATGTTGGTCGCACTACTCTCCTCTTCCGGCATTGCGTCCGTAGTGTTCTACGTTCCTCCATCTCTGTGAACTCCCCTCAAGCATTTGCACATGGCCATTAATACAAAAAATAAAAAAATTAGTCATTTTATGGCTGCAGCAACAATGGCCTTCGTGTGTGGGAAAAGTCCGTGCAAGGGTGCGCTAAGGCCACTTTTTTTTGCTGCAGATTAGTAAAAGGGCCTCGTTATTATTATGCATTTGAATTTTTCCTTCATCAAGTGTATAAGGAAATAAAAATATGAAAGAAAAAACCCTACAACCTAAAAACACATCAAGTCCACTTCTCGGAGAGTGAAGAAGTGCAACTAACAAGAAAACAACAACTTTCTTAGAGAAGGAGTGAATCGACAGGCAGAAGTACAGATCCAAACGTGTCACTGTGTAAGTCCTAAACTTTGCAAACGAACGTGAAACTTTTCACAACCTTCAGACAATTGAAATACAAAGGTCTAAAGCTATTATTCTTTCCAGACTTTTCAGCAAATGTATTAACCAAGCAGAGCGCACTCAGCTTTACCAGAAGGACATAAAGTGTTCTAGATATTATCTGGCCAGACTTAAGATCTTCAATGGTGGAGCAATACATTTCTTTATTTTGATTTAGCCAGTGCATCTTTTCTAGCAAAAAAGGTGCCGGTACTCAAATGCTAGGCCACCCTTCAAGGGCGGGGTGATCACTGAGGGATCCACCCCACAATAGCCAGGCCCCCTGCAACCAGTCACAGAACCTATGACTACTACTACTACTACTTAACATTTCTAGAGTGCTACTAGGGTTACGCAGCGCTGTACAAATTAACACGGTCCCTGCTGAAAGGAGCTTACAATCTAATGGACAAAATGTCAAGTTGGGGCAGTCTAGACAAGGCAGAATTGGTGTGTAGAGCCTGAGCTCTTTCATTAAAACTTGGGGACCATGGGTCAATTTTAGCAGACAATGGAAAAGGTGCCGGTACTCAGTACCCCCAAGTACCCCCTCAAAAAAAGCCCTGGATTTAGCTCACATCTTTCCAATGGTAGTTCAAGGTGAGTTACATTCAGGTACAGTAGGTATTTCACTGTCCCTGGAGGGCTCGCAATCTAAGTCTGTACCTGAGGCAACAGAGGGTTAAGGGGCAGGGCCGCCGAGAGACTGGGCCAGGCCCGGGACAAGGCCGCCCCCGGGGCCCCCCCACCCGAGGTCGCCGGGTCCCCCTCCACCCGCCACTGGGCCCTCTGTCCACCCCCGGACCCTCTGTACTGACCTTAAGCGCCTCACCTTCGAAAGCGCAGCAACAAGCAGCGGCAGACCACTCCTTCCTTCTGTGTCCCGCCCTCGCGAAGTTACATCAGGCAAGGGTGGGACACGGAAGGAAGGAGTGGTCTGCCGTTGCTTGCTGTGCTTTCGAAGGTGAGGCGCTTAAGTTCAATGCCAGGGAGCGACGGAGGGCGGGCGGGCCGGACTGCAGCGGCGGCGCCGGGCCCCCCCCCCGGAGGCCCGAGCCCAGGGAATTTTGTCCCCCCTGTCCCCCCTCTCGGCGGCCCTGTTAAGGGGGTCTTTTACTAAGGCACACTTACGTTTTTGGCGCATGCTAAAATTGGGCACACGCTAAACATTAGAGATGCCCATAGGAATGCACTGGCATCTCTAACATTTAGCGCACACCAACAACGTGAGTGCACCATAGTAAAAGACCCCCCTAAGTGGCTTGCCCAAGATCAAAAGGAACAGTAGCAGGATTTGAACTGGGCTTCCCTTGTTGTCAACCTGGTGCTCTAACCCAGTGTTTCCTGAGTCCTGGAGTACCCCTTGCCAGTCATGTTTTTAGGATATCCACAATGAATATGCATGAATTTGATTTGCATACACTGTCTCCATTATATGCAAATCTCTTTCATGCATATTCATTGTGGATATCCTGAAAACCTGACTGGCAAGGGGGTACTCCAGGACCGGACTTAGGAAACGCTGCTGTAACCTCTAGGCAACTCCAAAAGATTTTCACCCAGCGGAAGTAAATAGAGCTAATATGGGGACAAAGGGGAATGTTTAGGCGCTAGCAAGCACCTGGAATGACCTCTAACACAGGTTAAAACAGCCAGCTTGGCAAATATTTGCACTAACTGTTTAACACAATTAGTGGGCATGACGGGCGGAACACAGGTATGGTCATCTGTGACGTCTAGCACACCGTTCAGTACTGCATGCTAGCTGTCATGACTGCTGATAGAGTGGCAGCACATACTGCTGCCTCAGGAAGAGGCAGTAAGTACATCCCCTCTACCGGCAGTCCAGTAGCACCGTCATGGCCCTTTAACCGAATTAGCTGCATTTTTCCAATGAAAACCCCAACACACCCTTGATGCAAATCCCAACTCCCTACACCTCCCCTCTGATCACAGTCATCAACCCCCCCCCCACTCCCACCCATGACATACTCTCCGCCGGTCACCTCAAATTTCCCTGTATCCTCCAAATCCCATTGGACCCTTCCCTGATGCAAAATCCCACCCACATGGTTCCCACTGAAGCTTCCTCAAGCCCCCTCCCTGTCACTCCTGGGCCTTACCCAGAGGTGATCATTGCTGTTACAGTAGGTCGGGCTGAGGGCAGTCTCCCTCTGCTCCTGGCTGTACGGTTCCGGTTCCCAAAATGGCCACCATGACCCCTAGTGATAGTCCTGCAGTACTAATTCTAGGGGTCAGCCTTTCATGTAAGGAGATTGACTGCTTATTGAAATGACCTAGAGATTTTTTCTAGTGGCTCATAATATGGGAATACCCCTCTAACCCCAGTAGCCGTCTGTGCAAGGGGTATGAAAGAGATCTGTAACTGGGAATTGTGATCACAGGAACTCATTTTCAGCTATGTAGAATGTGAACCCAACATTTTCTAAAATGGCGACTGTGATGAAGAAAGGCCATCGGTGCGGATGCTCTCTGGAGGTCAGGGGTGAGAGGGGAAAAAAATAAAATGTTGATCTGAGCAGTATATGGTATCTAAATATCTGAATATACTGAATGGGGAATTTAGGTCTGGGAATGTTTAAAACAGCAGCCTAGGCCCAAGGAGCCTGCTTGAAAAAAAAAAAAAGGAGACTGCATTCTAAGGAAACACTGGAGGGATATGTGGACTAAGGGGAAGGTGAGAAGGAGAATGCAAGAGAATGTAAGGGAATCCAAGACAATGGTGAGAGTGTTCAGTTAATATAAAGCACTGGATTGAAAATTCATGTGCAAGGGGGAAAAGCGATGCTACTGGTATTGCTGGGAGTGTCAGGCTGGGAGTCACCATCCATCACGAAGCCTTGGTTACTGTGAAGATAAAGTTGAACAATTCAGAATCACTTGTGGTTATAAATGGAAAGTCTTAAAATATATATGCTAAATATAGCCAGTTTACATTCTCCAATAAAGTGAAAGAAAATGTTAATTGAACTTTAGAAACTTGAAGTGGAGGAACACGTCAAACTGAAAGAAGGATAAGTTGGGCAGTGGGCGGTTTAGCCTTCTTTAATTGAGAACAAAGCACAATGACCATAATGATAAACAAAAATAGACCATTTATGGCTCATAAAGTTTCAGGGAGCAGCAATGAGTAGGTTATTTTAGAAGCTCTGTTCTTGTTTTGGGCATCCAAACCCCAATTATATAAATCCAGGATATGGACTAACACTGCAGTATGTCCATATGGAAAGGGGCGTGGTCAGGGCATGTTTTGGTTGGGACTAGGGAGGGAGCAAAATACGGATGTCAAACTCCGATCACAGAAGGGGAACGGATGGCCATGTCTAAAAAAAGTGGACGTTCATATTTAGACCTAGTACTTGCCACATCCAGGTTACAGAAAGGTGTTGTGATTGAGCAGCTGTCCACTGGAGGGATTAAGCAGTCAACAAAAGAGGGGACGATATGCACACCAACGTAGCAGCAAAGATAAAGCTGAGTCAGGGGTTCGAAACTATAGGGGAAAATACCCAGCTTTCCCTTAATAGTTGTCTCCAAATGTAGCACAGCACATGTTCTTTCCTGCCCACTGCGCTGCTGCTATTCTCCCGCCTGCCGGTGCCACCGTGTTTTCAAAATGGTGACCAAGGCTTCTCGCAGTAGAATCATGGGTCTCGACAGTCTCACGAGACTTCTGCAGGGAGTCTTGGCTGCCATTTTTAAAATATGGTGGTGCCGGGTAGGGGGAATAGCGGCAGCACAGTGGGCAGGAAAGAACATGTCCCCCCCCCCCAACAGAGGCCACTAGATCACCAGCGGCGTGCCTTTCAAGGTAAGATCGGGGAGGGCTGTAGTGTGTGGCAGAGCCTCTGGGCCTGGATGCAAAGCAGATTCACCATCTCACCAACAGCTGTAGGGCGAAACATGGCCACGCCGGGTGATTGTATTAATATATTTGCCCAGCACTTCTGTACCTTTGGTCTGCTTTTTGTTTGCTGCTACACTGGAGGGAATAAGGCACAACATCTCCACAGACCCCAGTGGTTGGTGTCCTCCTTCCACTCCCCTGAATGTGAAACTGGCAAGGCACACCAGGCTCTATGACAGCGTCAGTATTAGGGACATTCTTAACAAAGCAACATGCAGATTTGAGGAGTAGCCTAAGGGTTAGTGCAGTGGACTGGGACCCAGGATCAAATCCCACTTCTGCTCTTTTTTTAATCTTTTTATTTTTTTTGTGAGCCCTTCAGAGACAGAAAAAATACATTCTGTACCTAAATATAAAAGACACCTGCAAGCCTGAAGGCTATTGGAGTGGTGTACATTCGAGTACATTAGGTATTTTTCTGTTTCTAGAAGGCACTCACAATTAAAAACAAAAGTCACAGACAGCTGAAGTGGGATTTGAACCTGGACCCCCTGATACTTAACCCACTGCTCTAACCATTAAGCTACCCCCTTTGCGCTGCATGGATGTCTGTGGGCATTTTATACAATGGACGTTTCCATGCTGCCACACAGACATCCATGTCCCTTGTTTTTCCCAGTATCAGTTTGTAAAATAGATATTCATGTTGGATATTTCCAGTACATGGATACCAGGCTCACATTTTTTAGTTTTTTGAACAGACTGTATAAGGGGCGGAGCCAGACCTCACGGTGGGAGGGGGCCAGAGCCCGAGGTTGGGGGCACATTTTGAGTGCCGCCCCACCGCCATGCCTCACCTCGCCTCCTTGCCCCCCCCACCGCCTCGCCCCCTCACAAATACCTTTGCTGGTGGGGGTCCCCAACCCCCACCAGCCGAAACCTTCAGCACTGCACAGGAGGAGCAAGAACAAAGACGAGCAGGGGGCAGGCAGCGAACGCAGCTGCGCTGGAGACTGCGCTGAAGAAGGCTTCGGCCCCGCCAGCCAAACCAGGGGCCCAGATGAAATTTGCATGGGCCCAGGCCCCCGTGGCCCCCTGTAGCTATGCTCCTGGACTGTAACCTGTTCTAAAATACATGTGAGATGGATGTCCATTTGTGATATTCAGATTTGGATGTCCATATTCTGAGTCAGACATTCTTTCTTAAATGCCACTCTACAGGAACAGAAAATGTGGTTTTGCGATATATTTGGTCCAGATGTATGTTCTCATAATTTCATCACCTCCCTAGTGAACACACCTAATACAGTAACTTGATGGGGTGAGATTTCAGCATTGTAACAGACCTGAAATATGACTTTTCCCCACCCAAAGAATCCAAGAAAGCCCAGGGGACAAAGGGATTTTCTCCCTGTGGAAAGAGCTAGAGCTAATGGAGATGGTTTCACATGGGGAGTGAGGAGTACATGTATTACACATTCATAGCCCAGATCAGCAATAGATTAGATGCTGTGTCAGAACGCCTAGTTACGCAAATTGTAGAAACAGAAATATTGGACAATGTGCAAACAGAATAACAAAAACAGAGAGGAGGGATCTTGTATCCTGATTCCACATTTATAAAATTTCTCAAAGCAGTGTGGGAGGAATATTTGTCTCATAATAATAACAACAGGGAAAGGTCTCAGATTAACTTTTTGGCAAGCAGGTAAAAGGAGGGGTAAATTATTTCCTATCAGGTACGTGCAAGATAAATAAATAAATAAACCCAGATATGTTAAAATAGTACTCTCACAAAAGTCAAAACTGAAAGGGCAGCATGCCAAAACACTGGCAGCAAAAGATAAGGAACCAAGGACTAAAGTAAACGATTTATTACCTGTGAGGGCAGCAGCTTGTAGACAGAACGGCAAAGGCAAACTGGACTAATGGGACAATAAAACAGGTAAACTGTTGGCAAGAATCATCCATTGTGAAAAATAAAGAAGTTTAAAAATCAAAGTAAATGCTACAAGAAGCCAAATAACACCACATCAAGGTGAAATAGCAGAGGGAATGAGTGAAAAGAGCAGAGAGGAATTCTGTCATGCTATTTTCTCCCCAAATTTAGGGGCTGTTTTATTAAAGTGCAGTAAAATCTGGACTTTGCACATTTTAACACAGAACTTTCTGTGTGCTAAGCCCAGATTTAACATGGCAGTTTTTTTTAGGCTCTTTCTTTCTTCTTTCTTTCTTTCTTTCTTTCTCAAGTTGTCTGCTAATGTTCCCATTAACACGTGGCGCTACTACTACTACTATCATTTCTATAGCACTACAAGGCATAGGCAAGCGCTATACCAGCAAAAAACACAAGAACACTTATCACCTCCTATTTAGGAGGCACTAAATGCTTCCAAATTAACTCTCTGTTATCCAGTTAGGATGTGCTAATCATAACATTCTAGCTAGATAACGCAGGAATGCCCATTCTCCAGCCATGACACACCCCCTCCCAAAAATATTTGTAAAACATTAGCAGTGTGCAGGGTTAGTGCACACAAACAGGCAAAATATGGGTCTGGGTCATGCATTTGATAGCAAATCCCTTCCCCACTCCTTCAGTGGTTCGTCCTCGTAAGGGATTTCTTCCTTGTTTCTGTTGGCTGTCCTGCATCTGATATGCCACTTTTCTGTGTACAACCAAAATGGCTTACATATTATATACAGATACAGTAGGTATTTTTGATGAATAATGATTTTAGTTACTGCAAAACACTTTAACACATTTCTGCGGTAGCCTGTTAGTGTGCGCTAAGTGTGCATTAAGGAGTGAATTCTGTAAACAGCGCCTAAAAATTGTTGCTGAAAAAACCCTGCTTAAGCGCTATTCTTTATAAGCCATTCCTAAAGTTAGGCACGGTTTATAGAATAGTGCTTAAGCACAGAGGCTGTGTGCAAATTTAGATGCATCCATTTGCACCAATGAAAATGTGGTGCAAATGCCCCCACCTAAATTTATGGGCAGAACCCCTTTATTCTACCATTGCATGCGTAACTCGAATCCACTCTCACACTCTACCCCGAAACACCCATGGCCCTCCCATTTCCAGGCCCCCTTTTCCAAGAAGCGTGTAAAATTTAGGCATGGATCATCCACCTAAATTTACACGCCTACATGTTGATTGATTTTAATTAGCCCCAATAATTGCTTGTTAAAAAGCCAATTATTGGTGCTAGTTGGCTCATTATTCAATTAAATTGTACATGCCCGACTTTGTGCGTGCAATCTGTGGTGACTTTTATAGAATCAGGGGGTAGTAAAAGGGTCCTTTAGTGAAAAGGAGAAAGTACACATAAGTGAATCTATACAAGAACAAGAAAGTTTATCGGTCATTAAGAATCAGCAGGTCCTGATGGATTAGGGCCAAAATTCTGTAAGATATTGTTAGATATAATAATGGTATCTGGAAAAAATGTCGGAAGGACACACAGGGCCCTTTTACTAAGCTGCGTAAGCATCTAGACGCACCCAATGCGGGCCAAAATGGAGTTACCGCCTGGCTACCGCATGGCTCTTGCGGTAATTTCATTTTTGGCACATGTCCGATACAAGCATCTGAAAAATAATTTTTATTTTCTGACGCACGTATTGGGCGCGTGCCAAGTGGCATTTGACACGCATAGGTCATTACCGCTCGGTTACCGTGTGAGTCTTTACTGCTAGATCAATGGCTGGCAGTAAGGACTCAGATCCAAAATGGACGCACGGCAGTTTTCATTTTGCCGCATGCTCGTTTTCGGCAAAAATTGTAAAAAGGCCTTTTTTACAGGTGTGCTGAAAAATGATTCCGCGCCTGCCCAAAACATGTGTCCGCACTACCGCAGGCCATTTTTTAGTGCAACTTAGTAAAAGGACCCCACAGTTTTTCCCCAGAACAAAATAGTGCACACTGTATTTCCAAAGAGGGCTCACCCTTTCCTGATAGTTTGTGCATGCACCATCCTGCATGCATGCACTAGTTTCAAATAGTGCACACTCCTTGAAAATAGAGCACCCTCCTGGCAAATAGTGCACAGTATTTGAAAATAGTGCACACTCTTCGCAAAGAGGACACACCCTTAACGACATTGCCCCGAAACGAAAAAGAAAGTGAAACCATTCCAAAACAAAATGACCAATGCCACACTTGCCACCTGAAATGAAATGTTTCATGAAAATATTTGGGCTGCCCATTCCTACTACAGGTCCCATTCTCTTGTAATTTGTTGCATATTGGTCTTCGAAAAGCATCTTTGAAAAGCAACGCAGGTTGCTAAGAACCGAGTGCTACATACACATATTACATCAAGGTTAACAGCTTTTATTTATTTAATGGGACTTATTAAGCACCTTTAGGAGGAGATTCGTTGCATTGCTTGCCAATGGAATAACACAGAATCTTAAGCTTCATTCATAAGACATTTATTGTATTTATTTATTTTTAAAAAGCATTGAGAGGTGGAGCAGTATTTTTATATAAGCACTGTATTAAGTCTATAGAAGCCTACCCCTACCTCAAGGTCAAAGGATGCGTGTTTGTTCCAGAGATTCCCCTTGTAGACTCTGGGAGGCGCTGTTTCACAATCGCTGGTCCTATGGAGCGGAACTCCGTGCCGATTGATTTGCAGAAGGAAACAAGACAGTGTCATTTTCAGGAAGCAACAAAAAGTGTTTGTCATTCAGTAAGCATTTCCATCATTGCTGATGAGGCAGCTTTTCTGTGGTAATGGGAGAACTGGAGATGGGCTGTAAATGGGCCGTATCAGGAGCAGTTTGTTTCTTTGTATGTGTTTAAGCAGGCTCTTATTTTGAGGTTTGTGTTTTGATTGTTTAGTACCCCTTTCAAAAACTGTGGATGGTATGGGTAATAAATAAATTGATTTATTTACGAATAACACCTGTTCACACGGAATCTAGCCCAGTTTGTTGCAGGAAGACAGTGACCAATATGCAAAGAACGACCCTGGCTCTGTAAAAAAAATTGAGACACCCTGGAGGATGAGATGTTTGCTAGCATGTACACAGAAAAAGATTTTTACAGGAAATATTGGGACTTCTTGGTTTGCTTTGGAATAATTTTTTTAATTAATTGGGTAAAACCCTAAATCAAGTTTTTTGATAATGGGCATGTATCAGCAGAGGTTGAATTGAACAGAAATACCAGGACTAAGATGCCCATTATCACCATTGATTTTTATCATATTTTATGGGAACCCTGGAAATTAAACTTCAACAATTTGAAGGAGTGAAAATAGATGAATGAGAAATAAAGCTATTTATTTATTTATTAGGATTTATTTACTGCCTTTTTGAAGGAATTCACTTACGGCGGGGTACAGTAAGAATAGATCAAACATGAGCAATAGACAATTACAGCAGTAAAAGTATTCAAAAACAATTCAACGTATGGCATGGTATACTATTTACAATGTCAATACAATAGGTAATAGAACAATATGAACATTATAATTGATAGTGAAGGGTAAAGCAAAGATGTAACATATAGACAGCTATGCCTTTTAGTGAAAACCTGGCTCTTCTCCCAAGCCTTTAATTCATGGGACTGGAGACTAAATATCCACTTTGCTCCTGGACTAGCTTGCTGCACACCCTGAAACTTAGACCAATTCCTCATATCTTATTCAACTGTACATATATTTAGCCACCCATCTTGTCCTTGTCTATATATATACCTGCACTTGGCCCCATAGTAAGATGTTTCACTGTATTGTAGGAATAGCATTAGCATCATATCTGTGTTGTTTGAATGTTCTGTGTGCTTATTAGGTGTTTCATTGCTATTATGTTGACATCATGTTATATCAAGTTCAAGGTGGAAAAGAGTCATAGTTTCTGTCCCTAGAGGGATCACAATCTAAGTTTTTGTACCTGAGGCAATAGAGGGTAAAGTGACTTGCTCAAGGTCTGAAGGAGCTGTAGTGGGAACTGAACCCAGGCTGGTAGGATGAAAGCCTGGTGCACTCTTCCACTAGTGTATGCTAACAGTATTAACACACTTTCTGGTCAATATTCAGCTGGTGGGGGCCAGTGTTTATTTAAATGCTGGCTGTCACCAGCTGAATTAGACCCAAATGTTCATTGCTGGCCCCTTTCTGGGTACAGGCACAGATTAAACAGATCTGAGGAAGTACCTGGGTACCTCCAATATTCAGCAATAGTACTCAGAGAGTTGATTACATTAGGGCAACCTTTTATCTGTGCTAAGTTAACTGGGTACCTTTTGGTGATCTTGGATAGCTCCTGGTTCTGCTCTGTGAATGCCTTGGCACTAGTGCCACAGCGACCTGTGCTGATATTCAGGGGCATTATCCAGTTAAGTGCTGCAAAATATCATGTTAAACCCCGCTAAATATCAGCTCCATTATTAATAATCAGGTCCCGTTCCATGGCACATGCAGCAAAAATATTGCACATTAAGGGCTGGATTCAGGAAATGGCGCTGAAAACAAATCACTGCTGAATGGTATTCTATAACAGGTGTTCCAAGATCAGTGCTCTTTATAGAATAGCAAATAGGAAAGAAGGTCATTTTTGAAAAAAGGAAAACGTCTTATCATTTTTGTTAAAATATCATTTTGAACAAGGTTTTGTGCTTTCTACATTTTTTGATCATTTTTGAAAAAAAAAAAAAAAGGCCAAGTGTAAAGCGTAGAAAATCAAGCTATTGTGATATAGGAGGGGCCAGAATTTTTTGTAGACTGTTTTCCCAGGAGAGCAATGGGGCACCCTAGGGGGTACTGTGATGGACATCAAATAAATGCTCCCAGGTACACATCTCACTTGCTCCCTTATCTTCTCCGCTGAGCCCCCCCCCCAAAAAGAAACCACACAAAACCCAGTACCCCAATAGTACACCACCACAATAGCCCTTATGGGTGAAGGGGGCACCTATATGTGGGTATAGTGGGTTTCTAGTGAGTTTTGAAGGGCTCACAGTTTCTACCACAAGTGTAACAGGTAGGGGGAGGTAGGGGCCTGGGTCCACCTGTCTGCAGTGCACTGCACCCACCACTAGACTACTCCAGGGACCTGCATGCTGTTCTAATGGACTTGAGTATAACATCTGAGGCTGGCATAGAGGTTGGTAAGTAATGTTTTAAATCACATTTGGGGGTGGGAGGGGGTTAGTGGCCACTGGAGGAATAAGGGGAAGTCATCCCTGATTCCCTCCAGTAGTCATCTGGTCATTTAGGGCAATTGTTTGTGGCTTATTCGTTCTAAAGACAGGTCTAGCTCAAAAAATCTTAGTTTTAGTCCTGGACAGCTTTGTTCTGCAATGGCTGAAAAAAGTCCAAGTCTTAGGAATACCCAAATCCCACCATCAACAAGCCCCGGACATACCCCCTTGAGATTTGGATGCACCGCACATGAACAGCATAGAAAAATGTCTAAAAAATAGGTTTCAAAAATACTGATTTGGACATGTTTGTGAGAAAAATGGCCAAATGCTGCTTTTTGCCACTTTTTTTCTCTTTCGAAAATGAGCCCCTATGTAACTTTGTAAGTAAGTGCTTTGAAAATACATCTCTCAGACACTCTTCTTTAAATGGGCGCATGTGTGTTTTCACACGGATCTGCCATTTTTGCCCTGTTTCGGCAACTTGCATTCATTACAATGCTTTTCCGTTCAGTGCCATATATAGAATTCCCCCATAAGGGCATTAGCGCACACTAAAGGGAGCGATGTCAGTAAGGTAGATACTCTGCACTTATAAAAAAAAATATGCAATTGTACAAATCAGTGAGCTGAAGAAACTAGATTCAACAATTGTTGAATTTAAATGTTAAAAATGAACACATTTTACACTGCAATGTGTAATTTTTCTAGTACATATCCTGTGAAAAGTATAGAACACACTGAACAGTGTGAATGCATAATTGCTATTATTACTCTTTTTTCGTATAAAAGAAATCTGCTATAAATTCGGAATTGTTATTCATGTTAACACATAATACTTGTTTTTGAAAGTTAAAAGTACAGAGGGAGGGGAAGGCACAAGGCTGAAGGTTCTCCTCATGTTCCTGATAGCTTTGCTCTGACCCTTCTTGTACCAGCTCTATCATGAGGAGAATAAATGATAAGTCTGCATATTTATTAAGATGATTGAATTCTAAGGGGCCAATTTTAAAACTGGGAGCCTCCATTTAGGGGGACTTTTATCAACATGGGCTACCGTTAAGATGTTATTTTACCACTAACTGGTGCTGTTTTAGCACAGGTCCCATTTTATGCAATGAGACAGTTGAAACTTAGTTACTAATAACTATAAAATAACATGTCCTCACGGTAGCTCTTGTTCATAACTTCCCCTTTAACTAAAGAAAAAAGAAATGTCTCTAGAAATTGAAATCACTGCTATATGTAATAAAAGTGAGACAAGTATAGGGGAATCAAGCCATTGTGACATCACTGATGACGTTGGCTCTTAGGTGTTGGTGGAATGAGGCATTATGACATCACAATATCAGCTCTGAAACTCTTCACAGCAAGGGAAAACCTTATCAACATGGGCTACCGTGAAGACAGGTTATTTTACTCTTAACCCAGGTTATTAGTAACTAGGTCTCAATGAATAAAATGGGACCTGTGCTAAAATAGCATGAGTTAGTGGTAAAATAACACGTCTTAACGATAATCCATGTTGATAACTTCCTCTTTTAGTTAAAGAAAACAGAAATGTCTCTAGAAATCGAAATTACTGCTTTATGTAATAAAAGTAAGACAAGTATAGCACAATCAAGCCATTGTGACATCACTAATGAGGATGGCTCTTAGGGCCCTGTTTACTAAGCTGTGCTATAGGCGTGCTAGTGTTTTTAGTGCACGCTAACGCTAAAGACACCCATAGGAATATATAGGTGTGTCCAGCATTAGCACGTGCTAATTTTTAGCGTGCACTAAAAGTGCTAGCACACCTTAGGCATTGGTGGAATGAGGCATTATGGCATCACAATATCAGCTCTGGTTACCAGAGACTGAAACTCTTTACACTAAGGGGGGAAATTATCACATGGGCTACTGCTTTAAAAGTGTTATTTTACCACTAACTTGTGCTATTTTAGCACAAGTTCCATTTTATGCACTGAGACCTAGTTACTAATAACTGGGGTTAACAGTAAAATAATCCATCTTAGTGGTAGCCCACATTGTTAACTACCCACCCACCCCCCCCAGGTGCCTCTCAGATACATGCTGAGAGCTTATTGTATAATGGCCTCTGAACCTCCAGATTCCATTATAGAATATAAGTATAACCCAATATCAGCACACCTAACATTTATGAGCTTGCACTTATTCCAGTCATAGATCTGGCCTAACTTCAGGCTCATAGATGTGGCAGGAGCATACGTAACACAGTATTCTGTGAGCTGCATGCATAGGTGGGATCCCTGCCCATGCTTCACTCATGTATATCCCCCTTATATTTATGTGCTATGTAAGTTATGTGCCATGTTGCCGAACAATATGTAGCTGCCCTGCTGGCACTTTTCCGGGTAAGTACTAGTATTCTAGCTCTTCACATGTTTATGAGAGATGCATGAATGGGCAGTTGCTACTGCTCACGTTTCATCTTCATGTTAATTCACCTTTATTTTATGGGTCACTGCGTTTAGTGCATGTGTGTATTCTGTGTAATTACAGAACAATCTGAATATAGTATGGATGTTTGAAGGGTTCCTTGACCACGCAGTTGAGTTCTTGGTTGTCAACTTCAGCTCAGGCAATTTGAATAATTAGGTCTCTCTTTATTTGTCTAGACTTTCTTCTTTCCGTTTAGATAGTGCAGGACAAAGCCCCAGCTAATATACAAAAAAAGCAAAGTCTAGCTCATCTGGAGCTTGAACCGGTCACCAGCCAGCTAAACTTGTGGCCCTTTCACAACACTCTTAGTCGCTAGAGGGTGCCTTGGAGTTAGCCTTCCTCCTCACTTTCGAAGATCTTTGTTCATTTCACTGGGAGGTGGGGGTGGGGGTGTTTGTGAACATAGACACCCCCATCCGTGGATTTCAAGATGCTCAACCCTGCCATAGATTCCCACTCTAAATACTAGCTCCCTCATTCTATAAGAGGTTGCCTTAAATTAGGCACCCGTCAGATGCATCTACACACGCGATTGTTAACAGTTATGTGTGTAAGTGCTACTTGCATGCTCCATGGTATTCTAACATACTTAGTAAATGACGGCAGATAAGGACCTGTACGGTCTATCCAGTGTGTCCAACAAGATACTTTATATGTATACCTGAGTTTGATTTGTCCTTGCCTTTCTCAGGGCACAGACCGTAGAAGTCTGTCCAGAACTGTTCTTGTCGAAGCCCCTTAAAATTTACACTCCAGCCCATCTCTATCTATTCAGTCACGATCAGTGCATAGACTGTAGAAGTCTGCCCAGCACTGTTCTTGTACTAAGTTCTGAAGCTAATGTCGAAGCCCCTTAAAATTTACACTCCAGCCAATCTCTATCTATTCAGTCACGATCAGAGCGTAGACCGTAGAAGTCTGCCCAGCTCCCATTTTGTTTCCCAATTACAGGTGTCGCCACCCGATCTCCGCTAAGATTCCATGGATCCATTCCTTCTAAACCAGATTCCTCTGTGTTTAACCCACGCATGTTTGAATTCCATTACCGTTTTCATCTCCACCACCTCCCGCGGGAGGGCATTCCATATATCCACCACCCTCTCCGTGAAAAAATACTTCCTGACATTAGTCCTGAGTCTGCCACCCTTCAACCTCAATTTATGTCCTCTAGTTCTACCGCCTTCCCATCTCTGAAGTTGCGGAGTTTGGTGGGTGAGGCTTGGGTGGGGCATGAGGGGGACCCGCATTAATGCTAAAGGTGCTCGTTCCTGTAGTTTATATAATATAATTGAGTTGCAAAACTGAGGCACATTGAATTGAGTTTAGCTTATTTATCAGCTTGATATACCACCCTTCGATCCAAAAATGGCAGCAAGGCAGTTCACAAAAGGGTGGTGGATACAGGGGCCTGCGAGCCCCATTGTGCGTTCTCCCCAAATTAAAGTCTCACGAATCCCACACAATCACTGATATGTGATGTCTGGTGAATCCTTAGACAGCCTGTAGGCAGAGAAAAGCTATTCTTGAAACAAAATCCTGCCATTGTCCTCCCACGTGGCAGAGACAGCGTAGCATTACCTTCTCTCTCTCTCCAAGCTCCCCCCCCCTCCCGGCAGACCTAATCCGCCAGCAACAGCTTCTAGAGAGGAGAAATACACATCTGCTCTGTATGTCAGGCCCAAACTCTCCAAATTCAGCAAAATCCAATTAAACCATTTGTCAGTTCTTCTCAAGGGTCTGACACCCACTAGTTCAATTTTAATTTAATTTTGATTTAGTAAGTCATTAAACTTTCGGTAAGTGTACCAATCATATTTTAACGTCAAAAGCAGTCTGTCCTTAGATTCTCGTGAATATATAAACAAGTACTGTACATACATAAAACCAGACAAGCCAATGGATTCAATATTTTATCACAGAAATTATTTACACAAGTAATCTCCAAAACTAAGCAGCTCAAAGCAGGTAGTAAACACGATTCTGCTACGACGGTTTTGGGCTCGTTATGATCACAGTTGTGGGAGTCTGAAATAGAGGAATGACCCAGCTGAAGGAAAGAGAACTGGGAACTTCATTTTCCTGCACCATCCCCTTGAGTTCTCCAGGAAATGCCCCACAAGTATACCGGATTTTCCTTTGAAGTATATATTTATTTATCTATATATTTAAAATTTCTTTTAGGAGAGTCTTTCATAGGTATAAGTACATAAGTACATAAGTATTGCCATACTGGGAAAGACCAAAGGTCCATCGAGCCCAGCATCCTGTTTCCAACAGTGGCCAATCCAGGTCACAAATACCTGGCAAGATCCCAAAAATGTACAAAACATTTTACGCTGCTTATCCCAAAAATAGTGGATTTTCCCCAAGTCCATTTAATAATGGTCTATGGACTTTTCCTTTAGGAAGCCATCCAAACCTTTTAAAACTCCGCTAAGCTAACCACCTTTACCATATTCTCTGGCAACGAATTCCAGAGTTTTATTACACATTGAGTGAAGAAACATTTTCTCCGATTCATTTTAAATTTACTACATTGTAGCTTCATCGCATACCCCCTAGTCCTAGTATGCAATGGGCTGTGTGACATTTAGCATGTGCTAATCAGCACATGCTAAATCCATTAGCTCACCTTAGTAAAAGGACCCTTTAGTCTCCACAATACTGATTAATACCATCCTATGTAGTTTACAAGAATAAATGACTTTAAGATTAAATGACTATTAAAATGGAATGATAGACTTGAGAAATAAATGTTTTTGATGGGAGAGCTTTTTTTTCTGCCGATGATTGATGCAGCAGGCTTATAAGTCATAAAGTTTGAATTGTAAAATTTTCTGCACTGTCTGAGGCTTTTCTCTTCCCATTTTTACAGATTCTGAATTTGGTTACAAAAATTTAACTAATTGATCTAGCTAATCTCATAGCTGACCGTGATACACGTATGAGTGATTTGTATGCTATTGAATGGTTTACAAGAATACATACATTGAATTACTCATAACAACTGCCAAAAATAATCTACCGTAATTATTAACATACCAGGTGATATTCCTCGTGTGACAAGCGGTGTATTTTTAAACTCTGGCTTCTATGGACAATTTATAGCTGAACAGTCAGTGCTGAGCCATCTTCTGATACTGGTGCTAAATATTCAGGGATTAGACGACCGCCGGCACTTATCTGGTACCAGTAATATTCACAGCGGTACCTGGTGGTCTTTCTAGATACCGTTGGGATAACCTTTCTGCTGTAAATGCTTGTTCCTAAAGTGTTGCAGAATGAGTGTAGTGCTAGTATTTTATACTTTATATACTTAATTGTGTGCCCTGTCCTCATTCTGTCCAAACTCCGCCCAAACCCTGTCCAAACTCCACCTGTGTGAACGCCCACTTGTAAAGTACATGCCATCGAATATTGGCACACAGTTACAGAATGCCGTGTAGTCAGAAATTGGTCATCTGCACTTTGGTGTGCATTGGACAGAAAGCGAGAGAGCAAAAATGATAACTCTCTAGTTCTGGGGCTGATCTATATTGTCTGTGGTCAGATTTTGGATGACAACTCATTACACAGCTAAATCCGTGTTGCATTATAAGCAATTTTGAATCACGTTTCAGCGTATACACTCCCTCACAGTGACGGAGTTGGATGATGACCAGGAGCTATGCTGGGCTCCAAACAAGGTTGCCTATGGAGGCGGGGGGGGGGGGGGGGGAGGAGGGAAGTATGAATTTTGAGGTTTTAAAATATCACACTGTACAGTTGCAGTGTTAATTAATACCTTCCCTGGATAAGAGTTCATCAGGGATGGTTGAACCGAACAATCATGATTGTACCTCTCTCTTTCTCGGTTTATTAATTTTAGCCTCCCACACCTAGCAGAGACTGAATCTTATTTGTTGTTATTCTGTACAGGGGGGTGGGGTGCTGTTTGTATTAGGAATGGAATTGTTTTGCTGCAGTTATCTCTAAAAACCTCTTCAGTCAATGGAATATTTATTCCAGCTATGTGTGTTGCATACGCACCCCCTGTCAGACCTGCCCCCCCCCCCCCCACCTCCCTGCCTGTGCCTTAAAATCATCTCCGCTCCAGTATTTGCCCGAACAGCGGCACTGGTAGGCTGCCTGCAGCCTGCACCAGGACTTTCTCTTTGAACCATCCTGCCCCTTCTGACACAACTTCCTGTTTTGTGAAGGATGGGACAGTTCAGAGAGAAAATCCCACTGCTGCCTGAGTTAAGACTGGAGTGGAGATGATTTTAAGGTTCCAGGGGGTGCAGGAGACGCACCCCTGTTAAAAATTCCTGGCTATGCCACTGTCTCTGGCCAATATTCAAAGCGAGTTAACTGGCTGGGAAATGCTGCTGACCAGTTAATTTGCTTGTTCGCAGCCATCTGGTCATTTTCACCAGCACTTAACCGGCTAGTACTGCTGAAAATGATGAGTTGGTACCGAACTTCAAGCTGGCCATGTCAGGGGTGTTCGGGGCAGAGGCTGGTTATGTCCCAATATTCAGATATAACCACCAGCCAGGTTTAGAGGATAAATAAGACCGCATAAATAGCTGTCCTGTCTGTACCCGCTAACCGATGGCCAGTCACGCCTGAATATTAACGTAACTGGTCATGTGCTAGCTGGCTTTAAAAATACAGATATTCAATGCTGAAGCCTAGACAGGGCCTGGAACTGAATTTCCAGTTGCAGCGCTGGCGGCAGACAAAAAAACTCTGCCACCAGCTGGGAGTGGGGGTGGGGGTGGGGTCTATGTACACTGTTGCATTAAAAAAAAAAACAATTAAAACAAATTTAGGGCTGTGTTGGCATTACCGCACTGACAGCCACTAGCATGGCTTTGTAAAACAAGGTGGTTAGATTGTAAGCTTCTCAGAGCAGGGACCTTGCGGGTATGTGTACAGTGCTTTCTATGTGTAGCAGTGATTGGAAATAGTTATTAATAGGTGTACTGGTATTCCTTCTGTTCCCCCAGGATCATATGAAATTCTTTATGCTTGTTGTCTTCTGCGAAGCCTGTTCACTGTCACTTTTGGGAAATGTGCATCTCTACTATCTTGGCATTTCATTTATCTACATTTTATTTCTAGCATATGCTGGTACAGTACAGGAGGAAATGTATTCTGCAGTTTTGCACTGCCTGCAGAGTCTTTATAATCAATGAGCCCGGGGTTTTGTACTCACTTGAAAGAGAATCTGCTTAAGGAGTCCCTTCTGGCTATCCCATGGCAGGACCAGATTCTTCCACAGATCTAACAGACTCTTCCCTTTTGTAATAGTTCGAGTCAGCTGTTCCTTTGATTTTCTAAAGAACTAAAATTAGGTACCATCCTGCCCGATATTCAGCTGGTGGCGGACAGCGCTTTGACTCCCCGCCACTGGCGTTCAACCCAGATATTCTGTCTCTTCAAGTGTACAGCGCTGCCTATGTCTTATAGAGCTACTAACCATTAAGCCCGTTAAAACGGGTGAGATTTCCAGCTACCCTCCTCGCTGCCACTCCCTCCCCCCTCCGTGCTGGGCCCCCTGCACTGACCTGACAGTGCCTCTCACCTCCATGTGAAAGCACTGCAGGCAGTAGCAGATCGCTCTCACGTCATCACATCTTGACACGAGGGCGGGACAGAGAGGGAAGTCTCTACTGCGCATTTGCAGGTGAGTCGGTCACTTGCAGTTTATATGTTTGATAGAAATGATAAGTAGTAGTAGTAGTATATTCCATGCTGGGCCATTTCCAGCGACTGGCATTGAACTAGCTACGGCCGCGACTTTAGTTGCAACCGTAGCTTTACCTCCTGATAAACAATGGCTATTCCAAATGTTTTTCAAACATAAGGAAAAACCATTTTGGGGTTTACGTATTTCCTTATTTCCAGATTTCTCAAGAGAGACACAAAGAAGAAGGAAACAATTTCTCATGCTGAAACCAGCAGTACTGCAAGCAGGTGGTACCTTCTTTTTGAGATACCCCTGCAAGTGTACAATAAGGTTTGGTACTACTAAATATACTTTTATGGATCCGTTTCAGCTCTCAACACTCATCGCCACCAAGACAACTTCTGGAGGCTCATAAGGAGTAGCACCAAACTCTTCGTAACTGCTATTTCCTTTTCTGTTTCTTATTTAATTCCTCAGTTTGATTTTGGAATCCCTTGAATAGAGGACTTGAGAGATAATCTAAAATAATATGTAAATGATAGGATTTGAGACAGGAAAGGAATTATGGGGTGTTCCAGAAGAAATTTAAAACGAGGAGAGGGCTCTTTGAATTCTGTATCTGCTGCAGGGCGGGAAGGGGGTGATAGAAAGTGTTTTGTTCTTTTAATTGTTGGGTTTTAATATTGTTGGTAACAAGAATTTTAAATAAATAAAAGCACTACATAAAAACAGTTCTCATAGTATTAAGCATGACATTGAACCCCAAATCCAAATGCTTCTGAAAACAAGAACATAAGAATAGCCATAATGGCTCAGACCAGTATCCTGTTTCCAAGAGTGGCCAGGGCAGGTCAAAAGTACCTGGCAGAAACCCTTGTAACTTAGGGATCTTTTTACTAAGCTGCGGTAAAAGGGACCTGTGATAGCGTCGGTGTGTGTATTTGACGCACTCTGAGGCTCTTTTTACCGCAGCGGGTAAAAGACTGACCATGTTTGGTAAAAAGAAATGGCCGTGAAATAAGTGAACCACTTCCCGCTCAGCCGTTTTGTTGGGGAGTCTTACCGCCACTCATTGAGATGGCGATAAGAGCTCCAGTGCTAACCCAGCGATAACCGGGTTGCGCTGTGCACTGCACGATTATTGCTGGTTAAGTTTCGGCGCTCGCTAGGGGTGGCTACTACCACTGTACTCCTGCGGTAACTCAGAAGCTTAGCTGAGGTTAGGTGGCAGAGCCGGTGGTGGGAGGCGGGGCTGGTGGTTGGGAGGCGAGGATATTGCTGGCCAGACTTATACGGTCTGTCCCAGAGCCGGTGGTTGGGAGGCAGGGATAGTGCTGGGCAGACTTATACGGTCTGTGCCCTGAAAATGACAGATACAAATCAAGGTAAGGCATACACAAAAAGTAGCACATATGAGTTTATCTTGTTGGGCAGACTGGATGGACCATGCAGGTCTTTTTCTACTATGCTACTAAAGTTACTATGTAAATGATGTAACTCAGATTTTCCTTATATTTATCACTTTCTTTCAAGAGTTAATGCTTGATAACAATATTGTAAACTATAAATAATAATAATAATAATAAAGAAACAATATTCAGCAATACCCGGTTAAGTGTTTAGGACTAAATTTTATATATCATGCCTAAAAAATCATCGCCGAAACAAAATACACCTAGGCATATTCTATAAAGTATGCATTTCCGCATGATTTATAGAATATGCCAAGCGCCTGTCCATGTGACTAAATATAGTCGCAGGTAGTTAAGCCAAGTAAGGAGCAGACTAGGTGTATTCTATAACAATGCGTATAGATTTTAGAAAAGCCCACAACCCGCCCATTCCAAGCCATGGCTATGCCCTCTTTTCAACGATGCAACGTAGAAATCACGCATGTCACGTTAATGCCAATTAGTGTCAATAATTTCTTCTTAAGTGGCGATTATTACCACTGATTGGCTTCTTAAATAATTAAGTTGTGTGCGCAAATCCAGAATATGACTGGATTTGCATGCACAACTTAAATCATAAGTACATAAGTATTGCCATACTGGGAAAGACCAAAGGTCCATCAAGCCCAGCATCCTGTTTCCAACAGTGGCCAATCCAGGTCACAAATACCTGGCAAGATCCCAAAAATGTACAAAACATTTTATACTGCTTATCCCAGAAATAGTGGATTTTCCCCAAGTCCATTTAATAACTATCTATGGACTTTTCCTTTAGGAAGCCGTCCAAACCTTTTTTAAACTCTGCTAAGCTAACCGCCTTTACCACATTCTCTGGCAACGAATTCCAGAGTTTAATTACAAGTTGAGTGAAGAAAGGTTTTCTCCAATTCTTTTTAAATTTACTACATTGTAGCTTCATCGCATGCCCCCTAGTTCTAGTATTTTTGGAAAGCGTGAACAGACGCTTCAAATCGTGCTATATAGAATCCGGGGGTTAGTGGTTAGAGATAGGCCTGCTAGGTATGTGGCCTAATTTAACTAAATATCTGCACCTAACTGGTTATGTCACACGAAATAGCCGGGTAGTGGCTAGACAGTGCGAGTATTCAGCAGGAGATAACCGGTTAACTCCCACTAAATATCCACGTTTAGGTGGTAAAATGCTATTTAACCAGCCAGGAGCCATTTCTGGCTAGTTAAATAGTTTTGAATATTGGCCAGCATATCCCCAAAAATACCCTGGTTTCCTGTGTTCCTGTGTAGAGAGGTGTGGTAGCCGTGTTAGTCCACTTTTAAAGGTAATCAATAGAAATAAAACAAAATAAAACATGGAAAAGAAAATAAGATGATACCTTTTTTATTGGACATAACTTAATACATTTCTCGATTAGCTTTCGAAAGTTGCCCTGTGTTCCTGTAAATCGGAGGCTGTAAGAATATGAGATGTGCCATACTCAGTAACACTGAAAGTCAATTTTACTAATGCTAAGAGATAAGCTGTGTAGTAGCTCAAGATGAGTTACATTAAGTATTTCCCTGTCCCTGGAAGGCTCACACTTTAATTTTTGTACCTAAGTAGAGGGTTAAGTGACTTGCCCAAGATCGCAAGGAATAACAGTGGGATTTGAACTGGGCACCCCTGGCTAGCAAGCCCAGTCCTGAGACCACTGGGCTACTCTTCCAGTACCACTGCTAGTGATTTGACCTACTGAAACTTGTCTAAATCCTTTTTAAACCCAGCTAAGCTAACTGCATTGATCACATCCTCCAGCAACAAATTCCACATCTTAATTGTTCTGAGTGAAAACATTATGGAGTGTCCTCCAGTCTTAGTACTACTTGAAAGGTAAACAACTGTTCCCTATTTACCTGCTCCACTCATGATTTTATAGACCTTGTTTAGCCTTCCCTCATAGGGGAAGCTATTTTATCCCCTTTATCATTTTGGTTGCCCCTCTCTGTACTTTTTCTAACATAAGAACAAGAATAGCCATACTGGGTCAGACCAAAGGTTCATCTAGCCCAGTATCCTGTTTCCAACAATGGCCAATCTGGGTCACAAGTACCTGATGGAAACCCAAACAGTAGCAACTTTCTACTATATATCATTTTTTGAGATGGGCGATCAGAACTTCTCACAGTACAATACAGAGGTATTATAATGTTTTCCATTCCTTTCCAAATAATTCCTACTGCTGTATTTGCATTTTATTCTTTCCGACCCAAGAGGAATTGGAAAGAATTATACAAAAGGGACTGAAAAATGTCTGTCTTCCTGTCTAGAGGCAAAATAATTCTCAGAAAATTAAATGAAATAGGGTGAAACTTGAGATATGAGAAAAACTGGTAAAAAGACACATCCAGTTAAAAAATTGGCCAAGTCAGGCCAGGGGTTTCAGAAAAGTAAGGCTTCCTCCCAAAAATAAAAACCGTCTCAATGTACTTCTATGAGACTTTGACAAGGGTCCTCAAATCCAGTCCTCAAGGTCCACAACCCAGCCTGGTTTTCAGGATTTCCTCAATGAATATATATGAGATCTATTTCCATGCAATGGAAGCAGTGATGCAAAGAGATCTCAAATATTGACCCCTGGACTAGGAGTTCCATTTTCTGTGATGCATAGCAGTTAGGGAATTACTCCTTTCGAATTCTCCCTGTTTTCTAGTCTCCCAACCCCCAAACTGCTCCCACCCCCTTAAACTATTTCCCTGCAACTGTCTAACCACCATCAAAATGCCCCACCCTCCAAAACTACCCCTATAACTGGCTCACCACCCCCAAACTACCCTGACTCTTAAAACTATCATCCTGCATTTGTCCCACTCCCAACAAAATGCCCCACTCTCCAAATCTGTCCTCCCATAACTGGCTCACTGCCCCCCAAACTGCCCCCAGAATCTAAAAACTACCCCTCTTGTAGCTGCCCACCACCATGCTCCAAGTCCCCTGCAACTCCCCATCATCCCACAATGGGGGTAATTCCATAACGGTGTGTCTATATATATAAGGGGTCATTTTCTAAACACTTACACTTACAAAGTTCCATGGGTTATAGTCTAGATTTTTGCTCGCAATTTAATTAGTTAACAAACCAATCAGCATCAATAATTGGCACTTACCAAGCAATTATTGACACTAATTGGCAATAATTAGAATTTACGTGCACAATTGTCTAAGCATATTACTACTACTACTATTACTACTACTACTATTTAGCATTTCTATAGCGCTACAAGGCATACGCAGCGCTGCACAAACATAGAAGAAAGACAGTCCCTGCTCAAAGAGCTTACAATCTAATAGACAAAAAATAAAGTAAGCAAATCAAATCAATTATTGTGTACAGGAAGGAGGAGGGTAGGTGGAGGCAGGTGGTTACAAGTGGTTACGAGTCAAAAGCAATGTTAAAGAGGTGGGCTTTCAGTCTAGATTTAAAGGTGGCCAAGGAAGGGGCAAGACGTAGGGGCTCAGGAAGTTTATTCCAGGCGTAGGGTGCAGCGAGACAGAAGGCGCGAAGTCTGGAGTTGGCAGTAGTGGAGAAGGGAACAGATAAGAAGGATTTATCCATGGAGCGGAGTGCACGGGAAGGGGTGTAGGGAAGGACGAGTGTGGAGAGATACTGGGGAGCAGCAGAGTGAGTACATTTATAGGTTAGTAGAAGAAGTTTGAACAGGATGCGAAAACGGATAGGGAGCCAGTGAAGCGACTTGAGGAGAGGGGTAGTATGAGTAAAGCGACCCTGGCGGAAGACGAGACGGGCAGCAGAGTTTTGAACCGATTGGAGAGGGGAGAGGTGAATAAGTGGGAGGCCAGCAAGAGAGTGCTCGGAAAGAAAGGGGCGGATTTTACGGATGTTGTAAAGAAAGAAATGACAGGTCTTGGCAGTCTGCTGGATGTGAGCAGAGAAGGAGAGAGAAAAGTCAAAGATGACCCCAAGGTTTCGAGCCGAGGAGACAGGGAGAATGAGAGAGCTATCAACAGAAATAGAAAACGGGGGGAGTGGGGAGGTGGGTTTGGGGGGAAAAATGAGAAGTTCGGTTTTGGTCATGTTTAATTTCAGGTGGCGTTGAGACATCCAGATAGCAATGTCAGACAAGCACGCTGAAACTTTGGTTTGGATGCAAGGTGAGATATCAGGGGTAGAAAGGTAGATTTGGGAGTCATCAGCATAGAGATGGTAGGAAAAGCCATGGGATGAGATTAATGAACCAAGGGAAGAAGTGTAGATAGAAAAGAGGAGGGGACCAAGAACAGAATCAAATTGCCAAAGAAAGCACTAAGGGCCTTCAAAATCAGGACAAAGTTCCTTTAATCACATAACTTGGATAACAATCTTCCAAGGATGACCCAACATGGGACACTTTGTCATTCTAATACTTGTGCTAAGGAGCAAGTTTTGCTGTACTTTTAGACATGGCAACTTCCACAACCCCTGACGCAGGCGCTGTGCGCCGAAACACGGCCCGTGTTGGGACATCCTTGGAAGATTGTTGCCCAAGTTACAGGGCAGATGAGAGGGGGGCAGGGGGGACAAAATTCCCTGGGCCCAGGCCTCCAAGGAGGGCCCAGCGCCGCAGTCCCCTCCACCTGCCCCCTCCGTCCACCACCGGGCCCGGCCCCCCTGACTTAAAATCATAGCGCCTCACCTCGACCTCACTCCGTGTGAGAGAAGCGCAGCATCGACAGTCTGCAGATCGCCTCCTTTCAGGCCTTCCCACCCTGTGTCCCGCCGGAGGCGAGGTACTTGGCTATGATTTTAATTTAGGGGGGCCCGGCCCGGTGGTGGACGGAGGGGGGTGGCGATGATGACGACCTTGGGGAAGGGGCGGTGGCGGCAGTGGGCACGGGGCCCCAGGAGCGGCCTTGCCTCGGGCCCAGCCCTGTCTCTCGGCGGCCCTGCCAAGTTATGTGATTAAAGGAACTTTGTCCTGATTTTGAAGGCTCTTAGTGCTTTCTTTGGCTATTTGGACTTTGAACCCACTCTGTGCTGTTGTAAGCATATTCTGTAACATGATGCCCATAAATTCTCATAGTTAAAACGGGGCATGGCCATGGGTGTGGATTGAGTGGGTCGTGGGCATTTCTAAAATCTATGTGTGTTGTTATACTGTAGAATACACCCGATCCGTGTCTAATTTAGGTGTTGGGATTTACACCGTTGTACTTGGCATAACTACCCACAACTAAATTTAGTCACGCAGACAGGCGCTCGGCATATTCTAAAATCTGTGTGGAAATTTAGGCATACTTTATTGAATATGCCTAGGCATAGTTTTTGTCACCGATTTTTCAAGCGCCATATATAGAATCTAGTTTTATGCGCTAGGGGCCTGATTCTATATATGGTGCCTAAAATGAAAACACAATAGGCAATCACGCCTAAGCGTATCCTAAATACCGCATGTAAATCTACGTGTGGTATTTAGAATACCCTTGGGTGTGGTTCATGCGACTAAATCTAAGCGCGTCCATTTACGCCAACGAACAGGAGTAAGAAAATATGGGACTAGTTAAAGAGAGTTGCATATGAGGTCAGAAAGATGCTTGAACATTATCTTTTTTTTATTACATTTGTACGCTGTGCTTTCCCACTCATGGCAGGCTCAATGTGGCAGGCAATAGAGGGTTAAGTGACTTGCCCAGAGTCACAAGGAGCTGCCTGTGCCAGGAATCAAACTCACTTCCTCAGGGCCAAAGTCCACCACCCTAACCACTAGGCCACTCCTCCACTCTGGATTTTCAGAAGTCATTTGGCTAGGGTAGGACTGGACAAACATGTCCTCCTATAATATGTGCAGCGGGTGTCATTTATTTCTTCCATTAAAGGCCTGGTTGAAGAGCTAAGCTTTCACCTGCTTCCTGAAGTAAAGATAGTCTTGTGTTAAGTGAAGCAATTCAGGGAGTGCATTCCAAAGCGTTCATTGTTGATTTTAACCTTGAATTGATAATAAAAATGTGACGGTTTGGCAGACTGGATGGACCGTTTAGGTCTTTATCTGCCGTCACTATGTTACTATGATAGCTTCCAAACAGTGAGCTAAGAATGTCTTGTCCTGGGGTGGTGATTCCTAATACGGAACCCAACATTGTGTGCCTATAATAAAGATTATTATTCCTATAATTAGGATTATTATTCTCTATATGTACCATGTTTCACTTCTTCACATTCAATTTAATCCTGCCATCTAGATGTCTAGTCCTATGTTCTGCAAAGTCCTTCTATAATCCCACACCATCCGCTCATGAGTTAATGCTTCAAACAGCTTTGTATCATCCGCAAATATAATTACTTCATTTATTGCTCCCTTTTCCAGATCATTTATAAATATGTTAAAAAGCACTGGTCCTCATACCGATCCCTGGAGCACTTCATTAACCTTTCTTCGTTGAGAAAACTGATCATTTAGTCCTTTTCTCTGCTTCTTACCTTATGACTTTTTAATTTCCTCAGGAGTCTCTCATGAAGAGCTTTGCTAAATGACTTCTGAAAATCCAGATACACTGTATGAACTGGGTCCCCTTACCCACATGTTTATTAACTCCTTCAGAAACATCTAACAGATTGGAAAAGACTACTAGTACAACTCCACTTAGTTCATAGTTCACCTTTATTTGTTATACTACTACAAGACTGATATTTGATCATCCAAATTTGACAGAGTTACCCCTTTACTGGTGCAATTACATTGGTTGCCAATTGAGGCACGAATTATTTTTAAGCTTTGTTGCCTTGTAAGCTTTATAGATTATCGCCTCCACTGGATATAGGTGTTTTTTAATTCTACAATATCCGGACCCAAAAGAGATGATTTATGTTTAAATCTGTTTTATTGACGATAAGATCAATACAAACCAGCAAGACTATGCTAATAAATATACCCTAATACAAATGAGAAATCAACCAACATTCTCATAATCATCAGTAACTTTTCCTTTTTCTCCCCACTCCCGAATCACCCCTCCCCTTTATGTCAATCATTTTAGTGTGGTATTAAGAATGACAGGACCTGAATACTATACATCATAGTCAAAGTCAGCACCATACAGATCCAGAAAAGAAAGCGATATCAATGCTTCATTTTATTCCTTTAACCATCAAACAAACCACCTTCCCTCTGCTACCCCTCAAACCCCGTCCACCCTTTAACCATACTTTTATGAACAACTTCACCATCAATAGGTTCTGTAATCTTGTTTCCAATGAAACCTTATTTTGAAAACCTTTTATTTAGGGACATCGAACAACTTGTTGTCCCGGTAACTGTTAACAATCCTAGGGTAAAATTGAACAAATCTGAAACACCCCTCCTAAAACCCCAGATGCAACCTACCCGCCTTATCCCCCCCCCCCCCCCGGCCTCTACACCCTTCCCACCCCTCCCGGTTCAAACACATTAGAAATTCAGAATATAACTTCTCCCTTTGGCGGGCAAGGTTAGCCATAAAGGTTCCCATTTTTCTGGGAACCGAACCCCTGGTATATCATCCAGATATCGAATACCACATCTATCCAGTCTCATTTGATGAATCAGGTGAGATCTCCACTGAATCAAAGATGGTCCCTGATCAGACAGCAACGCTCCCAAAATAGTATTGAGCCCAAAAAATATAGCCGTCTGAATAAATCGTCTAAATCCCTGAGGTGGAACTGCGGTGAAGCTATACTTATAAAAAAGGAGCAGCGGATCATAAACCAAAGTACAGCCCCACTGCCGGTCCACTTTATGTAAAATATTTTCCCAAAAGTGCTTGACCCGCGGACACAACCAGAACATATGCTCCAGAGAGGCAAGATCACTCTCACACTTTGGGCAAGAGCCATCACAGGATTCTATTATTCGGGATGCTCTTCTGGGGGATATATATATTCTTAAGAGGAATTTGTATAACTTCTCTCGCTGCGGGACTGACATTCTTATTGAATGTAAATATTTTATGAATGTTTTACACATGTCGACCGTCACTTCACACCCAAGTTCTCCCATCCAGCCAAGGGCCAAGCACACATAGTCCAACTCAGCTATTGTGTCTTTCAACTGCCGGTGATGAAATTTTAACGGCACCGACTGTTGGGCCCCCAATGAGTACATCTTGGTAAGCACATCTATAACATCCTCTGTCAAATCTGGCCATTGTAAGGTAGCTAAATAGTGATGTAATTGCATATAGGCAAACTGCTGGCCCTCTGCTAATCCATATTTCTCACAAAGTTCTGACAGAGGCCTCAACTGACCCTCTTCATTCATTACCTGCATTAAATATAGACTTCCTTTCGCAGCCCAATGACTATTAGTAAATACACTACCCCCCCTGTCCCGGGGGGAACGCTGGATTATTCCAAATTGGTAATAGGGGAGTGGTTTTTGCCGCAAAGTTATGTCTCCTACATATCCATCTCCAGGTGGATCTTAGTGAGAATAGTAAGGGGTGTCTTCTAAAAGCCTGAATCGGCAATCTGTTTCCTGCATGTAGAAGATAACTAAAATGAACGTTTGAAAAAAGAGAAGTCTCTGCTTTAGTTAGAGAGAATTCTGAGGTGCCCCGAAACCAATCATTGATGTGTCACATCGCACAAGCAATAGTGAGGAGTCTAATACTTAAAAGCCCAATCCCTCCATATTCCTTTGGCACACAGAGCACTTTCAAAGGCAATCTAGGCCGTTTGCCTTGCCATACATATGCTTGTATAAGTCTGTTCAGTAGCTTCTCCTCCCTAACTTTCAAAAACAGGGGAAGTTGTTGAAATAAATACAGCCATTTGGGGGCTAACAACATGTTAAATAGAGCGATGCGCCCCCACATTGATCTCTGACTAAGGATCCATGTATCTATGTCTGGCTGTCTTGAATTCTTACTGATTTTCCCTCCTGCTCTTCCCCTAGAAAGTCACTCCATGCATCCTCCATGCTTTTCATGAAGAAATAGTTGTGGAGATTGTGTCCTTATGAGAGGGATTTAAGATTCAGCCTGATGTTATGCAGAGTCACTCTCTGTTTTCCCCATAGAAGTAAGAGAATGTAGGGCCCGATATTCAGCTGGCAGTGCTCCGTGTTTTGCTGACTTCTGCCGGTATTATGCCTGGAAATTCAATGCCAGGCCTGATGCCTGATGTCCATTTTCAGCAAATTAAAAAAAGGCCTTTTTTACAGGCGCACTGAAAAATGGATCTGCAGGCGCGCCCAAATCGTGCGCCTACACTAGCGCAGTCCATTTTTCAGCGCACCTTAGTAAAAGGGTCCCTAATTTTCTTACCCTATCCATTTATGGGAAGGAGGCACCAGCAGGTTGAGATGATGCAAATGATTTTACCTGCAGCAAGGTAGGAGGGTGATGTGTGTGTACTGCCGGGAAGCCAGAATCTGAATGTCAGACTCAGAGGTAAATATTTCTGTATCTAAATTCATATTTACAGAGGAGATTCAGCTAGGAGTTTTCTGTGGTGGGAGAACCCTTCCTTCAGAAATGCAAAACCTGAGAGCACATTAAACAATCTCCCAGCGCAAACTTCCAGGTCAAAAAATTTATTTATTTGGATTTATTAACCGCTTTTATGAAGAGATTCACCCAAGGAAGTGTACAGTAGGTACAGTTTAACATCAAATTAACAATTTTGTTGACAGCATAACAGTAGTGAAATGACTGTACAAGTGTGTAAAGCCTTAACTTTTACCAGTCTCTATATGTTTTTGACAATACCAGAACAAAGCAATGAGACATCTGTAGATCAGCTGCGGTGCAGCAGTGCCCCAGGGAAAGAGACTACAAAACGCTTTGGTAAACCCACGTCTCCCAACTACCCTGTCCAGGAAAGCTCTGTGGGCACAAACCTTGTGGTCAATCACCGTCATCTTTAAACATAAAAACTACCCATTGTACCCATTGTTCACATCTTGAACCAGTTCTAAACAGGCATGAGCTAAATTTTAAAAAATGCTTTAGTAGTGGAGTAAAGGAGTGGCCTAATGGTTAGTGCAGTGGGCTTTAATCCTGGTAACCTGGGTTTAATTCCCACTGCAGCACCTTGGGCAAGTCACTTAACCCTCCATTGCCCAAGGTAAAAAACAAAACCTTAGATTTGTGAGCCCTCTAGGGACAGAGAGAGTACCTGCATATAATGTGTACAGTGCTGTGTACATCTAGTAGTGCTATAGAAATGATTAGTAGTAGTACAATGGGAAAACTCACACTTAGCCTGGCAGGTATCTTGGGGTAATCTGACGAGTGATATTTACATTAATGATAATTTGGGTTTATTTGATTTATCTATATAATTTGCAGATAATTCAAAATATGTAAACAATTTGTGCATATAAAATAAAAGGAGGAATCCCTTTGTATTTGATATGCCCTACTGAGCTCTACCAATACATCCTCCTCTCCTCTTCCTTCCCCTCCCTTCCTGCACCCATAATAGACTGTGGGCTGGGCTCACTGCTCTCCTCTCCCCCATACACCTGTGAGAAACCATAGGCTGGTATTCTGCGGGCTGCCCACAACTATCGTCCCCCTGTCTTCTACGATTCTCTTTGCTGCAGCTCACCGCACCCCCGCCCTCTCACTCTCCAGGGCATAACCTGCCTTCTGCTCTTACCAGCTCCAGCCTGACTTGAAGGATGAGTCTGTGGCACAATGAAGGTGACACTGAGGCTCATTTTCAAAGCACTTAGATTTACAAAGTTTCATAGGTTACTATAACTTTGTAAGTCTTTGAAAATGCGCCTCTGTCAATTTCTAGAATGGCAGCAGTGTCCCCTTTCTCTGAGCTGTGCTGTCTCTTTTTGGAATAGGTGCAGCTTCCGTTATCCCTGAGCTGTCAGGGAGACAGGGAGAGATCAGAGAGATCCTTTGCTATCTTTCTTATCTACTTGTTTACATTTTAATATTTCTTGCTCTATAAACAGTATTTATCTCTGTCTTTCAGTTACTCAGCCTCCCACCCCCACCATCTCTCTCTCTCTCTCTCTCTCTCTCTCTCTCTCTCCACTCCAGGAAACTTTCTTGGCATGACAATTTGTACCTGTGGCTCAAGTAATAAGAATGACAGTAAAGAGGAGTACATAAGTACATAAGCATTGCCACACTGCGACAGACCAAAGGTCCATCAAGGTCAGCATCCTGTTTACAACAGTGGCCAATCCAGGTCACAAATACCTGGCAGGATCCCAAAAAAGCTCAATACATTTTATGCTGCTTATCCCAGAAATAAGCAGTGGATTTTCCCCAAGTAAATTTAATAATGGTCCATGGACTTTTCCTTTAGGAAGCCATCCAGACCTTTTTTAAACCCCACTAAGCTAACTGCCTTTACCACATTCTTTGCCAAGGAATTCCAGAGTTTAATTACACATTGAGTGAAGAAACATTTTCTCCGATTCATGTCTTAATCCCTCCAGTGGTCATTTAGGGCACCTTTTTGTGACTTAGTCATGATTGAAACAGGTCTAGACTAAAACATCTAACTTTTAGCCCTGGACATTTTTGCTGTGTTCCATTATGGTAGAAAAACATCCAAGTTTTGGGAACACCCAAATCCTGCCCCAACACGCCTCTAACATGTTCCCTTGTGATTTGGATGCACTGCATAGAAAAATGTTTTACAAATGGGTTTTAAAAATAGCGATTTGGACGTTGTGGCAAAAAGAAAAAGTCCATCTGTCGCTTTGTGCTGCTTTTTGGATGTTTTTCTGTTTCAAAAATGAGCCCCATAATGCACTAGCTGAATAACATTTCCACGCCCATTCTACATCCATGCCACGCCCCTTCCCAGAAAAATTCTTTAAAAATCACCAATGTGCGGTTTACTGGACGCTAACTGGGAAATTGCTGTAGAACACATTGATATGGTCCTGCTGAATCCTGTTGGCACATGATAACTGTGCGTTAAGGGCTTAATGCTCTTTCGTAAAAGGGCCCCTATTGCTTATTGTTAGGCAATAGTATGCACTACTGGGGATACAGAAAGACCTCCACAATTCTGGGTTTTTCCCCCTGTTGTTTCAGGTTAAAAATGACCTGGTCAATATTCAAAATGATTAAACCAGACAGAAATGGCCGCTGACCAGTTAAATCACTTGTTTGGGTCTATCCGTTAATTTTCAGTGGCGATAACCAGTTAAGTGCCGCTGAAAATGAGCAGTTAGCGCCTAAGTGAAAACCGGCTATTTTGGGGGTGTTCTGGGGCGGAGTCAGCAATTGGCCGGTTAAATGTCGATAATCAGCACAAACGACGCCGTACAGCAAACATTCATGGCCACATCCAGCATAACCCAGTCTCCAAGACCCTGATGCAGAAGCGAAACGTTGGCCACCGTCAGCTTGGGGCAAGAGGGTACAGATTGCTGAATGAATGAGCAGAGGAGCCGCTGTACACAGACTCAATGCATGTGCATGAGCACAGAATAAATCAATTGGCTCTTGAATGAAGATAAGTGCCTTTTGATTGTCTAAGCTCACCCGATGGTAGCAGAATCTGCATTGAGCCTGTAAATTAATTTAGTATAGAGAGACTGCAGAATTGATGTAGTGTGGATTATATACCACATTTCTTGTAAACTATATTGTGTAGGCAGTACTCTATCCTTGAAGGTTTTTCACGGCCAATGATGAAGAGAGGATCAGCTGGATCCTATTAAGCTCTATAGATACCAGATATCCTTGAGATCTTTGAGGTTGTTTTCCTTCTGTAGAAATTCCAGCAGGAGACAATTTACAGGTAGCATAACACAGATTCTACCATCACGCAGTGGGATTCAGTATTTGATTATAGTCTAGCGATTTGTTGATCCCATCCCTTGAATAATAATTTAGTGGATAATCAGCACTTAACCAGCCGGGGTAACCACAAAAGGCAGTCCTCTCTTTATGTGGCAGCCCATGGCCAGTTAAATTCTGAATATTGACTCAACTGGCTATGCATTAGCTGACGCCACATAAACTGGATATTCAGTGCTGAAGCCTGGACGCGGCCCAGCACTGAATATCAAGGAATAATTCCGGAGGTGGTCAGCAAATCGCTCACCACCACCAGCTGAATATTGACCTCGACATGTTGTTTCAAAATAATGCATATCTGTAGAATGGAGCGGTGATGGGTAAATGGGAAAGAGTCTTGCACCAGATGGGTTTCTCTTCATTTTCTCTAATGCACCATCATTTTATTTATTTATTTATTTATTTACTAGTAAAAAAAGGCCCGTTTCTGAGACCAATGAAATGGGCGCTAGCAAGGTTTTCATTGTAGTGTGTATGTTTGAGAGAGTGTGTGTGAGAGTGACTGTGTGAGAGAGACAGACAGAGTGAATGTGCGAGTGTGTGTGACATAGAGTGAGGCTGTCTGTGTAAGAGTGTGTGTGTGTGAGAATGAGTGTGTGTGAGAAAGAATGAGAGTGTGCGGCAGGGGCCCTCCCTCCGTCTCCCGCCCTTTTTCCCCCTCCCCCTGTCTTCCCTCCCCTCCCATTTTCCTCCCCTGCCCCTCCCAGCTTCAGGGTCGTGGGCTCCCCTCCCTCCGCCTTTCAGAGTCGTGGCCCTCCCTCCCACTGTCATGTTGAAGCTGGCTGGCTGGCTCCCTCCCTCCCACGTTCAGGCAGGCTGGCTGGCTGGCTGGCTCCCTCCCTCCCTCCCACGTTCAGGCTGGCTCGCTCCCTTGCTTCCTCCCAAGTGTCAGTGCTCCGTTGTGATGCGAGGATGGGGCGATGGTAGTCCTACTACTATTTAGCATTTCTATAGCGCTACAAGGCGTACGCAGCGCTGCTCAAACATAGAAGAAAGACAGTCCCTGCTCACAGAGCTTACAATCTCCCTTTGTTGCAGGTCGTTCGCGTTCGCGATGTGTTTGACGTCACAGATTGGGTGGGCGATGTGATTCATTGAGTTTTAGTGCTCCGCCCTCGACGTCATCAAGTTGTGACGTGAGGGCAGGGCATACACTCATGGAGGAGCATCGATCTACACCACTTCATTTTTAGAACGTTGGGAAACTTGAGGCTTCAATAGAATGTTGGAGGTGCGTTTTATATAGAGAGATTTGTTGCATTAGTATCCCACATTTTTCCACCTATTTGCAGACTCAATGTGGCTTACAATAATACATCATAACAAGCGCTAATCCAGAGTAGATAATTGGTTACATAAAGAACAAGTGTAACATAATGGATATAATCAATTCAATAAATCAGAAGGCAGACAGATTATCAAGTAATTAGTGGTGTGTTGGAATTCCTATTATTGATTATTATGGTAAGTCTTGTTATAAAGGAAAGTCTTTAAAGATTTTCGAAAGTTTACTAACCAGGGCAGCCCAACAACTAGGCGAGTCTAGGTGATCCCCTAGGGAAGCAGTTTCTTGGGGACAGCAAAATACAGCTGCAGTCAAAGCAAAACAATAGGTCAGGACAGCCAAACAAACTCAAAGAACCATCAGCCTCCATTTTCATTGTGTAATGATCATGACTGTTGAGCTTAAATATCAAAGTTTATGAGGGGGGGGGGGGGGGCTTCAGACTAGGGGCAGTGAAAGTTTAATTGAGTGAAGGAGGGGTAAGGCTGGAGGTTCACCTAGGGTGTCCACCACTCTTGCATCGACTCTGGTACCAACCCTCATCTCCAGCCACTCCTCCCTCTCTCCCTGAGTCCAGCTGGTAATGGTAGGAAAATGGTGATGCTTCAGAATGTGCTTGATTCCTCCTTTGCTGCTGTGGTCTATAGTTACATAATACAGTAAAGCAAATAGAGACTGAAATGGTCCATCCAGTCTGCTCCATGCAGATTATACCGCCCTGTCTTTTTGGATGCACCGTATAATCATTTTCTCGCCACTTTGGGCTAAACCATTGTGCCTTGCAAGTTATCCCAGTGCTTTTTTTCCATCCTCTTGCCATTGGTGTTTATTCCACACATTTTGGAATTTAGTTTCTCATTCCTGATTTTGATCCATGACTTCCTTCAGCAGTCCAGTCCATGCATCCAGCACCCTTTCAGTGAAAAAGTATTTCCTGATACTGTTCCTTTAGGTTCCTTCCTTGCAGTGTGATGCCATGACCTGTATGCCTGCTGCTTAGCTCCTGAAGTTTCATCCCATATATTTTTTTGGTACAGACCCTACACTGGTCTGGTTTTCTTTCTGGATCACCTCTACTCAATCTCTATGCTTTCTGAGATGCAGCCCCCACAAATGAACACAGAGCTACCATTACCTCTTTTATTCCTCCTGGTTATGCCTCGCTATGCAGTTTAGCATCCTTGGGGGGAGGGGAGGAGGCATGGGAGGAGGGAATATATGGTATGGATAGTCAGCACTTCTCTTCCTTTCTTTTGACCACATCTTCCCCTTGCCCCTGCCACCTGTTCTGCTCAGGGAAGTAAATATGGGATTGGCAGTCATGCTTTTTATTTTTGGCAGAGGGAGGGGTAACTTTTTTTGGATTCAGCACTCCTTATCATTTTGAAAGGTCGGATTCTATAGTCTGCTAGGTTATAAAGAGAAGAAAAAAATAGAGACTTTGTGATGACAGACTGATGAGAGCAGGATGAGAAAGAATAAGGTGAGAGGTTGTGTGTGGAGGCTTTCTCATGAAAGCTAGACAGAAACTAGTTCAGCAAGACCTTGCAAAAGGTAATTAGCAAGAAACGAAACATGGTTTATAGCACCACCCTTAGGGTCAAAACAAAAGATGCCCCCATTAATTTCTTATAGGAAAAGTAGTGAAGATGAAGTTCTGCTTTCTCACTTCCGGAAATCCAGCTGCAGATTTATTACCTCTCCAATCTCCCCACAGTGAATTATTGCCTGATATTTTCTGTCCAAGGCCTCTCATGATCATTTCATCTTTCCTAGTGAGCCCAGTGGAATCTTAAGTAGGCAAGGCCCGTGCTAGGTTAGCTCTGTCAATGGAGACGGGCAGCAGGCAAGGAGGAAATCAAGACCGTAGACAGCAAAAGGTTGGTTACCCAGTCACGGGAGCCATGTGATCTTTCTCATTTGTGAGAGGAAATTTACCAACATAGATATTGACCTAGAAGTGGAGGCTCATTGACCTGATGGAGTGGGAAAACCTTGAGAATGAACTAAAGAATTGCAGGCCTGGCTTGGTCACATGAGATTTTTCTCTGCCTTAAATTATAGCCAAAACCAATAAGATTATATTCACCCAATGTATTACCTATAATATTGTACCAACCTTATTCCACTTATGATGTAAACCGCACTGAACCCTAAATAGGGGATATTAGCGGTATATAAGACTTGAATTGAAGTATTGTACAGGCAAATCAATACAGAAGATTTCTCCAAAAAAGGAATTGCTCTACAGCATTTTATGCTTTACCCATACTGTGAGAGGATAGTCAGGGCTGGTTCTTCTATTAAGTGAACTAGGAGATGGCCTAGGATGTCAACATGTGTGGAACTGCAACAAAACACTGGAGCTCTCTGCATTCCACCCATGTTTAAGGTATGGTACTACAGGCATTTTTAAAACTAATACCAACACTTTCTGCCTTTAGATCTTATTCCATGTGAGATCAGCAACCAGCATGTCAGATGTGACAGTCCTTGAGTTTTGAGAACATAAGAATAGCCATAGCGGGTTAGACCAATGGTCCATCTAGCTCAGTATCCTGCTTCCAACAGTGGCAAATCCAGGTCACAAGTACCTAGCAGAAACCCAAATTCCAAGATCTGCAGTGCCAACATGGGGCCATTCTCAGAGCTCATCTCACCAGCACCTGAAAAGGAAAGGAGTCTTGGGTGACTAGTGAAGCAAATGCCATCAGCTGTTGAAAATGGGAGGAAGTCCGGGGCTGTTGGCAGAGCCCACCCTGCCAGTGATCACAGAAAGGAGGAGGCCTGGAGCTGCCACCACAAGGAGTGGTCAATGGATTTGAAAAGGTGTGGGAGAGAGAGGGTGATGACCTACTGAGGAGTGGAGAGAGGATGCTGGGGTGGAGAAAACGAGAATGCTGAGGGGTAAGGGTGGAGAGGAAGGATGCTGAGATGGGAAAGGTAGGGGTAGGGATAGAGAAGATGTTGGGCAGGTGGGAGGTAGACAGAGAGGCTGCTGGCTACAGCAGAATGGAGCAACTATTGTGTTACTGGTATGCTGGGCAGGTGTGGAGGAGTGAGAGAGAGAGAGAGAGAGAGAGAGAGAGAGAGAGAGGAGGGTACTGGATTGGGAAGATGCAGTACATGGGGAGGGTGAGAGGGCACTGTAGATAGAGGACATGTTTGAGTTAAAGGGGAGAGGAAAGATAGGGGGAAGCTTGATTGCATAGACACTGAGGGGAGAAAGAGGGTGATGTTGTGCCACAGCTGCCCCCCAGTAGGTAGGTATAAGTGAGGTGAGTATAAGGGTTAGGGTATAAGACTGTGTGTGTGTATGCGTGTGTGAATGTGTTACGTCTTGAAGTGGATACATGATGGCCTTATCTGTTCCTTAGGTTATCACATTTATCTTGTGCACAGTTCTGGTAGCCCTGGGGTAAACTGGCGTATCTGCAAATTGTGACCCCATTTAATGGACCCTGGCAAGAATTATTCAAGGACACCATACCTGAGGTTTTGAAATCCGGTCACCCCCCTCCTTCATGTAACACCTGACTGGACATAAATTCAGTTAGCATTTTGTTGTTTCATGATGATTTATAAATAGATTTCTTCACCTCTTGCTTTCTGCTCCGTGTGTTATAAATTTCCTTCAGTGTACTTTGGCATCAGGTTAATGATTCTCACTTTAGGTGTATAACAAGGATTAATGATGGACCAGGATAATTAATTACTTTGGGCTACTGTCCATCTTACTTTGTTACCTCTGTTACTTGGGGGGACAAATCCTGGCACTTGAGACCTTTCATAATTTATTATAAACCAGTAATACAAGATGCTGGGACTGTGAAAGATATGTGTTCTCCAAAGACAAGCAAGATAGTAGTTCTAATACATAGAAAATAACAGCAGAAAAAAAGACCATATGGCCTATCCAGTCTGCTCATCCAAACCATCAACCCAGTCTTTAGAAACCTGTCCTTCCACTCAGAGGTCCTATGTGTTTATCCTATGCTTTCTTTGTAGTACTACTACTATTTAACATTTATAAAGCGCTACTAGGGTTACGCAGCACTGTACAATTTAACATAGAAGGACAGTCCTTGCTCAAAGAACTTACAATCTAAAGGACAAATGTACAGTCAGTCAAGTAGGGGCAGTCAAATTGGGGCAGTCTAGATTTCCTGAAAGGTATAAAGGTTAGGTGCCGAAAGCAACATTGAAGAGGTGGGCTTTGAGCAAGGATTTGAAGATGGGTAGGGAGGGGGCTTGGCGTAAGGGCTCAGGAAGTTTATTCCAAGCATAGGGTGAGGCGAGGCAGAATGGGCGGAGCCTGGAGTTGGCGGTGGTGGAGAAGGGTACTGAGAGGAGGGATTTGTCCTGTGAGCGGAGGTTTCGGGCAGGAATGTAAGGGGAAATGAGGGTAGAGAGGTAATGAGGGGCTGCAGACTGAGTGCATTTGTAGGTAAGAAGGAGAAGCTTGAACTGTATGCGGTATTTGATCGGAAGCCAGTGAAGTGACCTGAGGAGAGGGGTGATATGAGTATATCGGTTCAGGCGGAATATAAGACGTGCAGCAGAGTTCTGAACGGATTGAAGGGGGGATAGATGGTTAAGTGGGAGGCCAGTGAGGAGTAGGTTGCAGTAGTCAAGGCGAGAGGTAATGAGAGTGTGGATGAGAGTTCGGGTGGTGTGCTCAGAGAGGAAGGGGCAAATTTTGCTGATGTTAAAGAGGAAGAAGCGACAGGTCTTGGCTGTCTGCTGGATATGCGCAGAGAAGGAGAGGGAGGAGTTGAAGATGACTCAGAGGTTGCGGGCAGATGAGACGGGGAGGATGAGGGTGTTATCAACTGAGATCGAGAGTGGTGGAAGAGGAGAAGTGGGTTTTGGTGGAAAGACGATAAGCTCGGTCTTGGCTATGTTCAGTTTCAGGTGGCAGTTGGACATCTGTGCAGCAATGTCGGATAAGCAGACTGATACCTTGGCCTGGGTCTCCGCAGTGATGTCTGGTGTGGAGAGATACAGCTGGGTGTCATCAGCATAAAGATGATACTGGAAACCGTGAGATGAGATCAGTGAGCCCAGGGAAGAGGTGTAGATTGAAAAAAGAAGGGGTCCAAGGACAGATCCCTAGGGAACTCCAATAGAGAGCGGGATGGGGGTGGAGGAAGGTCCATGAGAGTGTACTCTGAAGGTGCGGTGGGAGAGATAGGAGGAGAACCAGGAGAGGACAGAGCCCTGGAACCCAAATGAGGACAGTGTGGCAAGAAGTAAATCATGATTTACAGTGTCAAAAGTGGCGGATAGATCGAGGAGGATGAGGATGGAGTAGTGGCCTCTGGATTTGGCAAGGAACAGGTCATTACAGACTTTAGAGAGTGCTGTTTCTGTTGAGTGTAGAGGGTGAAAACTGGATTGAAGCGGATCGAGGATGGCCTGAGAGGAGAGAAAATCAAGGCAGCGGCTGTGAACGGCACGCTCAAGTATTTTGGAGAGGAAGGGTAGGAGGGAGATGGGGCGGTAGTTGGAGGGACAGGTAGGGTCTCCACTACCTCCACCGAGAGGCTGCTCCACATATCCACTACCCTTTTCTGTACAGGAATATTTTCTTAGTCTGCCCACTTTCACCCTCATCCTTGTTCCAGAGCTTTCTTTCCATTGAAAAGACCTAAATCCTGTGAATTTAGACCATGGTGGTATTAAATATGTATTATATTTCCTCTTTCTCCCTTTAATCCAGGATTTACATATAGAGGTCTTTAAGTCTGTTCTCATATGCTTTAGGAGTCGTCGTCTGGACCGACTCCATTCTGTTTGTGAAGGTTTGGTCTCCAGAATTGTACACAGTACTCTAAATGGATCCTCACTAGAGACTTATACAGATGACTTCCCTATGAGGAAAGGCTGAAGCAGCTAGGGCTCTTCAGCTCAGAGAAAAGATGGCTGACAGGAGATATGATAGAGGTCTATAAAATAATGAGTGGAGTGGAGTGGAATGGGTAGACGTGAATTGCTTGTTTACTCTTTCCAAAAATGCTAGGACTAAGGGACATGCAATGAAGTTACAAAGTAGTAAATTTAAAACAAATTGAAGAAAATATTTCTTCACTCAATGTGTAATTAAACCCTGGAATTTGTTGCCAGAGAATGTGGTAAAAGTGGTTAGCTTAGCAGGGTTTAAAAAAGGTTTGGCTACCTTCCTAAAAGTCCATAAGTCATTATTAAGATGGACTTGGGGAAGATCCACTCCTTATTTCTAGGATAAGCAGCATAAAATGTATCGTACTGTTCTGGGATCTTGCCAGGTACTTGTGACCTGGATTGGCCACTGTTGGAAACAGGATCCTGGGCTTGATGGACCTTGGTGGACATCATGTAAAATCAAAATTAGGATAGGGGAAAAATTTGAGTAATATTTGTGTGTAGAAGAGTGAAGGATTTGCGTTTTATAGTGTTGAGGTAAGTACATTTAAAATGGGGTGGTAATTTGTCAAAGCTTTTGCTAAGATTACTTTTGGCAAACAGTCCATCCCCTGGGATTGAATAAGGAGGTTGAATGGTGTGAAGTATATTGATTGTTATTAAGGTATTTTGTGGTTTCAACACTAAACTGCGCATGTGTCTGCGTAATTCCAACAGCACATGTGCGGGCATTTTCTATCAGCATTATATATATATATAATGTATTGTCTTTAAGATGTTTAATGAGGTTTTTATGGGGTATGATAATATGATGATCTTTCTGTGCAGGTTAACAGCTCCTGAAGATGCCATCTGGCGAAACGCAGAACTGTGTCGAGCTATTCTGGAAGACTTTTAAGTTTGTTGGAATATTGAACTGCATGGCTGATGGTTTGAGTGCAGTGATGATGCTATTGTAGGTTTGCTTTTAGTCAATAAATGGGGCAGTGAGTGTGTGTGAAGCTTGCACTGCTGCTGCCTGTGCCATACCTGTTCTGTGTTGGGGGGGGGGGGGGCAATGTGTGTGTGTGAGGGAGGTTTGTACTTCTGTCACTCATCCTAGCATTAAGTGACTTGCCCAGAGTCACATGGAGCTGCAGTGGGAATTGAACCCAGTTCTCCAGGAGCAAAGTCGGCTGCATTGACCACTAGGCTACTCCTCCAGGTCATACTGAGTGTTTATCATACTATAGAGCAGCCCAGCACAGCACTGGAGGGACTGGGACATTGGCATTAAATGTTCTTCTTCTGATTTTCCCCAGAGAGAATCCAAAAAGCAATCTGAAAAAATGTTAAAACATCAGAAACAGACCCCTTCTTAGTTCCTGAGTGATGAGTTGGTGAGCGATGGAAAGAATGTGTGATGTATTTCTATAGAGGAGAGCTGGCATGGTCTGTAGGGAATGTGCAGTCTCTGCACCACCAGCTCAGCTGTGAGGCAGGTGACGGGCACCTGGGAATAAGCCTTTCCACAATCTACAAGCGGAGAACAAATTGCTTCATATCACATGACAAGTCATATGGAAAATTCCTTGCCTCTCCATCTTCCCCGAGTGGTACTTCTCTTCTTCCACACTCTCTCCTGTTATAGAGGAGGTCAGTGTCTGCATCCTGCAGACCAGGCTCACCCCCTTTAACATCCTTGAGAAAGAGAGGTGGGGATTGGAGATCAAGAAAGTGTATGTGAGACAAAATGAATGAACATCGGGACTGAATTGGAATGTCGTACACAAACGTGCAAGACCCCTGTGAAGAAGTGAAGTTGATCCCACCTGTAAAATGGATCCATGTGGTCTCAAAGGCTAATTGGTGTCATCATCAATCTGGTCAATAGAATAAAATAAAACATAGAAAAGAAATAAGATGATACCTTTTTATTGGACTAACAATACATTTTTTGATTAGCTTTCGAAGGTAGCCCTTCTCCGTCAGATCTGAAATAAGCAAATTTTGATAAGTAACAGCATATACAAATGAAACATCAAAGTATTTCAGTGACAGTCTGAAAGGATGAGGGAGGGGTGGGCTAGGTGAGAAACAGAGAGGGTTGAGAGGATGGGGGACAGGGAGATATGCATGGTGCTTAGAGGGTGACAAAGCAGTGAAATTTCATGGTTTATAATGGGCTAGAAAACCCAGATCTTTGTTAAGTCCTGTCTGGTGGGTGTCAAAATATTTAAACATTTTGCCTTCAAAGGTCTTGCGTTCCTGCATTGTTTTGAAGTTTCCTTTCAGTATTTTCACCATAAAATCATTGGGTACAGTGTTCTGGCTTTGTAAAGTGCTGTCCCACAGAGGTAACATCCTGTTTTGCGCTGGCATTTTTCATATGATGTCCATGTAAATTAAATCTCTTCTTTAGCATCTGGCTTGTTTCTCCAATATAGCAACCTTCATCACATTTTTTGCACTGGATGACATATACTACATTGGAAGATGAGCATGTGAAGGATTCCTTTATGCTGAATATTTTTCCTTTGTGAATGACTGTGGGGTCTTGTGAAATGTTTTGGCATAGTTTGCAGCTGGATATATTGCAAGGATGTGTGTCATTCTCTTCTTTTTGGGTCTCTGTTGAGAGCTTGCTTCTCACTAGCTTGTGTTTTAAGTTGGGTGGCTGTCGGAAGGCCAGCACTGGTGGGGATGGGAATATCTCTCTCAGTAATTCATCCTTCTGGAGTAGTGGCTGCAGATCTCTTATGATTTTCCTCAGTTTTTCCAGCTCTGGGTTGTATGTCACTACAAGGGGGGTTCTGTCTGTGGCTTTCTTTTCCTTGTATTGAGCAGATTTTCCCTGGGTGTTTTGAGGGAGGAGGCAATATTCTTGGAGATTATTTTGGAGTTGTAGCCTTTCTGTTTGAAGGATGCAGTCAGGATTTTGAGGTGCCTATCTCTGTCCCCTGGGTCAGAGCAGATACGGTGGTATCTTGTGGCTTGGCTGTGGATAATGGATTTTTTTGTATGTGAAGGGTGGAAGCTGTGGAGGTAGCTGCATTTGTCTGTGGGTTTCCCATATATTTCAGCCCCATGGACACCTGAATGCGGTGTCCCCCAAGGATCCCCCCTCTCACCAACCTTCTTCAACCTAATGATGGTACCCTTAGCCAAGTTACTAGCCAATCATGACCTCAACCCCTACATATATGCAGATGATGTCACGATATATTGTCCCGTTCAAACACGATCTAAAGGAAATCACCAACGAGATCAATCAAAGCCTCCAAACCATGTACTCCTGGGCTGATGCATTCCAGCTAAAACTCAATGCAGAAAAAACACAATGCCTTATACTCACCTCAAAACACAACACAAGCAACTTCACCACCATAACCACACCAACTTCTCTCTTCCATCTTAAACATCTGAAAATTCTCGGAGTTACCATAGATCGAAATCTCACTCTTGAAACCCACGTGAAGAATACACGAAAAAGATGTTCACTCCATGTGGAAACTCAAACGAGTAAACCGTTCTTTCAGAGATCCATTTTCCTTAGCCTGGTACAGTCAATGGTGCTAAGTCACCTGGACTACTGTAACGCACTATACGCTGGCTGCAAAGAACAAACTATCAGAAACTTCAAACAGCCCAGATACCACAGCTAGACTCATATTTGGCAAAACAAAATATGAAAGTGCAAAACCCTAAGAGAAAGACTTCACTGGCTCCCACTTAAAGAGCGCATCTCGTTCAAGATCTGCACATTGTTCACAAATCATCCACGGAGATGCCCCGAACTACATGGTAAACCTCGTGGACCTGCTGTCCAGAAATGCTAAAAGATCAGCCCATAAATTCCTTAATCTGCATTTCCCCAACTGCAAAGGATTAAAATACAAGCTAACACATGCGACTAGCTTCTCCTACATGAGCACGCAGCTATGGAATGCACTACCACTGACCTTGAAAACGGATTAATGAAATAACTAACTTTCGCAAATCTCTGAAAACATATTTCTTCAACAAGGCCTACAATGAGAATCCGTAGCTTAACCATTACACTACACCACAACACAACACAACACCCTATTCTGATAGTTATCTTTCTATAACTTTGTTAGATCCTTTTTCCCTCGTCCATGATCCTGTTGTAACACCAACTGTATTGTCTCCTGGAATGGCGATGGCCATTACAGGTTTTTGTAAGCCACATTGAGCCTTGCAAATAGGTGGGAAAATGTGGGATACAAATGCAATAAATAAAAATAAAAAAGTATATCGATGTTTGTATGTAGCCATTGCTGATTGAAACTGTGGTGTCCACAAAATTGACTTTTCTGGGGAGTAGTCAATTTTGAATCTGATTGTAGGATGGTATGTATTGAAAGAACTGTAAAATTATTATAGAGTTTCTTCCCCCTCAGTCCAAATCATAAAAATGTCATCAATATACCGGTAGTATTTTAGGGGTGTTGTCTGATATGTATTCAGAAAAGTCTCTTCCAGTTCAGCCATAAAGAGGTTAGCATATTGGGGTGCTGCCCTGGTGCCCATCGCAGTGCCCATGATTTGTAGGTAGATATCATTGTTAAAGCAGAAATAGTTGTGAGTTAGAATAAATTTGATTAATTTTTGTAATAGTTTCTGGTGAGTATTGATGGTCCAGTGTGGATGTTTTTAGGAGTTTCTCACATGCAGCTATACCATCCGCATTGGGAATGTTGCTGTATAGTGATTCTACATCCATCGTGACCAGAAGGGTACCCGGTGGTAATTGCTTGATATTTTTCAATTTATTCAGAAAGTCTGTGGTGTCTTAAATGAAGCTGTTTGTGTTGTGCACAAGAGGTTTCAAATCCCCTCTATAAGTCCAGATTCTCCTCCATGAGTGTGCCAATACCCGATATGATTGGTCTGCCAGGGTTTCCAGGTTTGTGGATTTTGGGTAGCATGTAGAATGTGCCCTCAGAGGGCTGGTTTGGTATGAGTTTCTTCAGATGTGGCTGTACTGAAGAAATAATGCCTCTGTATCACTCCATGGTGCAATCGCACCTTGAGTATTGCGTTCAGTTCTGGTCTCCGTATCTCAAAAAAAGATACAGCGGAATTAGAAAAGGTTCAAAGAAGAGCAACCAAAATGATAAAGGGGATGGAACTCCTCTCGTATGAGGAAACGCTAAAGAGGTTAGGGCTCTTCAGCTTAGAAAAGAGACGGATGAAAGGAGATATGATTGAAGTCTACAAATCCTGAGTGTGTGTAGAACGAGGTAGAAGTAAATCGATTTTTTACTCGTTCCAAAAGTACAAAGACTAGGGGACACTCAAGGAAGGTATACAGAAATACTTTTAAAACAAATAGGAAGAAATATTTTTCACTCAATGGATAGTTAAGCTCTGGAACTCTTTGCTGGAGGATGCGGTTACAGCGGTTAGCGTATCTGGGTTTTAAAAAGATTGGACAAGTTCTGAAGGAAAAGTCCATAGTTTGCTATTGAGACAGACATGGGGAGGCAGCTGCTTGCCCTGGGATTGGTGGCATGGAATGTTGCTAATAATTGGGTTTCTGCCAGGTACTTGTGACCTGGCTTGGCCACTGTTTGGAAAACAGGATACTGGGCTAGATGGACCATTGGTCTGACCCAGTATGGCTACTCTTATGTTCTTATTTAAGTGTGTGTCGGTTCAGGTAATGAGCATAAGATGAACAGGCTGCAGAAGAAGAAAACAAACATGGTTTTGAATATTGTGCATCACCACACAAGACCCCAGGGACTGAGAGTCATGGACCATTTTCTCACCTTCTTTCTTTGTCTCTTCCTCATTTTCGCTTCATTTCACTCATTGTCTCAGTGCACCTCTCTTGTGTCACCCCTTTCTTTTTCTTCCTGTCCCTCATTTTCCATCTTTCCTCCCTCTCCTCAGTCTATGTCCTTTTCTGCAGTAAGGAGAGAGTTCCATGTGATCACACGTAACTTTAATATGTGCTGACACATGGGTCACTTTCTTACTGTGTTACAGCAGAGAGCACATTTTTGTAAATATGTATATATTTGTCAAAATAAAGTGAAATAAATTACAAGTAACAAGAAACACAGTACAGAAAAAAGGAAACATTAATTCTCATTCATATATGAATCCTTCTTTAGACCACTATTAAAGGAGGAATTGCAAAAGTAGAGATACTCAAAAGGAAATTACAATTTAAGAATAGGCCTAAACCTTCTTCAGTTACCACTGACAGCTGACAACCCATCTCTAGATATCCTCTTCAGGTCAATAAAAGAGTTAAGATGTTCTGGCGTAAAAACATACATATTTCACTCCTAAAACAGACATATTTCACTTCTAAATACAGCAAATACTTTTACACGGATACGCCAATAAGAATGTTGCCCCCAGTGCTTTAAGTCCATCTCTCATGTCCAAAAAACACTTTTGCCTGTCTTGTGTGGTTTTGGTAACATCGGGATAAATTCACAATTTCTGACCACAGAATAACTTCTGAGAGTTCTTAGAGTCACAATACTACATTCAAATCTTGTTCAAATACAAATGAAATTAGTAAAGTAGCTCTACTGGATACTTCTGAGAGCGAATACTGCAGACGGATTTTTTAAATCATTATTTTCTTTCTGTTCTTGTACTTGCTCTCCCTACTCCCCCCCCCCCCCCCCACTAGCTTTTTTCACAGGCATATAATAAATCTTATAGATCGAAGGAATATGCACTGAGGAAATCTTAAGTTTTCAATAAAGTATTTCTTTAGTAAATCCAATGGGGGGACACCAACAGGTTTAGGAAAACTCAATGTTCTAAGATTTAATAGTCTATTGAAATTTTCAATCTGATCAATTTTCTGATGTATATTTAAATGATCTTTTATCAATGTGACACAGTACCTTTAATTGAAAGTAACTCAGTTTGAATTCCCTGTACTTGCTCAGAGGAATCCTGCTTCAATTTATTGATGGCCTGGGAAAGTTGCTCAACTTTGGTAACAAGACTGGCTGTTTCCTGGGTCGATCCTACAATAGATGAATTCAGTTTTTCAATTATCTGCCAGAGAGTTTCCAATATCACCACCACCGGGGAGATAAGACTCACCTTCTCCGTAGATAACATACTTCCTGCCGCTGTTACACCGGTAGGTATTCTGCCATCGCTAGTCCTTAGCATAGCGACTTCCGCTGACATTGGGTCAGCCTTCTCCTCTTGGATAGCGGCAGGACATGGTGGGATGTGGGTTGTGGGAGGAGACATCACGTCATGCTCCAAGATAGTGGTGGCTTCTTTCACTAACTTCTCAGCAGAGCTCAGTCCAGCATTATCCAGTGTCTGTCAGGTAAATTAATGGTCCAGAGATTTCTATACTGGGGATGAAGTTCTAGCCAGTGATGGTAAGGCCTTAACAATCCCCTTTCTCTTTGTATGAGGCATAATGATACACAGAAAAGGCAAACTATCCAGCAAACCAACCGGACCAACTCCTCACACTCGGCGTTCAGGCACCATCATAGCCACTCCCCCTTATGATCACATATTTATTTATTTATTTATTTATTGCATTTGTACCCCACATTATCCCACCTTTTTGCAGGCTCAATGTGGCTTACAGAGTAAGGTTATGATAAAGTCAGTACATGATTTAAATACAGTTGATCATAAGCTGAGGTAAGAGAGGTGATAGATGGGCTGATGTTGGGTAGGTTGTATGAGAAATGTTTTAGGTGTGTTTGGGTGATTTGGGGGATGAATTGTATCATTGAGGGTGGTTATTGTAAGCTTTGTTAAAGAGGTGTGTTTTCAGAGCTTTGCGGAAGCTGGTTAGATTGTTCATGGTTTTCAGGGTTTTGGGTAGCGCATTCCAGAACTGTGTGCTTTTGTATGCAAAGGTCGTAGCATAAGCTTGTTTGTACTTCACTCCTTTGCAGCTGGGGAAATTCAGGTTTAGGAATTTGCGGGCCGATCTTTTGGCGTTTCTGGGCGGTAGGTCCACTAGGGTTAGCATATAGAGTGGGGCATCTGCGTGAATGATTTTGTGCACGGTTGTGCAAATCTTGAATTCAATTCGTTCCTTGAGCAGAAGCCAATGCAGTTTCTCTCTTAGGGGCTTCACGCTTTCATATTAGGTTTTCCAAAGATGAGCCTGGCTGCCGTGTTTTTGGGTTGTCTGGAGTTTTTTAATGGTCTGTTCTTTACAGCCTGCGTACAAGGCGTTGCAGTAGTCCAAGTGGCTTATAACTAGTGACTGCACTAGGGTGCGAAAGATATTTCTTGGGAAATAAGGTTTAATTCTTTTGAGTTTCCACATCGATTGGAACATTTTTTTCATTGTGTTCTTCACGTGGGTATCGAGTGTGAGGTTTCGATCAATGGTGACTCCAAGAATTTTCAGGTTTTCTGATATAGGCAGTGTGCAGTAAGGTGTGGTTATAGTGGAGTAATTGTTTGCATTGTATTGGGAGGTGAGAACTAGGCATTGTGTTTTATCAGCATTGAGCTTTTGCCGGAATGAGTCTGCCCATGAGTGCATGATCTGGAAGCTCTGGTTGATCTCGTTGGTTATTTCGTTTAAGTCCTTCTTAAACGGGATGTAGATTGTGACATCATCGGCATATATGTAAGGGTTAAGGTTTTGATTGGCCAAGAGTTTGGCTAGTGGTGTCATCATTAGGTTGAAGATTGTAGGTGAAAGGGGGATCCTTGAGGGACTCCACATTCCGGTGTCCAGGGCGGTGATCTGGCAGTATTCGTTATAACTTGGTAGGATCTAGTGGTGAGGAATCCTTTGAACCATTTGAGAACTGGGCCTCCGATTCCGAAGTATTCTAGAATGTGTAATGGTATTTCATGATCCACCATGTCTGTAAAAGCATGGTAAGGAAACAAGTTCCTTGTCATCACACATTCCCTAATGTGCTCTTTCTCTGCAATAACATGGTAAGGAACTGAGTTCTGTGTGATCACAGGTTCCCGAATGTGCTCTCTCTCTGCAATAACACAGTAAGGAAGCAAGTTCTGTGTGATCACATGTTCCCTAATGTGCTCTCTCTCTCTGCAATAACATGGTAAGGAAGCAAGTTCCATGTGATCACATGTTCCCTAATGTGCTCTCTCTCTCTCACTCTGCAATAACATGGTAAGGAAGAGAGCCCCATGTGATCACATGTTCCCTAATGTGCTCTCTCTCTCTGCAATAACATGGTAAGGAAGCAAGTTCCGTGTGATCACATGTTCCCTAATGTGCTCTTTTTCCTATAACATGGTAAGGAAGTGAGTTCCATGTGATCACATGTTCCCTAATGTGCTCTCTCTCTCTCTGCAATAACATGGTAAGGAAGCAAGTTCCATGTGATCACATGTTCCTTAATGTGCTCTCTTTGCAATAACATGGTAAGGAAGCAATTTCCATGTGATCACATGTTCCCTAATGTGCTCTCTCTCTCTCACTCTGCAATAACATGGTAAGGAAGAGAGCCCCAAGTGATCACATGTTCCCTAATGTGCTCTCTCTCTCTGCAATAACATGGTAAGGAAGCAAGTTCCGTGTGATCACATGTTCCCTAATGTGCTCTTTTTCCTATAACATGGTAAGGAAGTGAGTTCCATGTGATCACATGTTCCCTAATGTGCTCTCTCTCTCTCTGCAATAACATGGTAAGGAAGTGAGCCCCATGTGATCACATGTTCCCTAATGTGCTCTCTGTCTGCAGTAACATAGTAAGGAAGTGAGCTCCATGGGATCATATGTTCCCTAAAGTTACTCTCTGTCTCAGTAATATGGTAAGGAATGCCCTGTATGATCACATATTTTCAAATGTGCTTTCTGTCTGTAGTAACATGGTAAATAATTGAGCCCTGTGTGATCATATGTTCTTTCAGGATACTATTTCTTTCTTTTTGTCTGTTTGCTGTAAAACAGTATGGAAGTGAGTCTTGTGTGATTCCATATATTTGTTGGTGTGCCCTTTTTGTCTGCATTAATACAGGATGGAAGTGAGCTCGTGGGATCACATGTTCCCTGGTGTGTCCTCTTTTACTTTCGCAGAAGGAGATCCACTCATGAAATAAATAACCAAGCTCTAATTTAAACCGTCCCCATTAGCCGAAAGCAATGGCACATGACAAACAGCCCATTACAAAAGTCTTTAAATGCTACTAGGCAGCAGGGCTGATGGCTGCAGACATGACTGCAAGAATTCAAGGCTTGTGATGTGTCAAACAGTATTACGTGAAAACTATAGAAACATGCAGTGTCGTAAAGCGCTGACCAATGATGGTGCAGGTTTAACACAGTGTGACCAACCTTGCTGAGATTTTCACAGGTCAACAAACATGTTATCTTATGTTTGAAATGCTGTTCAAGTTATGTGCTGTTTTATTAATGTTTGTTCTTAAAGTACTTCACATCTATGGGACCTATGCATTTATTCTGAATGTTATGATATTGCTTTATGTTGTTGATATACTGTGCAATGCTTGTTTATTTACTGCCTATCATAAATCACACTGAACATTTTGTGAAGTTGTGATCTATAAATGGAAAACTACATGTAAAAAATGATGCTGTCCAATCAATCAGACCCCTAGAATTTTTACACCAGTTTGGTTGGAGCGTACACAGTGAGTGATTTGGCTGCTGCCTGGGGGAAGTCACATGCTTCTCATACACATCTACCCTGCACAGAGCTGTATACTAGGGTGGGGGTGGGGGGAGGGGGGGGACAAGGCCCAGTCAGTCTCCTTACATCACTTCTTACCAACCTTTCTGTTGTTGTGACCCGATTCGTACATCCACAGAAAATGCCCCCCCCCCCACACCAAGGTGCAGGCTGATGATGTCGCTATGGAGATCCCAGCCAGTTTGCGATCCGGAATGTGTTTTTTGCAATCCCATTTGGTGTCACAACCCACAGTTTGGGAAGTCCTGTGTTACACATCTCTCACAATTTAGCTTTCACTATCTAGGGAGCAAGGTGATTTCTGACCAACCTGCGTGGTGCTGAAGTGTTATATGTACATCACATTCTTAGACCACGTTTCAAAATGATTGGGGGTGCTAAATTCAGTGGAAATGACCCCTCCCTGGACACCTGTGCAGTATAGTCCTGAATCATTCATCCTCTGCTTCTTTATGCCATCTGTATTACTTTCTCTAGGATTGCCCCACAATAGGATGACCATAGCTGCCAACCTACTCAGTTCCAGCAGGAATATTGGAGGCCACTCCTGGATTTCTGAAAACCCCATCCTGATGCATTAGGACCTGCAGCCAGTGACACAGCCAGACACCCAATTTTGGATAGTTCTGAGCCCAAAGTAGGTGGGCATGAGAATTACACCCCCTCCCCGGCAAGCAATCCAGCATCTCTCAACACCCCCCATGATCTTTTAAACTTCATAACTTCACCAGCAGTGAGCAGTGACTCATATGTGTTTTTCACGCTGACCCCAGAGCCTTCCCTCTGATGCAGCTCCCTGTTTTCACATAGGCAGGAGCATGTCATTGGGAAGGCTCTGAGGTCGGTGTAAATAATTAGTATAGAGTGACTGCTCACTACTGGCAAAGAATGGAAGGGTTTAAAAGGTACACGGGGAGGGGGGAGGGAGGAGTGTTGGGAGATGCTGGATTGCCTGTGGGGGAGGGAGGGAGGGAGAGATGCCAGAGTCTTCAGCTGGCATGGCTTGGGGATCTTTGCCAGCCACATCACATGTGCACCACTGATGGGTGGACTTTAGCCCAGGGGCGTAGCCAGACTTCAGCGGGAGGGGGTCTAGAGCCCGAGGTGAGGGGCACATTTTAGCCCCCCCTTGGCGCCGCCAACCCCTCCCCCGCCATTGCCGACCCCCCCCCCCGCCGCCGCCACCACCACCACCAACTTTGATCCCACCCACTGCCAACGACCCTCTCGATACCCCTCCCACCACCAACCCTCCCCCGCTGCCGCAGTCGCCTACCTTTGCTGGTGGGGGACCCCAACCCCCGCCAGCCGAGGTCCTCTTCTTTCGGTGCAAGGCTTCGTTCTGTTTCTGTGAGTCTGATGTCCTGTGCAGGATGTCAGACTCACAGAAACAGAACGAAGCCTTGTGCCAGAAGAAGAAGACCTCAGCTTGTGGGGGTTGGGGTCACCCGCCAGCAAAGGTAGGTGATGGCGGCGGCAGGAGGGGTGGGTCGAGAGGGTCGTCAGCAGGGGGTCCAGGGCCAAATCTACGGGGGCCCAGGCCCCCGTGGTCCCACGTAGCTACACCACTGCTTTAGCCCATTTGCAGCTACACTACTGCCTGGAGCACTAATTTCAAAATGAATGCAATCAGGGACTATAATTACCACACCACTTTGGGGTGTAAATTCAAAATTAGGACTGGCTTAAAATGTCTCTTCTGGAACTGGGTAAGTTGGCAGCTATGAGGTGATCTGTTTCCATTTCCCCTCCAGTATCATCCAGTTTTCAGGGCTGCCTCAAGGGGGGGGGGCAAGGGGGGCAAAATTCCCTGGGCCCAGGCCTCCTGACGGGACTCGAGTGATCGCCTCCTGACAGGAGCAGGAGAGAGAAAACTCCGGCACTGGGTCCCCCTTGGAGGCTGGGGAGGACCTGGAGCTTCCTCCAGTGCTGCTGTTCTGCCCATTGCTGAGCGATTGCTTTTCCTATCAGGCGCGCATGCTCGTTTTTGAAACCGAGCATGCCCTAAGAAGAAAAGGAGCCGCAGGGGCAGGCAGTCAGTGCTGGAGGAAGATGTCTTCTGTTGACGAGGCCTTGGGATCCCCGCCAGCCAAACTATTTCAATCCCATTGTGCAAGGCCGCCGAGAGACTAGGCCGGGCCCGGGGCAAAGCTGCCCCGCCCTCTCCCCCCCGCCGCTGCTGCCCCCATTGCTCCCCCTGCTGCTGCCGTCTCCTGTCGCTCCCCACGTCGCTGCCATCCCCGGTCTCACCTGCCTGCCTCCACAGCTCCGTCCCCCTGCATTCGAAGCGGCAGTCGTAGATCGCCTCTCTTCTGGCCTTCCCTCCCTGTGTCCCGCCCTCATCTGACGCAACTTCCGGTTTCCACGAGGGTGGGACACAGGGAGGGAAGGCCCGAAGGGAGGCGATCTGTGACTGCCGCTTCAAATGCAGGGAGCCCGGAGCCGAGGAGGCAGGCAGGTGAGACCAGGGACTGCAGTGCCAGTGGCCTGATCCCGGCGCCAGGCCCCCCTTGGAGGCCCGAGCCCGGGGAATTTTGTCCCCCCTGCCCCCTCTCTCGGCGGCCCTGCTGTTGCGGTAGTGGTAGCGATTGGGGGGCAGCAGAGGCAGTGATCAGAGGGGGGCTGCAGCAGATAACGATTTTGGGGGGCGGCAGCAGCCCTATCCCAGGCCCAGTTCAGTCTCTAGGCAGCCCTGCCAGTTCTGGTTCCTCTGCTCCCCTCCCCAGTGTACACATAGCTTTGATTTCCCTAACAGAAGCAAGAAGACATCTCTGTGCCTCCAAGAGTGAAAGCAAATAGATCTCATGAATATTCATTGGGGAAATCCTTAAAAAACAGACTAGGTTGCAGCTGTTGAAGACCAAGGTTGCCCACCCTTGTGGTAGAGGGTAAAAATATTGAAAAGGAGTGATAGCTTTAGGGGTATCCATCATGGGCTGGTGTCTTTAGAAAATCACTCAGGGACGCAGCCCTCATCCAAGAGAGACAGACAACAAAGAAAGAGACAGGGGCAAGATTTATTTAATACATATTCACACACAGAAAGGGAAAGTGCACACTTTAATGTATATACACGTTGAGGTCTGGCTTTGAAGACATAGGCTGTCCTTGCAACCTCAGCTGAATGACTGTATAATGGAACATTGACTTTCATCAGATTTGATAATATTGGTATATAATGAACACGGAGTCCTTTAGAAAGTGTAGTAGTGTGCTATAAATCAGCCACTGGCAGCTGGCAGCCCCGGTAATCACTTTATGACAGATGTGTGCAACTGGATGTGAGGCAAGGGAGCAAAGAAAGAGAAAACCACTCATGAAAGGAGAGCGCCTGAAGACAGAGGGAGAGACTGTGACACAAGGAAAGAGACAGACGAGAGAAAAGAGAGGCTGGTACAGGGGTGAACTCGCAATCAAAGCAGGATAAGGGTTATTTTAGTAGTATCCCCTGTTATTTTAACTTCATGTTAACGCAAATTGTCAGGCCAATAAAGTTTCCTGGACTGAGTAAAGAGACATACAGGAAAGAAAAGGAGAGACAGAGGGAGAGTAAAAGGGAGACAGGGAGAAAAGAAAGAGAGAGAGAGTGTGTGTGTGTGTGTGGTGTGTGTATGACAGAGTACAGAAACTCTCTCTCTCTCTCTCTCTCTCTCTCTCTCTCTCTCTCTCTCACTGCCTTTGTCACAGAGACTGGAAGGACACTGAGGTACCAGAATTTCTCCCGCCTGGTGTAAGGAAAAGATGCTGGCTAGACCCCTACCCAGCTTCGTCCAAGCCCCCCTTCTGCCTGGAATTGCCAGGGCAGCTCCTGCTGGGAAGGGGGCAGCACTTCAGTCTCTTTAATACAATCAGCCTCACATCTGGCTCCAGTAATCCCCGAGTAAGGACGAGCAGAAACTTGGCTGGGCGCATGGGGAGCCTCTTAGGATATTCCAGCAGGCTTCCTACCTGAGGAAAATCTCCATCATTCGAAGAGCAGCAGCACCCCCCGGGCTCCAGAAGGAGAGAAGGCAAGGGGAGCTCCAGCCCCCCCCCCCCCAGCCCTGCACCCAGGAGTGTGTGTGTGGGGGGCTGTGCACCGATTCTGCCTTCCACCGCCACAGAAAGCAGCGGAAATATCCTTTTGGGGAGAGAGAGATTTGGGTTCAGTATGGGGGGTGGGGGGTGGGATTGAATTCATCCGGTGAAACCCTGAGAAAGGGCAGCAGCTGAGGCTTGGAAGGAGAAAGACGAGGTTGTGTTTAATGTTTACCATGCTGGATGGAGTAGGATGGGGGGGGGGGGGGGGGGGGGGGGGAGGGGAGCCTCTGGCTGTCACGTTGGGGTTTTCTGTGTAGTATCCTGCTGTTTACAAAATGTGATGCATGTTCTACTCATAATATTAATGTTAATAATTTGCATCTGTAGCGCCCCTTCCATCCTAACGAGATCCCAGTGTGCTTCACTTATTAATATGTGAGGGACATACACACAGCCACCTCTGTGGTGGAAAGACCAGTTTTAGTTTCTGACCTTATGGCAGATTCTGGATGTGTGTGTGTGTGTGTGGTGGGGGGGGGGGGGGGGGGGGGAGGAAGACAGAACAAGTATTCAGACTACAAAATTATTATAAAGAGTGGCAGAGCTGGGATTAGAACTGAGGCACAGGAAGAGTGACTTGCCTGGACTCACACAGGGTGTCAATTGACAGGGTAGGGATTAGAGTTGAGGCTTAAGGTGACACACTCAAGGTCACACAGTGAGTTGGGGACAGAGCTGGGATTAGAACTGAGGCAGAGGGAGAGAAAGAGCTGCTGCTGCTGCTCAAGGTCACACAAATTCAGTGTCAGTGCCAGGACCAAAATTCATGAGTTAAAGAGTCCTCAGTTTCTGACCATCTCTCCCCCCCCCCCCCCGAGAAACATGGACTTCTAATTTCATTTTGAGATCTGTATGGCTCCAAGGAAAGGTTTTTTTTTTAAATTTGGCAACTAAACAGGAATGACAGATACAGAGGGTACATGTGGATTTTAATGCCCAGGTGTGGGAGCAATACAGAGGGTTTATATGAAATAGGAGTTTCCCAGTCCTTGAGTGATTCCTACTTGAGTGATGCATTTGATTGCTTTAACAGAACATTGCAGATCTGCTCCAGACCGTCTCAGTTTCCAGACCAGTTTCTGGCAGTATTACAAGGGGCCATGTACAGCTGTAGTAGAGATGCTCTTTTGCCATCTGAGCTCTGTTAGACCAAATTAGGAGGGTTTGTGGATATTATGGATTGTGAGGACATCTGGGGCTCAAAGTCTGATTCAGTGGACAGGGAAATAGCTAGTGTATCTGAATGTAACTTGCCTTGAACCACTATGGGAAAGGTGTGAGCTAAAAAAACATACAAAAAATAAGTGTGTGGGGGGAGGGGAGTACTGTGTATTGCCTTGAGACGGACCTGGGTTTAGTTCCTGAGACCAGCCTTTATGCTGCCCCCCCAGGCCAAACAGCTAGGGGGGAGGTGGCGATGCCGAGTGCCCACATTAGGATCCACATGAGCTGGTTTAGAAGAGACCTGGGGTTTGTCCGTGAGTCAGGATCGGCACTGTGATGGGTAGAGTTGGGAAGGGGTATAAGAACAGAGTACAAGACCCCGTGTTCTTATGCATATACAAAATAGACTCACCAAAAAGCATCTGATAGACACCACTCCTTCTTGACTTGTGTTTAAAGACAAAAATGAAAACTTCAAATCCAGGCATAGGGGTGCCTAATGTGGCTTCATTTAGGTTATAATTACATTTCTGTTTGCTATGAATGGTTATTGCAGCTCACTTTGAATTGTGGTGATAAGAAAGCCATAAACAAACAAATAAATAAATAATTGCCACACTGGATCAGAAGAAAGGTCTCTCAAACCCAGGACCCAATTTCCAACAGTGGTTAATCCAGGTTACAGGTATCCGGCAGGATTCCAAAAAGTAGCAAGTTCCATCTGAAAAAGAATCATTTTTCTTCCATTTTTCAATATCAACCAACCCTGCATTATACGATTGGAAGTGGAACCTCTGAAAAGCTCCAGATTGTCCATGTGGTCAGTGTGATTTGGGGAATAGAAGCCCTGCCCTCTAGCATCTTTCATTGACACCCACCACCCCACATGCTGTCAAGCAGCAGTTGGTATGAATGAAAAGACTGGATAAGCCGTACGGTCTACATCTGCCATCATGTTCTATGTTTCTTTTTGCCATATTCTGTTGAATCCCCAGCAGGCATGTTTGCAGAGCAATTATTCCGGGATCAAATCTATGTACTGGTGGTTGAGGCAGGAGAAATCCATTCAAGCATGGATTATGGCTCCTCTGCTCCAAGTGCTTGACAGCTGCCAGTCTCTCTTCTCTCCCTCTCTAATCCTTCCTTTTTTATGATCCATCCCTCTTCCTCTCTTCAGAACAGAAAAATGTCCATATTGGGCAGTGAGCCGCTGAGCTCAGCATTCTGCCTCCAAGAGTGACCAATCCACGTTGCTTAGAAGAAATAGCCAGCAAATCCTAATGCCTTGGTCCTCACTCCCAGTCCCCATGGGCCATTCCAAGGGTCAAGTTCTTAGGATGTCCCTAATGAATATGCATATATTCTAATGCAAGATCTCTACCTTCCAATCCAGGCAATAGATTATGTTGATTATCAATTAAGTGACTGCAATTACATTTTTCCCATAATCAATTTATTAGTTGACCTGTCAAACAAGTGCGGGAGGATTGTGCTGAGCGCATGCTCAGGCACAATTCGCCCGCATTTCTACCCCATGATCAGAGATAATTGCGCTGCTTAAATTTGCATGCATTATCTCTGATCATAGGTCTAATAGCACTCTGCGCTGTTCCAGCGCTATTTTAGAGTGCGGTTTAGAACAGCGCGGAGCTTTTGACTATCTGCCTGTTAGTGATTCTATGAAAATGACCCTCCAGTGCAAAATGAACTCCTCAGTACTGCTAGTGTGATGTCCATAGGCCATTATTACAATGGACTTGGGGAAAATCTGCTGGTTAATTCTAGGATAAGCAGCATAAAATGTACTGTTCTGTTTTGGGATCTTGCTAGGTACTTGTGACCTGGATTGACCACTGTTGGAAGCTTGATGGACCTTCGGTCTGTCCCAGTATGGCAATACTTATGTACTTATCTGCTTCATTTGCGGATTACAAACTGCAACAAGGGTACAGAGGGCACACAGCACAAGTAACTGGAGTTCCCTGAACTGACATCAACCGACACATGAATAAAGGCAGTCTTGGCTACAGCTCAGGCAAGAACACATTTTGACCTTAGGGATCCATTGCCAGAGTGCAGGATCTGAGGAGGACATCACATTTTCATGCAGGACCTTAAGGAGCTCACATAGTACATTTTCTTTCACTTTGGCCAGGCAGCTTCCTGCTGTTCCTTTGGGCTTCCAGCTCCATTAGTCTTCAGTCTAAATTAGTCAGAATTTTCAATGGAATCACTCTCTCTCTGTAGCATCTCCAGCCCCGACTGGAGCAGAAACCAGGCTTAGGAACTGGTGAATTTTATCAGCAGTGACACATTTATTTATTTGGTTCACTTATATCCCACATTTTCCCAGCATGTGTGGGCTCAATGTGGCTAACAAAGTTACACTAAAATTACATAATACAACAGGATATAATAGTAAATAAAAAGTAACAAATACAGAACATAAGCAGCTAAATAAGAGAATACGGATGGGAAATCGGGAGCAACAAAAGGGAAGCAGACAAAGGCAAAAAAACGGGAAATATGACAAACGGAAATAGGGGTTTAAAGAGCATTGGGGCTTTGGGATAGGCTTTACTAAACAAATAAGTTTTTAGTAATTTCTTAAATGTTAGGTGATCCGATGTCTCTCTCAGTTGTCTCGGCCAGGCATTACATTAATATAATATGTATACATATATTTTTTTAAATTCCTAAATATATATTAATAAATAGAAATAAAACAAAGCAAAGAACATAAGATGATAATTTTTTATTGGCCTAACTTAATGCATTTTCTGATTAGCTTTCAAAGGCAATACCCTTCTTCTTTAGATCAGAAATTAACAAATGTTGGCAGATTTCAGAATATATAAGTGAAATATAAAATCATTCCAATGACAGTCTCACAGGGAAAGATGGGGGGGGGGGGGGGGGAGGGGTTGAGAAACAAGGAGAGATGGATGGGTGATCAGAGGGTGACAAAACAATATAATTTTATGGTTTACAATGTGATAGGAAACCTCGATCTTTGTTAAGTCCTTTCTGGTGGGTGTCAAAATAGTTCAGCATTTTAACTTCAAAGGTCTTAATTCCTGGATTGTTTTCAAATGTCCTTTTAGTATTCTCATCATAAAGTCAGTGCCCTGGTCTTGCAAAGTGCTGTCCCACAGAGGTGCATTGAATAATATACACTACATGTGAAGCTGAGCATGTGGAAGATCCCCTTTGCTGAATGTTTTGCCCTTGTGTGTGGAAATAACTGTCTACTAGCAATCAAGCTCCCAGCATCGGTTTACAATGTAGATGCCTCTATGGTGAGTTACATGACTGTTCAGATGTTTCCAAATGAAACATATGCTCTATGGCATCAGTATTCAAAGTGATCTGCCCGTTTAAATTGCTTGTGCCTGCCCAGCTGCTGACATTCAGAAGCACTTAACCAGACAATGACGCTGAATATTGGCACTCACTAGCCATGTTCCAAGTGGGCAGGTCAGGGGCGTTACAGGGGCGGAGCTGGGGAGGAACTGGGAGTAATACGGGTGCTGGAACTGAATATTGGCATAACTTACAAGCACCAGGCCGCAGAGCACAGTGTGATCCCCTCCCTTCCACCCACTTTGGCAAGCTCTGATCCCCTCCCAACCCCTCCACAAAAGCTGCAATCCTCCTCCTATTGCGATCCCCTTCCCAACCCCCCCCAATACAAACTGCGATCCCCTCCCAACCCCCTGAAACAAAGACCAACCCTCCTCCCCTCCTCAGTTAGAGGTTCCCTCACCCAGGCTGACCTTACTTTTTGATTGTCCAGTGGAGTGATGAGGGCAGAAGCTCTTGGATGCTTGGAATGCCCTCCCGTGGGAGGTGGTGGAAATGAAAACGGTAACAGAATTCAAACACGCGTGGGATAAGCATAAAGGAATCCTGTGCCGAAGGAATGGATCCTCAGGAGCTTAGTCAAGATCGGGAGGTGGGGCTGGTGGTTGGGAGGCGGGGATAGTGCTGGGCAGACTTGTACGGTCTGTGCCAGAGCCGGTGGTTGGGAGGCAGGCTGGTGGTGGGGAGGTGAGGATAGTGCTGGGCAGACTTATACGGTCTGTGCCAGTGCCAGAGCCGGTGGTTGGGAGGTGGGGCTGGTGGTTGGGAGGCGGGGATAGTGCGGGGCAGACTTATACGGTCTGTGCCCTGAAGAGCACAGGTACAAATCAAAGTAGGGTATACACAAAAAGCAGCAAATATGAGTTATCTTGTTGGGCAGACTGGATGGACCGTGCAGGTCTTTTTCTGCCGTCATCTACTATGTTACTATGTTACACTTGCTCCTGCCCCTAGCGGCTCCAGAGTAAAAATGTCCGCCGCTACCTCTAGCAGTAGACTGAATACTGTCCTGGACCCACGTAAGAGCAGGTGGCCTGACTACACGAGGCCTAATTCTGCCTGCCATGGTCAGCATTTTAAAAAACACTGACTACAGCCAGCTACATATCGACTAGTAAAATTTTAATTCGAAGGCACACAAATCCTGATACCACAGTAGTCAATTATGTTCCACAGATTATCAGGCAAATGGCAGACACAAGTCTGCTTTTACCGTTTCACTGGCTTTTTGAGTGTGTTGCCATTTGTGAAGAAAGGATCTGAGTGTTGAAACAACAAGGTTGAATATTGGAGAGGCACTGGTGCAAGAAAATCATTATTAATCAAATTTTAAGGCACTCTTAATTACAGCAATAAGAACAGAGTGGCATAAAAGCCTTTTTCTTTCTTTGATCTGTTCTGCTGAGCACTCTTCCAAAGAAATGTTTAAGGTGCTTAATAGAGATGTACAAAGCCAAAAAAATGTTTGGTTCATGTTCAGATTTTGGGTGGTTTTTCTGTTTGTTTCACAGATTCGGTTTATTACAGATACAAATCGATCATACGCCTGTAGTTACTCACCACATCCTTTGGACTCGTTTGTCTGACCTCAGTCCTTAAATGGTTTGAATCATTCATTTTGAGTCTTGGCTATCACTCCTCTGTCTAAGCCTGACTCTCTTCCCAGTGGAGTTCCTGAAGGTTCAATTTCAGCTCCAGTTTCATTCCATGTGTTTCTCAGCCCCCTCTGATACTGATAAGAGTTGGTTCTTACCTCTTTGCTGATGATTTTCTGCTCTGTTCTTTTGCTTTCATCGACCTCACACCTTTGAACTTTTGCTTATCCTGAATCACACTGTGGCTGTCCTCTAATTATCTTGTTCTCAATCTGCAGAAATGTCAGGCCATGTGGGTTACCGACCAAACTACTGTTTTTACTATCTTTCTTGTTTTGTTTGGGCACAAAATTAGTCCCTGCTTTGATGTTTGCAATGGCCTTTTGGCAGGTTTTTCTTAGGGGTCATTTTACCAAGCTGAGGCCCTTTTTAACCGCAGCAGGTAAAAAGGCCGAAAAAAGACATGGCCATGCGGTAAGATTTCACTTACCGTGTGGCCATGCGGGGAGGAGCCCTTAACACCACCCATTGAAGTGGCAGTAAGGCAGTGGCGTAGCAAGGGCGGGGCAATGAGGTGCACGCTGCTGGAGGGTGCAGAGAGCAGCCACGCACCTGTCAGCTCCGCTGGTTCCCTGCTCCCTCTGCCCCGGAACAGGTTACTTCCTGTTCCAGGGCAGAGGGAGCAGGGTGCCAGTGGAGCCGACAGGCACGCGGCTGCTCTCTGCACCCTCCAACAGCCAAGAATGCACCCGGGGAGGGGGGGGTGTCATTGCACCGGAGGGGGGGGGCGGGGGGGGGGGGGGGGTGTGCAGCGGCGATCTGCCCCGGGTGGCAGTCGACCTTGCTACGCCACTGCAGTAAGGGCTCCCGGCCTAACCTGGTGGTAACCGGGTAGCATGCTGTGCTGCCCGATTATTGCTGGGTAAGTGCCACACTAAAAAATGGGGCCCTATTTTCCCTAGTGCAGAAAAGGGTGTGCACCGGGGTTGGAACTACTGCGGCTTTGTAAAAGGGCCCCTTAAGGCTTGACTAAGCCACGCTAGCGATTCCCTTGCAGCAAATGAGAGGAAGCCCATAGGAATTGAATGGGCTTCCTCTCATTTGCTGCGCAAAGAATTGCTAGCGTGGCTTAGTCAAAGAGGCCCTTAATGAGTGCGTTACAAATTGCACAAAATGCTGTTGCTAGTTTTAAGTTGGCTGTTCTCGATAAACACATATTTCACCAGTATTGAAACAGCTCCACTGGCTGCCTATTGCTTTTAGAATAAAGTATAAGTTGGTCTCTGTGGTGTTCATAGTTTTGAATAATAAAACTTCTGTACTGATTGCGGAAGGTTTGCATTTTTATCAACCGGTGAGAGATTTTAGATGAATGGATAGAGCCCTTCTGGAGGTTCCTTCTTTTCGGTTGGTACGCTTGGAGATATATTGATCTGCTATTTTTACAATTGTTGGTCCACAGTTATGGAACTCCTTATCTCATGGCAGGGCCGGTCTTAGCAATTGCGAGGCACTGTGCAGACCATTTTGATGTGCCCCCTAGCTCCTTGTCTAGCCCTGCCCCCTTTTGACAAGACATGCTTTTTAAAAAAAAGTTATATGCACTGCTGGGAGGGAGGGTTCTGAGCCTCAGAGGACTCTGCCCTCTCTCTCCCTTCCCTCCCCTGAGCCTCAGGGTGCCATGTCGTGCCCTCTCATCTCCTCTTCACCCCACCCCACTGAGCCTCAGGGTGCCCTTCCTGAGCCTACCTTAATGTGCCCTGGTGGTCTAGTGGCCTCTTCTTAAGGGCAAGAAAGAATCCCTTTCTTTCCTGCCCGCTGCTGCTGCTGCATTCTTCAAAATGGCTGCCGAGACTTCAAGCAGCAGCCTCATGAGACTTCTGTGGAAGTCTCGCAAGGCCGCCTTTTGAAGTCTCGGAAGCCATTTTGAAGAATGCAGCAGTTGCAGTGGCAGTGGGCAGGAAAGAGTGGGATTCTTTCCTGCCCTGAAAAAGGCCACTAGACCACCAGTGTGTATTGTGTTAAAGTAGGTTCGGGGAGTGCTGCGGGGCCCCTGGGAGCTCCTGTCGCTGCTGCCTAAGACCGGCCCTGCCTCTTAGGCTCAGAAAAGTGCACAGTTTTGATGTTTCAAAAAAGAGTTGAAAACATGTCTGTTTATTTAGGTGTGTAGTGGAGTCTGAAATTGATTTTCTGCACAGTGAATTTTGTGCTATATGAGTGAGGAGAAAACGAGTACTTGTGCATTTGAGTAATGATTTTATGTATGTTGTTTGGCTATATAAGTTGTTTTATTATGATCTTATTATGTGTGTTCTATCTGTAATCTGCTGAGAATTGTATAGATCATGCAGAATATAAGTATTTTGTAAATTAAATTTTAAATTAATATAAATGCATCTCTTTGTGTTCTGCGTGTAATTTGAATGCTCTTTGAATTACAAGTCACAGCCATTATCATATCTTGGTATTTTGCTCTTAGACAAATGAGGTCTCTCTGGGCAATGGTTCAAAAATGATGCTCTGCTTATGTTGTTTTGATAATTATAATTCTCTGTGTAACGATATTAATGAACTTTAGCAACTCTGGCCCTTAGAATTAATTATATCACACTGTTCTGCTTTTTTGTGTACAGCACTGCTTACATCTAGCAGCATTATAGAAATTATAAGTAGTAGTAGTAGTTTGCTTCTTGTTTATATGGGATTTTACCGCTTTGCCTCATCAGGGATTGTGAGTTTCATAAGAACATAAGCATCACCGTTCCAGGACAGACTGAAGGTCCATCAAGACCAGTATACTGCTTTCAGAAGTGGCCAATCCAGGTCACAAGTACCTGGCAAGATCCCAAGGCGTAAAACAGATTTTGTTCTGCTCAACCTAGGAAAAAAAGTGGTGAATTTTCCCATCTTAATATTGGCTTATTGAATTTTAGGAAATTATCCAATTGTTTTTTTAACCCTGCTAAGCTAACGACTTTTACCACATTCTCTGGCAACACATTCCAGAGTATTATTACACATTGAGTGAAGAAATATTTCCCCTGATTTGTTCTGCTTAGTAGCTTCATTGCGAGCCCCCTAGACCTTGTGTTTTTGGAAAGAGTAAACAAGCGATTCACATCTACCTGTTCCACAGTATTTTATAGTATGTACTACTACTACTACTTAACATTTCTAGAGCGCTACTAGGGTTACGCAGCGCTGTACAAATTAACAAAGAAGGACCGTCCCTGCTCAGAAGAGCTTACAATCTAAAGGACGAAATGTCAAGTTGGGGTAGTCTAGATTTCCTGAGTAGAGGTGTTGTGATTAGGTGCCGAAGGCGACATTGAAGAGGTGGGCTTTGAGCAATGATTTGAAGATGGGTAGGGAGGGTGCCTGGCGTATGGGCTCAGGGAGTTTGTTCCAAGCATGGGACATAGTATGGGATATAAAATACTTGATCTTCCCTCAGCTTTCTGTTCTCCAAGCTGGAGAGTCCTAAGCTCTGTAGCCTTTCCTCATAGGGACATCATCCTATTGCCCTTCTCTGTAACTTTACTAATTCCACCAGATCGTTTTTGAGATGTGGGAGGCAGGAGGTACTAACTACACCATACAAATACTAAAATTAAAATAAACAACCCTATGTGGACCCAATCTCCCATCTTGTTGATCTGGGGACTGAACCAGGAAACTTTCACATGGAAGCACATGGCACTTGTGCTTCCTCTTACACCTTCAGCTTATTATCGACTGTATTTAAAATCATGTAACGACTATATCATAACAACACTCTGTAAACCACATTGAGCCTGCAAAAAGGTGGGAAAATGTGGGGTGCAAATGCAATAAATAATAATAATAATAATTGGTCCGGCTCTGGAGCTACTCCTCTTCTGTTAAAACTGTCCAATCAAAGTAAGCCACATGTAGATTTAGTGATATCGAAAATTGTCCAACTCAAGTCAGGCTATTTTACTGGAAAACATCTATCTACTGGGGTAAATGCCCTCATATAACTGTCAATCACAGGTATCATCCCTACTTTAGATCTTCTCATGGCCTCGTCATTTTTAAAAATATATATTTTTATTTATTAAACATTTAACATAATTCCAAAGCGAACTTTGTCAAGCAATCCGCCATAATTTACAAAGGAACAAATATTCAGGGGAGATCTCTCATCTGCAAAAATATTTATAGGCTGTAGTCCACAATATGGTGGGGACTGATAAACCATTCCTAAAAAGAGGAAGAGGAAACTAACGAAGATAAATAAAAAAAAGGAAAATAGCGCTCAAAAGATCATACAACTGCATCATTACTTTCTATAAGTCCAAAAGGTTTCTATAGGTCATTTTTAGGATTTCTTGTATTCAAAAAAGATTGAAGTTTAGTAGGGACCCCTCCATTAGAAATTTTTACAAGATTTCTGAGAGAAAATTTACATTTTCCACATGAGGCAATCCCACCATTGAATAAAATATATTTTATACCTAACACAATTAAAAAAGTAGAAGGAGAGAAATCAATGGACTTAAATAATATTACAGCCATTTTGGAACAAACCTTAGAAGAGGCTACGGAAAGAGCGACGTTGCTTGTTTCTTTCGTCTTCCAGCAAGATTTGAATTCAGTAATGAGACTTTACTTTAAATCTACAAATTGTATATTTGGAGGACAAAAAATCTGGATTTATCCGGATGTGACTAAGAGGGGCATAATCGAACGAAAACGTCTATCTCCATGGGCGTTTATCTCCAAGAACGGGTCCGTGAAGGGGCGGACCGAACCGTATTTTCGCAAAAAATAGACGTCCATGTTTTATTCGACAATTTGTGAGCTGGGCGTTTTTGTTTTTCAGCGATAATGGAAAATGAAAGCGTCCAGCTCAAAAACGAATAAATCCAAGGCATTTGTTCGTGGAAGGGGCCAGGATTCGTAGTGCACTGGTCCCCCTCACATGCCAGGACACCAACCGGGCACCCTAGGGGGCACTTTTACAAAAACAAGGTAAAAGAGCTCCCAAGTGCATAGCACCCTTCCCTTGTGTGTTGAGCCCCCCAAATCCCCCTCAAAACCCACTGCCCACAAGTCTACACCATAATTATAGCCCTAAGGGGTGAAGGGGGGCACCTACATGTGGGTACAGTGGGTTTGGGGGGGTTGGACGACTAATAAGCATTAAGCAGCACAATTGTAACAGGTAGGGGGGATGGGCCTGGGTCCACCTGCCTGAAGTCCACTGCACCCCCTAACAACTGCTCCAGGGACCTGCATACTGCTGCCAGGGAGGTGGGTATGACATTTGAGGGTGAAAATAAAAAGTTGTGAAACATCATTTTTTTGTGGTGGGAGGGGGTTAGTGACCACTGGGGGAGTCAGGGGAGGTCGTCCCCGATTCCCTCCAATGGTCATCTGGTCATTTAGAGCACTTTTTTGGGACCTGTTTGTGTGAAAAAAGGGTCCAACAAAAGTGTCCTAAATTTTCGCTAAAAACGCCTTTATTTTTTCGATTATCGCCCTAACACGTACATCTCTCCTCGGCCGATAACCACGCCCCAGTTCCACCTTCGCCACGCCTCTGACACGCCCCCATCAACTTTGTCCGCATCCGCGACGGAGTGCAGTTGAAAACGTCCAAAATCGGCTTTCGATTATACCGATTTATTCGTTTTTGTGAGATAAACGTCTATCTCTCGATTTGGGTCGAAATCTAGGCATTTTTCTCTTTCGATTATAAGGTGGTAAGACTACTCAACAAAAAAGAAAATTGTTTCTTTCTATGAGGTCTAAAATAATAGAATTAGGAGGATCCTTCCTTCTTGTGTATCCATGTAAATGTCTTGTAAGGTTAAATCAAACAAAATATGTGTTCTTTAACCCTGATCAGCTTAAATCTTTCCTAGACTCTAAACAACGATCGAGAATTTGTAGGAGCACATGAGAATGGTGGCGGCATCATTTCTTTAATAATTTAGAAATAACATAGTATAATCTTCACAAATTCCTACCTCCCCCTTTTTATTGTGGTCTAATGAAGCTAAATGTTATGTTTTCTTTGAGGAAAGTAAATTCCTGTTTCGTTTATTTCTTGTTTCTAAAGCTGTATTTCACTTAGCAGTTCTTATGTCTGTTTAAGTTGCAAAATTCAATAAACAAATAATAAAAAAAAAAAAAAAGATTGAAGTTGTAAAGGATCAAAAAAATGAAATATCGTATTATCTATTTGAAGAACACATTTACATGGGAACCTTAACTGAAATTTAGCACCCAAAGTCAAGGCTTCTTGTCTCATAGACAGAAATCTTTTCCTTCTTTCCTGTGTCGATCTGGAAACATCCGGAAATATCTGAATCTTTTCTCCCAAAAAAACAACTGGATTGTCTCAGATAAAGTCTTATCCAAGCCTCTTTATCTTGAAAAAAATACAAAGGAGACCAACAAGGTGGTCTGAAAGTCCACCTCATCTTGCGATCTCTCTGTGGCCTCGTCATTTGAACTCAAAGCCTCTTCTCTGAGTTTGTCAGTGTGCTTTGCCTGTCTTGACTAGATTGTAGGCTTCAAGAAGCAGGAACTGACTCATAGAGGTTTCAGTAAAGTGCTGTGCTAAACTAATGCCAATAGTTATAATGGGCTTGCTATCCAAAGGATTTATGCTCCTAACATTGAGAGTAATGCTCATAGATTGGGCCTCCCTGAAAATTTACTAGGGATGAGTGGCATAACTTTATGCTCAAAATTTCACTAAAGGAGTATATCAAGAGGGTGACAGGGTCAGATTTAGGATAGAGAAAAAGGTTAGGAGCTTAACACTGATTTTCAGCACTAAGGGCCAGGTTCTTTATAAGGTGCCTGAAAAATCTGTGTGGTAAACATTTCCACCTAAGCGTATTCTATAAGCGGCACCTAGATTTAACTAGGTGCATCCATTTACACCAATGAAAATGTGGTGTAAATCCCTGTGCATTGATTTATGCACAGTGGGCCATATTCTATTTTGGAATGGCCATGAAACGCCCATTTCCATGCCCATAACCACACCCCTTTTTGCCTGTGCACATTAAAAGTTATATGCAGTGCGTTACATAATACACATAGGGATTTGTGCGCGTAAATTCTAATTATTGCCAATTAGTGCTCATTATTGCTTATTAAGAGTTGATAACAATGCTGATTGGCTTTTTAAGTCAATTAAGATATGCGTGGTATAGAATATGCTTGAAGTTTGGTGTGGAATGCTAGGCGTGATATATAGAATCTGGTGATAGGCTCCTATATTAGGCTCCTAAATCTAGCAAATGAATGGTAGGCTTAAATTTATATCCTGAGGAAATTCACCTGGGTGGAGAACTCTGCAATCCCACGAAGTGTAGTAAAAGTAAAATGGTAGTGGGAAAAGGACCACAGACTCTAGAGTTAAGGGAAAAACAAACTTGATGCTTCAAGAAGGTTTATTGATCATGGACTCAATCATGGACTCAACACAGAAACTGTGTTTCAGCCTACGGCCTGCTTCAGGAGTCTTTTAAATAGATGACAAAATATTCAATGCCTTGTCTTTTCAATCTGAAGATGCAGACTTTGTCTACCCCTCATTATACCATTTATAAAGGTCTTTTTAAAGTCCAATCTTTAGTGTCATAAGATTGAAAGACATCATTTGTACCATTCAGCTACTGATAATCCTATGCAAATATATTACAACAAGCTCATTAGTATTAAAATGAGCATTCCATGTGATGCAAAGACATTTCTTTGCAATGCACAGAAACGAGCATCTACTTTCAACATTCAAAATGCTCCAGCAGGTATGGAGCTGTTGTTGCATGAGTGTGACTTCTCGGTGGAGCAATCTGCTCACATTTTTTAATAGTATCTGCCCGTGTGTGTGAAATGTGCCTTTTGCAAGTATTGTATGTAAACAAGCGATTCCCACATGTCCCAGATATAACAGCATTGTTAAAAAATTGTGGTGGAGCAACAAAAAAAAGAAACTCCATGTGACATCTAGTCAGTTGTTGCCTTTTTTCCCTGAGCATTCGTAGAGCATCGATGCTTACCACATGACTGTTCTGCTCATATGCTGGGTGCTCTCCCTACCGAGCCACTTGCAGAATTTCTGTACATCTCATTTGCATGCGATTTCCTTTGAGCATCGATCACTGTTTCAACATTGGTAAGTTTAAACACCAATATAGATGCACACAGTATTTAACGGCGACTTTTGAGCATTTGGGCCTGAGAGGGGGCTGATCTGGTGCCTCAGGTGGCAGGTGCTGTGCACAGCTCTGTAGAAGGTCTCCAGTTGACTAGGGCTGAGTATACCATGCAGACAGTGTTTGTAGCTCCTAGAAGTAGGGGGTCATGGTCATTGCCTAAGGATGACACCTGGTAGACAGATCCAGGATCTGTGTTGTAGGGTTCCAGAAGGAGCATTGGTACAGAGCCCTCAACCCAGGCCTACCTGTATCTCTGCAATGGTTAAACTAGGGAAACATTCCTTGGTAGCAGCAAATAAAGGCTCAAGATTTCAGGCCTAGTTCAGAATGAGCTGGAAGGTACCAAGGAGTAGGAGGATACTTCTGGGCGAAACTAGACACAGGACAATAAGACGAAGCTTGGCTTGGGGAAGCATCATTCAAGGGTTTTTGCATCAGAGCTGCTCCACATAACAGAGGATTGTAAAAGAAACTAAAATGTGATATGCTGAGCAGCTTTTAAGTCATTTTCAATCTAGATCTCAGAGGGGAGTAATGAAGAACACTTTTCCCACCTCAATATTGTATGCAAATAAGGCTTTTTTTGCAATCTGATGCAGCTTCACACTAATCTGTCTCTCTATTTGGGCTCCTTGTAGGAGTCTTTCTAGACTATTTGCAGATTTACATGAATGCAGTTAACTATGTTTGGCACTTACAGATTGAATTTAAAATATGCTGTCTCTCTTTTTTCCTTTTTATTTATGAATTTTCCAATAACATCAATACAAGATCAAGCACTTGCAAAAAGACATACATATAGAGGTATCACATAAAACAAATAAGGAAATGATTTTAATATCTTCAATAAGAAACATTAGAAAATATTCCTGCAGCACCTGGAAGCCCACAGAAAGGAAAGGGGGAGTGGAGCTAAGCAGATATAAGGCACTTTTATTAGAAACATTACTTACAGAAAAAGGAAAACAGAGAGTTAAAGAAATTAGAGCAGACCAGGAGATGATTACTGTATCTAACTGGGAAATATTGTCACCCTCCTACATTATACCTGATAGTATCAAATGTAACTATAAAAGGAAAAACGTATAACTTAATCACAATTCTGCGATCTAAGAAATTTTGTAACTATTAGGGATCATAGAAAATATATTTAACATCACAATAATAAAACAAGGAACACTGGAACACCAAAATAGCTCCCAAAGTCTTCGTTGACCAATAAATCTTCTAAACCAATACAGCAACATCGTTATAGTTAGTCACCTTCACTGTCTCCTTCGTGGTATTATCTCTGCAAGGTTCTTAGTTCTTGTGTATTTCTGTCGACTTCCCCAGAAAGCTAACATTCTGAAACTTAAAATATAATCTAAGGGGGGGTTTTAGCACATGCTAAGGATTAGAACATGCTAAATGATAAGATACCCATATGGCGTGTGCTAATCCGTAGCACGTGCTAAATCTGTTACCACCCCTTAATAAAAGTAGCCTAGTGGTTAGTGCAGTGGACTTTGATCCTGGGGAACTGTGTTTGATTCCCACTGCAGTTCCTTGTGACTGTGGGCAAGTCACTTAACCCTCCATTGCCCCTGGTACAAAATAAGTACCTGAATATATGTAAACTGCTTTGAATGTAGTTGCAAAAACCTCAGAAAGGTGGTATATCAAGTCCCATTTCCCTTTCCCTTTCCCTTAATGTCCGAAAATCATGTCCGATTCCAGAGTAAAAGTAGCCAGAAGGGTTCTCCTGGTAATCAGTTCTTCCTGAGAACTCTCCAGCAGTCCATAAACATTCAAACTGTCTTCAAATACTTCAGCTACTCATTATCATGATGGCAGATAATGACCTGAATGGTCCATCTAGTCTGCTCAACAGTCACCACACTCATTATCAAGTCATGATTAAACCAACAATGAATGTGAAATAAAATGCTTGATCATTGTCTCTCTTTGGCATTTCTGGGACATAGACCGTAGAAGTCCACCCGGCTCTGTCCTTAGGTTCCAACTACTGAAGTTGCTGTCAAAGCCCACTCCAGCCTATCCATATCCATCTTGTCAACTGCGGGACACAGACCATAAAGGTCTGCCCAGCACTGTCCTCATGTTTCAAATTACTGGAGTTTCCATTGAAGCCCTCTCCAGTCCATCCTAAACCAGATTGCCATATACGGGACCCAAACTGAACACAACTGCCTGGCACCAGCCTTAGTTCTTCATCCAGAGTTGCCTTCTAAGCGCCACTGGACATGCAAACACACATGCAACCATTTAAGTTTTGGTTATTATACCATTCATTTTCTAATTAGAGATACTCTGTCTTCATTCCACATCTTTTTAAATTCTGTTACCGTTTTTTCTTCACCATCTCCCTTAGGAGGGCATTCCAGGCATCAACCACCTTCTCTATGAAAAAGAATTTCCTGACATTACTCCTAAGTCTACCACCCCGCAACCTTAATTCATGTTCTCTAGTTTTACCATTTTCCCTTCTCTGGAAAATATTTGTTTCTATATTAATACCTTTCAAGTATTTAAACATCTGTATCATATCTCCCCTGTACCTCCTCTCCTCTAGGATATACATATTCAGGTCTTCCAATCTCTTCTCTTATGTCTTTAGGCACAAGTTTTTATCACCTTCCTCTGGACCACTTCAATCTTTTTACATCCTTAGCAAGATTTGGCCTCCAAAACTGAACACAATACTCCGAGTGGGGCCTCACTTGTAAAGGGGCTGGTTACGTCTCTCTCTCTACTGCCTAGCATCCTTCTGACTATGGCCACCGCCTTGTCACACTGTTTCATTGCCTTCAGATCCTCAGATGCTATCACCCCAAGGTCCCTCTCCCTGCCTCTCACCTCCTAGTTTCCCAAGGTGGTCCTGGAGTACCCCCTTTGCCAGTCAGGTTTTGAGGTTATCCACAATGAATATGCATGGAAGAGATTTGCATACAATGGAGGCAGAGTATGCGAATCAATCTCATGCATATTCATTGAGGATGTCCACAAAACCTGACTGAGAAGGGGGTACTTTAGGACCCACTGTCTTAGCAAATACTGCTCCCTTGGATTTCCACTCTCTAAGTACATCACTCTGCAGTTCTTTGCATTGAATTTTAATTGCCAAACATTAGACCATTCTTCTAACTTTTGCAGATCCTTTTTCATGTTTTCCACTCCCTCCGGGGTGCCACTCTGTTACAAATCTTGGCATTATCTGCAAAAAGGCAAACCTTATCTTCTAACCCTTCAGCGATGTCGTTCACAAATATATTGAACAGAATCGGCCCCACTGAGCCTAAATACATAAAATACCTGCAAGCCTGACAGCTCTGAAGAGCTGTACATTCAGGTACAGTATGCATTTTTCTGTTCCTGGAGGGCTCAGAAAAAAAAGAAAGTTAAAGTGGGCTTTGAACCTTGGTTTATAGTCCACTGTACACTGACCACTAGGCTGCCCCTCTGCATGGACATCTGTGTGGCTATTTTCTAGGAATGCTGCTATACAGACATCCATGTTCCTTGTTTTCCCTTGTTTGGAATTTGGATGTTCCAGTTTGCAAAATGAATGTTCATATTTATTTAGATTTTGCTCCCACCTTTTTTAGTAGTAGCTCAAGGTGAGTTACATTCAGGTACACTGGATATTTCTCTGTCCCAGGAGGACTCACAATCTAAGTTTGTACCTGAGGCAATTGGAGGGTTAACTGACTTGCCCAAGATCCAGCACATGGACATCCATCTCATGTATTTTTGAACAGGCTATATCCTGTTTGAAAATACATGAGAGATGGACATCCTTTTGGGATGTTCTGACTTGGACGTCCTTTCGAATATGCCCCCCCTTACGTGTATTGGTTTGATTTATACTTGGTTGTCAGTGATCTGCAAAGGGACTACAATTAATCTATTTATAAAGACGTGGTTGCTCACTAGCAGATATAAATACCTAATTGATTCTTGTTTTGAAAAAAGAAAATCCCTTTTAGGGTCTCAGATCTGATGTTGCACTTTACAGGAAGTGGATGTGTGACATGTAACATGTGATGTGTGACGAATGCCATTAAAGTACAGGCCTTCTGTTCCTTTGCTGCTAGAAGGAGCATGGAACTGTGGCAGGTGGGAGTTAGACGGTTCGAGAGTCTTCTGCTGGGAATAGTCTGCAGATTAGCCTCCTGGTCACTTGTAAGATATACTGTTACAAGCCCACTCAGCTACAGAATGTTACTGACAAACCTGCATTACCTATATCGGTTTTGTCTGAGAGGTCTGTAGCTGATACTGGTGGGGGACGGGAATAGCTCATGAATAAGGGATAACTTGATGTCAGTAGGTATACTCTCATAAGAACATAAGTATTGCCATACTGGGACAGACCAAAGGTCCATCAAGCCCAGTGTCCTGTTTCTAACAGTGGCCAATCCAGGTCACAAATACCTGGCAAGATCCAAAAAAAGTACAAAACATTTTATACTGCTTATCCCAGAAATAGTGGATTTTCCCCAAGTCCATTTTAATAATGGCTTATGGACTTTTCTTTTAGGAAGCTATCCAAATCTTTTTTAAACCCCCGCTAAGCTAACTGCTTTTACTACATTCTCTGGCAATGAATTTCAGAGTTTAATTATACGTTGAGTGAAGAAATGTTTTATTTGATTTGTTTTAAATTTACTACTTTGTAGCTTCATTTGTTCTTGGTTGTTGTTCTTATTAGTTTTGTATGAATTTCTTCTTATATATATATATATTTTAGTTTACAGCTTTTCCAGTTGTAGCTCAAAGCGAATTTCATTCAGGTGTAGTAGGAACTGTGATAGTACCTCACCATTATTAAGAGATCTACACTGGCTCCCGTTCCAGGCCTGAGTCTGGTCACAGAATCCGGCGTGGTGGTGCTCCAACGTTCAATGGAGTGCCGATCACTCTCCTTCCCCTCAGTACCAGGCACAAAATATAAGAATTTTTTGTCTTCTTTTTCATACTGGGCAGTGCAGTGCTGAAACTCCCTTCCTATATCCATTTGGTTAGAAAATAATTACATCAAATTTTGAAAGAATGTGAAGATGGGTTTTTTCCCCCCAGAAATTTTTATTTCATTGCGAGATATTTCATAATGGATGATCGTACTTCTTAGAGTTATTCTAGTTTCTTTTTGTTGTGATCCACAGTGGACTTTTTAAGGATAGTTTCAGAATATAAGTGCTTTTATTGTATTGTGGTGTGTTTTCCTGTCCCCCAGAATGCTCACAATCTAAGGGGTTAATAGTCAGTCAGTGGTGGCCAACCTGGCTAAATTAGACCTGGATATTCAGTGCCAGGTCCTGGAATTAAATATCCAGGTCTTTGATGGAGCCCAAAATCTATCCCCATACAGCTGATATTTCATGATGTACCCACAGAGCTAGTCAGGTAAAGTTAGCACTATCCCAGCCCTCACTGGAGAGTGCAGCGGCTGTCGGAGTGGATATTCAGTGGCTCTGTCCAGTTAACTATGGCCTGAATATTTACTCCCAACCCACTCAGCACGATTTAACCAGGGCAGGTCTGCCCCATAAACTTGCTTAGAATATCAACTTGTACCTGAGGCAATGGAGAGTTAAGCAACTTAAGGTAGCAGCAGCAGTGGGCATTGAAATGGTTCTCTCAGCTGACCTCCCCTGACTCCCCCAGTGGTCACCAACCCCCTCCCAATCTAAAAAAAAACTTTTTAAAATATTTTTTGCCAGCCTCTATGCTAGCCTCAAATATCATACCCAGCTCCATCACAGCAGTAGGCAGGTCCCTGGAGCAGTTTTAGTGGGTGCAGTGCACTTCAGGCAGGTGGACCCAGGCCCATCCCCCTCCCTACCTGTTACATTTGTGGTGGTAAATGTGAGCCCTTCAAAACTCACCAGAAACCCACTGTACCCACATGTAGGTGCCCCCCTTCACCCCTTAGGGCTATGGTAGTGGTGTACAGTTGTGGGGAGTGGGTTTTTGGGGGAGCTCAGCACACAAGGTAAGGGAGCTATGCACCTGGGAGCAATTTATGAAGTCCACTGCAGTGCCCCCTAGGGTGCTTGTTGGTGTCCTGGTATGTCATGGGGACCAGTGCACTATGAATGCTGGCTCCTTCCATGACCAAATGGCTTGGATTTGGTCATTTCTGAGATGGGCGTCCTTGGTTTCCATTATGGCTGAAAATCGGGGACGACCATCTCTAAGGTAGACCATTTCTAAGGTCGACCTAAATTTCCAGATTTGGGCGTCCCCAACCATATTATTGAAACGAAGGATGGACACCCATCTTGTTTCGATAATACGGGTTTCTCCGCCCCTTCGCTGGTATGTCCTGCGAGGACGACCTCAGGAAAACTTGGGCGCCCCTTTCGATTATGCCCCTCCACGTCTCATTAATTCATGCTTTTGAATATGTTCTGTAATTTTGTTCTTTATAATAGTCTCTACCATTTTGCCTGGCACCGACATCAGGTTCACTGATCTGTAATTTCCCAGATCACCTCTGGAACCCTTTTTAAAAATCAGCGTTACATTGGCCACCCTCCAATCTTCCGGGTACCATGCTTCATTTTAAAGATAAATTACATATTACTAACAATAGTTCTGCACATTAATTTTTCAGTTTATCAATACTCTGGGATGTATACCATCCAGTCCTGGCGATTTGCTACTCTTCAATTTGTCAAGTTGCCCCATTTGATGTATGGTCTCTTCTGTATTCGGTGAAGTTCTGCCTGTAGCAATTCTCGTAGGGATCAGCAGTCCAAACTTGATCTGTTTTTCCAGTAGAAAGTGTATTGGTGCTCAAGGGTTTGTGGTAATGTTTGCAGAGCTGTCTTTTCATAGTAGAGAATTCTGGGAGTTGGTGCTGGTACAGTGTGTGTGTTTTTTCTTGCAATGGTAGAGGACTTGCTTGTGGATGGTGTTATCTAGATAAACCAAGCAAAGGGGAGGGGAGGTTTGGGGGAGGGGAGAAAACTACCAGCATAAATTTACGGGTCAATTTTTATCCGGGCAGCCAGTATTTTTTTTTTTAAACACTAGCTTCCATGGTTCAGTTATTACAAATATTCAATGCTGATGTCTGGATCATGGCAAGTGCTGTAAGTGCTGCATATTCAGATAGGTTGGTCGGTGCCAGCACTATTCAGATAGCAGTGATAATCAACCCTCTAACTGGAGAGCTAACTGGATACCGTTTAGACAGACCGTTTGTTCTTCTAACTTTGGGGTCCTTTTACTAAGGTGCGCTAATAGATTTAGCATGTGCTAAACAATAAGATGCCCATAGGAATATAGTGGGCTTCTTATCATTTAGCACACACTAAATCCATTAGCGCACCTTAGTAAAAGGACCCCTTTATCCAAATAGGTATTCAGTTAGCGGATTGAATATCGCTGTTAACTGGACAACCCTGGGGACATGGGTGTCCTTAGTTTCCATTATCGCCGAAAATCAGAAATGACCATGTCTAAGGACGACCATCTCTAAGGTTGACCTAAATTTCCAGATTTGGGCGTCCCCGACCGTATTATCGAAACGAAAGATGGACTTCCATCTTGTTTCGCTAATACAGGTTTCCCCGCCCCTTCACGGGGACATCCTGCGAGGACGTCCTCAGAAAAACTTAGGCGTTCCTTTCGATTATGCCCCTCCACGTCACCTAACCCTCCATTGCCTTTGATGGTAACCACAGAAAGGCAGTATATTCAAATCCCCTTCACTTTTTAGTGGCAGGGCCACCGAGAGACACAGCCAGACATGGATCAGGACCACCCCCCCTACCTGGGCCGCTGCCGTGCCACGCCCCCCCCACACTCGGGCCACTACCCACGCTCAGGCCGCTACCCCTGCCCCTTACCTTCCTGTGTCTGCTCCTCCCTTGGTCTGTCATCTCCTGCTCCTGGGTGCCGGGACCCGGGTTATCACTTTAATGCAATCATCCAGGTCATGACACACTGGAGCAGGAGAGAGACAGACCCAGAAGCAGACAGGCAGGAAGAAGCGTGTCTACCTCAAAACCTTGCCGGTGCTGGGCCCCACCTTGGAAGCCAGGTCCGGGGAATCTTGACCCCTTTCCCCCCTGTCCATGGCCCTGGGGAGTGGAGAAGTAGCCTAATGGTTAGTGCAGTGGCTTGTGACCCAGGGGAACCAGGTTCAATTCCTGCTACAGCTCCATGTGACTCTGAGCAAGTCACTGAACCCTCCAATGCCTCAAGTACAAAATAAGTACCTGTATATATATATATATATATATATATATATATATATATATATATGTGTGTGTGAACTGCTTTCATTGTAACCACAGAAAGATGGTATATCAAGTCCCTTCCCCTATATCAGAGTCCTGCCCAAATTACACCTTCAACCCCTTAATTGTATTAATTTTTGTGCACAATTTAATGCTTTGCACACACAAGTTATAGAATACTGTCAGTTGTGTGCATAACAAACTCTGGAATTCGTTGCCGGACAACGTGGTGAAGGTGGTTAGCTTGGCAGAGTTGAAAAATGGGTTAGATGGTTTCCTAAAGGACAAGTCTATAAACCACTACTAAATGGACTTGGGGAAAAATCCACAATTCCAGGAATAACGTATAGAATGTTTGTACGTTTGGGAAGCTTGCTGTCGGGGACAGGATGCTGGGCTTGATGGACCCTTGGTCGTTTCCCAGTGTGGCATTACTTATGTACTTATGTTAAATTAGCTGCTATGTACATGCAAAATCCATAGCTTACAACTGCAGGGGTGATGTGGATCTGGGAGGAGCATAGGTCAGAGGGTGGTGTGCCTTATGTGCACAGGGTATAGCATACTATCAGTTATGCACCTGAGAGCAGTTAGGTGCGAATGTTTTCACCAGCCTTTGACATGGCGCAAGTGTTTGTGCCTAAAGTTAGATGCGGAACTGTGGGCTTATACTGATATTCCATAATGACAATCGCAGTGGCTAACGTTAGGTAGACCTGTAGAGAATTACCTCCAGAACAGTGGTTCTCAACCCTGAGCTACGATGATCAATTTCCCTGCACTGGTCCAAACAGTGCTGTAAAATTAGAGCAGGAACAATGTAGGGAAATAAAGCCCCGGTGATCAGAGCTAATAACATGCAGCTGCACTATTAGCTCTGATCATTGGGGTACTTCTTTAAAAGGATTGTGCCTGGGCATGCGCCCAAAGCACAATCTCCTGAAGGAGTTGTTTGACAAGTCCGGGATGTCAAAATAAAAAAAGCCCGGACCTGTCAAACATTACCAATGCAAGGGGCTGGAGGTCTGGTGGACCTCCAGACCCCCCCCCAATTCTCCCCCCTGGATAGAAGGCTAGAGGTCCGGTGGACCTTCAGTCCTCCACCCTGGTAGAGCCTCCCCGAATCTCAACCTGACCTGACCCGATTCCCCACCCACCTGACAGAAGAGAGGGCTGGAGTTCCGGTGGATCTCCAGCCCCCTGATACAAGGGCACGGGGGGGCTGGAGGTCCGGTGGACCTCTAGCCCTCCTAATTCCCCCGACACAAAAAAACCTCCCCGGTGGCCAAGTGGGCAACTCTACCCCCACCCCACCCACCCTGGTGGTCTAGCGCTCTCCAAACTCCCCTGTACATCCAAAATGGTGGTGTTCTGCCATGCCCAGTGCATCCTGGGATGCACTGGGCAGGGCTTCTCTACCATGTAAGGGAGTTTCATGTGCTCATGGGCTCTGATCATGGGGTGGGAGCAAACGCGGGCGCTAATATGGTGCTAATAGCCTCTAGTGCCCACGTTTGCTTCTGATCATCGGCCCTCTGGTCCTGGAGGCACCCTAGTCAGTCAGGTTTTTAGGATATCCAAAATGAATATTCACGTTGTGGAGGCAGTGCATGCAAATCTCTCTCATGAATATTCATTGTGCATATCCTGAAAACCTGACTGGCTGGGGTACCTCCAGGACCAGGTTTGGGAACCACTGCCCCAGAATTGTAAAAGAAGGTGCAATTTTGTGGTATGCCGATTATTCACATGTTTATACGCACACCCCATCCTGTAATAGTCATTTTCTGAGGCTAAAATCTTGCTTTACATGCGGAAAATTTTACATAAAGTTACCCCATATGTGTAAACGGGCCTGTTCACGCATTGTCCAGGTGGGAGTAGAAGGTCACATGGAACATTCTGCTCTGAACCCATTGATAGGGAGGTGCTGTGGATGCAGAGTGCCACAGGACTGGAAGTTCAGGGTGGCCTGGGCAGTCTTGTCCCATTTTGTGTAGTTTGGGGGTTATTAGTGAACCCCAAACATCATTCATATATCAGAGAATAATTTACTTTACTCTTTGCCTGATCTTAGCTCTCCATGGTTTTGAATCAGATCTAATATTCCTAACTGAAGATTATTTATTTATATAGGATATTCTGCCTTTTCATGGTGTAAAGGCAAAAAGATAGGAGGTAAATTGTGTAGAAGAATATGGCCTGCATAATCAGATATAAATACAGAGATATAGGAATGCAAAATGATAAGGACGATGTCAGGCACAAGATGACACGACATATACTGAGCACCAAAATCAAGGGAGAACAACCTAGAATAAAGGTCCAGTTATCCAGGCTCTGTCCTGACATCCAAGCCTAGCTCTGCCATCGCCCTTCACTCTTGCCCCTGCTGGATACATAGTTCTGGCAATGCAATGCATCTCACTGCTCAAGTACAACCTGGTAGCAAGGATAGTGGGTCCCTGGGGAACTGTCAGTCTTACACCCCCTCAATTAACTTTCAGGCCCTTAATCTGCAGCTCTCCCATTCTAGATTTTGATAATTAAACTCAACCTATTTATGTATTTATTTATTTGGATATTGCTCTCACCTTTTTCAGTAGTAGCTCAAGGTGAGTTACATTTAGATACACTGAATATTTCTCTGTCCCAGGAGGGCTCCCAATCTAAGTTTGTACCTGAGGCAATAGAGGGTTAAGTGACTTGCCCAAGATCACAAGGAGCAGCAGTGGGATTTGAACTGGCCACCTCTGGATTGCAAGACCAGTGCTCTAACCACTAGGCCACTCCTCCACTCCACTAGGCCACTCCTCCACTCCTACATGATCAACATATAAACATCCTATAAAAATGTGTGGCTGTCAGGACCTATTGCTTGCATAGACTGCAAACTGCTCCTTGCTGCCCTAAGCAACTGCCTTTTCTTGCCTACCGTAGTGTTTGAGCTGGCCCTGTCTGGTTGCCTGGTAATGAGGTCTGCTCCGCACACGGCTCTGCCGGGGTATCTTAGTCTCTGTCATTCTAGTGTCAGATCCTACTGCATAGATCATGGCCATGCAAACCTACGTGACTAAGGTACAGTGTAGAAAAACTTCACCTGAGACTTGGTTTGAACTCAGATTATTTCAGGCTGTGAAATGGGAGGGGAGGGGGGCACTGGCCAGCAGTCAACAAAATGCTGTGTCTGAAGAGATGGGGGCAGCTTGTACAAAATCCCATGACCCACTCTAAAATAAAAGCACATGAAATCAGCATTTCCAACAGCTTTTTTTCACAGATGATCAGCACCGGGGCTGGGAAGCTGAGCGCCTGACTCTCACATGATATACTACAAATAGAGGTGACAGTTGGCTTGGAATTAAAAAAAATATTTCGCTTCACTCTAAGTGCCCTGATTTCCTGAAATGTGATTGTTGGGTAATCGTGATCCAAGGTTGAGTCTGAGCTCACTCACTGTGCATCAGGTGGAAGATACAGGAAATGGGATTCATGGTTTGGGGGGGGGGGAGGGGAGGAGATGAAGAGACGGTCTTTTCTAATCTTGAACCAGTACCGCAGCATAGTTTTAAGAGGCTTACATCCCTCTGGTTCAGTCAGCAGACATTATTCCCTCTAAATTAGTACTGAACCAACACTCCCATGGGATGTTAGGGGACACTCTAGCCACCTGCTCGATGTTCTAGTATTGTCTTACAGGGCATCTCTCCTTCAGAACCATTACTGATCCTGTGTTTCAACATGCTGGTAGGTGCATCAGACGGTAAGGGCATAGAATGCCCTCCCTCTGAAGGTGGTAGAGGCAGAAATGGTGACCAAATTCAAAAATACGTGGGATAGATACAAAGATAGTAGTAACATAGTAAATGACGGCACATAAAAACCTGTACGGTCCATCGTCTGCCCAACAAGATAAACTCATTTTACATGGTATGTGCTACTTTATATGTATACCCGAGTTGTGCTACTTTATATGTATACCTGAGTTTGATTTGTCCTTGCCATTCTCAAGGAACAGACCGTTGAAGTCTGCCCATGTTCTTGTACTAAAAGTTCTGAAGCTAATGTCGAAGCCCCTTAAAATTTACACTCCAGCCCATCCCTATCTATTCAGTCCGATCAGGGCATAGACCATAGAAGTCTGCCCAGCACTGGTTTTGCTTCTCAGTTATCAGCGTTGCCACCCAATCTCCACTAAGATTCAGTGGATCCATTCCTTCTAAACAGGATTCCTTTGTGTTCATCCCACACATGTTTAAATTTGATTACTGGTTATATCTCCACCACCTCCCGCGGGAGGGCATTCCACATATCCACTACCCTCTCTGTGAAAAAATACTTCCTGACATTACTCCTGAGTCTGCTCCCCTTCAACCTCAATTCGTGTCCTCTAGTTCTACTGCCTTCCCATCTCCGGAAAAGGTTTGTTTGCGGATTAATACTTTTCAAATATTTGAACGTCTGTATCATGCCACCCCTGTTTCTCCTTTTCTCCAAGGTATACATGTTCAGGTTGGCAAGTCTCTCATATGGTTTGCAATGCAAATCCCATACCATTTTTGTAGCTTTTCTTTGCACTGCTTCCAGTCTTTTTACGTCTTTAGCAAGATACAGCCTCCAAAACTGAATACAATACTCCAAGCGGGTCCTCACCAATGACTTGTAGAGGGGCATCAACACCTCCTTTCTTCTGCTGGTTATACCCCTCTCTATGCAGCCTAGCATCCTTCTGGCCACGGCCATCGCCTTGCCACATTGTTTCTTCACCTTTAGATCCTCGGACACCAACACCCCAAGGTCTCTCTCCTGAATTGAGTTTACTAATCCCTCCCCTCCTATCTGGTATCTCTTTTTTGGGTTTCTGCACCCCAAGTAAATCACTCTACACTTCTTGGCATCTTGGCAAAGGATCCTTAATAGAAAGAAGAGAGTATCCAAATAAAATGTCTCCATACAAATAAAGCAGAGTTTTTTGTCAATGAGGGAAAAGTCTCAACAACTACGGCTATATTTTACACACCTACGTGTTCATTTTATAGTCCGTAGAAAAAGTCATCACTGACTTAAAAAACCCTCAATTTTCCTGCTTATTTCAAATTTTATTTGCTTTATCAAAAAATTTTTTATTAGCTTTATCAAAAAATGTAATATGTAAAAAAGTAGAGTCACTTATCTTGCCAAGTGTTCATTTGAAAAGGCGCTAAATCCGATTAAATCATGAAAAATGCAATGGTTCCTACGGTCCCGTTTCGAGTCTCTTCATCAGGGAACCTTCTTGCACCTAAAACATTGCGCCAAAATGGCTAAATCAAAGCGAGAAAAATTCAGATGATATACTTTAATGATACTATCTTCGACTTTTGTAAACTTATATTATAATAATAATGCCTCACAGACAAATCATGTCATCATACCTTTGTTCTTCTGGAGAAGATCGTGTCTTCTATAAAGAAATTTGTTGGCGTCCTCACCTGACCTCACCTGACTTTACTATAACAATTAAAAGGGAACTCTGCCCAATCCTGCATTGAAACGTCATACGCTTCACTGATGACTGTGTCCAATCACTCATTGATACGTTACAGCTAGATCGAATAGTTTAAGCTGGATAGTTTAAAGGGACACCTTTTGTCTTCCACAACTTGTGTGTAAAAAAAATATATATAAATGGAGACTATCTAGTATTTATAGCAGAGTATCTGTGGTAATTGTGTATATCCAAATAAAATGTAACATATCAACAGTTTATGATGGGAAGGAGAGTTGCTTAGATGGCAGCTCCAGCAGTGGGGAAGTGAAGCCAACGCAAGACAGATTTCTACAGTCTGTGTCCCATGTATGTCAAAGACAGATTCGGATGTGCTGGAGCGGGCTTCGATGATAACTCCAGTAGGTGGGAAGTAGGGCCAGTGTACAGCAGACGTCTTTATGGTCTGAGCCTTGAAACTGGCAAGGATGGATCAGAATCAAGTTTGCATATTTTTTATTCCACATTCCTATCAATGCTATGAGTGCAGGTCCTGTATATCTCGATGGGGGAGGGGAAGACATCAAAAAGTGGAACTTGGTGAATAAAATGTAGTAATAGTACTATTGGATTGTTGGTTCAATAATGATTTGATAATGAATGTGACTGTTGGGCAGACTGGATGGACCATGCAGGACTTTATCTGTAATCATTTACTCTGTAAGGGTCAGATTTACCTTCTAAGTGTTCCTAGACAAAGCATCAGAGTCTGGGTATCCCCCTCCAACACTGGAGGGCAGAAAGGTCCACTCTAAAGAGTATCCACATGAGGTCTTCATCTGAACATGCACCATGCTGAAAAGAGTATTCCTTCGTCTCAATCCTGGTGGCACTTTCTCACAAGCACTGTGTAGCTGGAGTGGTAGTGTCCCCATCAGAACTGCCCTTTTGAAGGTGTGTGTGTGGGGGGGGGGGATGGTCCAGTAGCAATTCTAGTTTACAGTGTTCATAAGGACATAAGAACAGCCATACTGGGTCAGACCAATGGCCCATCTAGCCCAGTATCCTGCTTCCAATAGTGGCCAATCCACGTCACAAGTACTTGGCAGAAACCCAAACAGTAGCAACATTCCATGCAGAATCCCAAAGAGTAGCAAGATTCCAGAATCCCTGAATTGTAAAGAATAGCAAGATTCCATGCTACCAATCCCACGGCAAGCAGTGGCTTCCCCATGTCTGTCTCAATAGCAGACTATGGACTTTTCCTCCAGAAACTTGTCCAAACTTTTATAAAACCCAGATACAGTAACCGCTGAATGTCGCTGGCCCACCAGTGCCTTTGCCTTTATGGGGACAGATCTCACAGGCTGGTGCTACTCAGACTGAGCAGTGCTCGTGACAATGTGCTGCAGGGACAGAGGAGGAGGGGGTGCCTTTCTTTTCAACCTAGCACCCCTAGGGGCTGATGCTCAAATATTTGCACTAAAGCCCACAGCACAGAACCCTATAGCATGTCAAAAGCACAGAAAACTAGCTAACCAATGCTCGAAGCCAATTATATTTAAATTTTATGCACGATTAAATCATGTTATGAAACTGAAAGTAGTGGGAGTTACATGCCTGGCACATGCACACAAGGGTTTTACGATAAGCAGGGCTGTTGTGCGCATATGTAAGTGCAGGCAGTGGCGTAGCTAGGTGGGGTCAGGGGGCCTGGGCCTCCCCAATTTTTGTTCTGGGCCCCTGAAGACTTTGTCCAGCGCTGGTCTGCAGCAGTGCCGCCGCATTGCCTGCCCTGCTGTCTCTTCCCCTCGCACTGCCTGCCCTGCTCTCTCTTCCCCTCACATCAGGCGTGCAATGTGGCGGCGCCGGAGACCAGTGCTGGACATAGCCTTCAGTTGGCAGGGGTTGGAGACCCCCGCCAGCCAAGGCATTGGCTGTGGCGGTGCTTCAGCTGGTGGGGGCTGGGGACCCCCACCAGCCAAGATGTACAGCTGGACAGTGGGCGGCGAAGGGGGGCGGTGAGGCGGCGGAGGCAGGATGTGGCGGCAGGGCAGCGACCAAAATGTGCCCCCCCACCTTGGGCTCTGGCCCCCTCCCACCTTGAAGTCTGGCTACTCCCCTGGCAGGCACACATCAGCGCTGTTCTTTGGTGCTTTTAAGTATGAGCCTTTTAAAAATTATTTACACTTTAAAGCTCATATTTAGTACAGATAAACAGGCACCGATGTGAGCTTTCACTTTTGGTTGTGCTTGGGCACACGTTTGTTTCTCACTTTAAAAAAAAAATTATTTTCAAGTGTCAATACAAGGGAACAATAAAAACAGACGCAGTACACAAACGTATCCAACAAGAACATTGCGTAAGCAGTAACAGCCTCAAAGTAAAATATTACAATAATACAGAGGCAGTGAAACAATCAGTACAACAGCACAACAAACAGTCCCAACATTGACCTTTTAGAACTTTTTTTTTTTTAACTAGGAGCAGACAAAACCACTCCCAAACAACCCAATCTCATATCCACCCAATATTCTCAAAACTCACTCACACACCCAAACACCAGTCATCCCCAACATCCATCAGCCCCCAAATCATCCTTGTGTGGTCAGCTCTTAAAACATGCATGGTCTTCCTTTCTCTTACAAAAGAGTACAAAACTCACAATTTAATGTGCCAAATTGACATGAAATCTTCTCCTGAAATCCTTCAACGCCATCCCCCCCGAGCTGGCGGCAAGTTTTCAGCATTAAGGCCAGTATTTGCTTCTGTACCTCCACCTGAGCATTGGGAGGGACTATCGACTGACCTCATTAACATCCATTTGAATACAGTTAAATACAATTTGCGGACATCTTTGGCACACAGGTTAATACTCACGTTAGAACTCTCTGAACATTCTATACACGTTAACGTGCAACACTAGTCTGGCACTAATTTCCAGATTCTGTATAGCGCGCCTAGAGATCTGCGCCAAAATCTGTGTGGATTCTACAACAACGCGTGTAACTTAATTGGCTTAACAAGATAATCAGCATTGATAACAGCTCTTAACAAGCAATAATGAGCACTAATTGGTACTGATTAGAATTAACGTGCACAACTCGCTAAGCATATTCTGTAACGAAGTGCGCCGAATGTCTAATGTTCGCAGGCAAAAGGGGGCATGGTTATGGGTGAGGAAATGGGCATTCTGAAATTTACACATGTAGTTATAGAATATGGCCAAGTGCGCCTATATTTACGTGCCGGGATTTATGCCACATTTTCACTGGTTAAATGGATGTGCGTAGTTTTAGGGGCTGAGAAATCAACTAGGTTATTCTATAATTGACACCTAAATCTAGGCGCCGATTATAGAATACGCTTAGTCGACACTGATTTCAGCACCGATATTTTAGGTGCCATATATAGAATTTGCCTCCTAATTGCCTTTAGTGCTGGCATTAGCTTATGAGCATTGCCCCCCTCCCCCCAAGACAGCTCCCAGTATTGTTTTAATGCTGAAGCCTTGCCTCTGAGCTAGTAATGATCCAGTGTTCGAGCATAATGTTTTGGGCACCTTGCTGTTAATTGTGTCATTAAATTGAGTTTCTATTTTCACTGTGGGCATTTAAGATTCCAGAGCTGGTCAAGGTTAATCGTAGCAAAGGTTGTACAATCGGACACCTACCAAACTATCTGTGCAAAGGGCCCAGTGGAACACTTTTGCCTAAGATGTGCATGCCTTATTAGAGTGCCGTTCTTTTGGTAAATGGTCAGTACAAATGCAGACCTAGGAACAGCCATGCAGGCACAGGTCTCACTGTGTCCCAACTGTCATGATAGTCTAAAGTACGGTGATATGAATGACTGACATCCAGCTGTGTCATTACTGAGATGAAGCTATGATGTTATCATGAAGCTTGTATCCCCTGGAGCCCATTTTTCTCCCCAGGGCACATTCTCAAAGTTCTGTGACGATTGTGATGGGGTGAATATGGGTTTTATGAAAAAACAGGTGATATCTCCCAGGGCTGCTGAGAGACTGAACCGGGCCCGGGGCAGAGCCGCTACCGCCCCCCCCCCCCCAAGTTGCTGATCGCTGCCGCCCCCCCCCCAATCCTGCCGCTGCTGCCTCCCCGATCACTGCTGCCCCTCCCCATCGCTGCCACTGCTGAAATACCTTGGCTGGCAGGGATCCTAGGCTTCGGCAGCAGAAGATGTGTTCTTGCTCCAGTGCTAATTGCCTGCCCCTGTGGCTGCTTTACCTCTCAGGGCATGCTTGGTTTCAAAACCGAGCATGTGCGCCTGAGAGGAAAAGCATTCGCTCAGCAACGGGCAGAAGAGCAGCGCAGCGCTGGGGGAAACTCCGGGTCCTCCCCAGCCTCCAAGGGGGACCCAGCACTGGAGGTTTCTCTCTCCTGCTCCTGTCGGGACGCAATCACTCAAGTCCTGTCAGGAGCAGGCGAGAGAGAGAGACCCCAGTGCCGGGCCCCCCTTGGAGGCCCAGGCCCTGGGAATTTTCTCCCCCGCCCGCCCCCCCTTGGCGGCCCTGATTTCTCCATCTTACAAACGTGACATCCCTGCAGACAGAAGATAGGGAGGGGGAGTAGTATTATATACATAGTAACATAGTAGATGACGGCAGAAAAAGACCTGCACGGTCCATCCAGTCTGCCCAACAAGATAAACTCATTTGTGCTACTTTTTGTGTATACCTGACCTTGATTTGTATCTGCCATTTTCAGGGCACAGACCGTAGAAGTCTGCCCAGCACTAGCCCCGCCTCCCACCACCGGCTCTGCCACCCAATCTCCGCTAAGCTTCTGAGGAACCATTCCTTCTGAGCAGGATTCATAAGTACATAAGTACATAAGTAGTGCCATACTGGGAAAGACCAAAGGTCCATCTAGCCCAGCATCCTGTCACCGACAGTGGCCAATCCAGGTCAAGGGCACCTGGCACGCTCCCCAAACGTAAAAACATTCCAGACAAGTTATACCTAAAAATGCGGAATTTTTCCAAGTCCATTTAATAGCGGTCTATGGACTTGTCCTTTAGGAATCTATCTAACCCCTTTTTAAACTCCGTCAAGCTAACCGCCCGTACCACGTTCTCTGGCAACGAATTCCAGAGTCTAATTACACGTTGGGTGAAGAAAAATTTTCTCCGATTCGTTTTAAATTTACCACACTGTAGCTTCAACTCATGCCCTCTAGTCCTAGTATTTTTGGATAGCGTGAACAGTCGCTTCACATCCACCCGATCCATTCCACTCATTATTTTATACACTTCTATCATATCTCCCCTCAGCCGTCTCTTCTCCAAGCTGAAAAGCCCTAGCCTTCTCAGCCTCTCTTCATAGGAAAGTCGTCCCATCCCCACTATCATTTTCGTCGCCCTTCGCTGTACCTTTTCCAATTCTACTATATCTTTTTTGAGATACGGAGACCAGTACTGAACACAATACTCCAGGTGCGGTCGCACCATGGAGCGATACAACGGCATTATAACATCCGCACACCTGGACTCCATACCCTTCCTAATAACACCCAACATTCTATTCGCTTTCCTAGCCGCAGCAGCACACTGAGCAGAAGGTTTCAGCGTATCATCGACGACGACACCCAGATCCCTTTCTTGATCCGTAACTCCTAACGCGGAACCTTGCAAGACGTAGCTATAATTCGGGTTCCTCTTACCCACATGCATCACTTTGCACTTGTCAACATTGAACTTCATCTGCCACTTGCACGCCCATTCTCCCAGTCTCGCAAGGTCCTCCTGTAATCGTTCACATTCCTCCTGCGACTTGACGACCCTGAATAATTTTGTGTCATCGGCGAATTTAATTACCTCACTAGTTATTCCCATCTCTAGGTCATTTATAAATACATTAAAAAGCAACGGACCCAGCACAGACCCCTGCGGGACCCCACTAACTACCCTCCTCCACTGAGAATACTGGCCACGCAATCCTACTCTCTGCTTCCTATCTTTCAACCAGTTCTTAATCCATAATAATACCCTACCTCCGATTCCATGACTCTGCAATTTCTTCAGGAGTCTTTCGTGCGGCACTTTGTCAAACGCCTTCTGAAAATCCAGATACACAATATCAACCGGCTCCCCATTGTCCACATGTTTGCTTACCCCCTCAAAAAAATGCATTAGATTGGTGAGGCAAGACTTCCCTTCACTAAATCCGTGCTGACTTTGTCTCATCAGTCCATGTTTTTGTATATGCTCTGCAATTTTATTCTTAATAATAGCCTCCACCATCTTGCCCGGCACCGACGTCAGACTCACCGGTCTATAATTTCCCGGATCTCCTCTGGAACCCTTCTTAAAAATCGGAGTAACATTGGCTACCCTCCAGTCTTCCGGTACTACACTCGATTTTAGGGACAGATTGCATATTTCTAACAGTAGCTCCGCAAGTTCATTTTTTAGTTCTATTAATACTCTGGGATGAATACCATCAGGTCCCGGTGATTTACTACTGTTCAGCTTGCTGAACTGACCCATTACATCCTCCAAGGTTACAGAGAATTTGTTTAGTTTCTCCGACTCCCCCGCTTCAAATATTCTTTCCGGCACCGGTGTCCCCCCCAAATCCTCCTCGGTGAAGACCGAAGCAAAGAATTCATTTAATTTCTCCGCTACGGCTTTGTCCTCCTTGATCGCCCCTTTAACACCATTTTCGTCCAGCGGCCCAACCGACTCTTTGGCCGGTTTCCTGCTTTTAATGTATCTAAAAAAATTTTTACTATGTATTTTTGCTTCCAACGCTAATTTCTTCTCAAAGTCCTTTTTTGCCCTCCTTATCTCCGCTTTGCATTTGGCTTGGCATTCCTTATGATCTATCCTGTTACTTTCAGTTGGTTCTCTTCTCCACTTTCTGAAGGATTGTTTTTTGGCTCTAATGATTTCCTTTATCTTACTGTTTATCCCACACATTTTTGAATTCTGTTACCGTTTTCATCTCCACCACCTCCCACGGGAGGGCATTCCAAGTATCCACCACTCTCTCCGTGAAAAAATACTTCCTGACATTTTTCTTGAGTATGCCCCCCTTCAATCTCATTTCGTCCTCTAGTTCTACCGCCTTCCCATCTCCGGAAAAGGTTAGTTTGCGGATTAATACCTTTCAAACTCCCACCCCAACTCCTTTGTGAAGTGGAACCTTCAATCTCCCACCCCAACTCAACTTAAGAACGCCCTCTGGTTCTTTGGGACACTCTCTCTCCCCCTCCCCTCCCTGCGATAAGCCATTAGTCACTCCATTTGTATTAACTGACCCAATTTGCATTTCCAGTCATCCATGTTAAAGATGATATTAAAGTCACACAATTGCAGGACCTACAGGATAAGGAAGAGACTCTGCGGCTCAATCTGGAAAGAGGGAATGGCAAATGTATTTACACTGGTGTGAAATACAGGCATCCTTCACAGACAGAAGAAATGGATAGAGTTTTAATTGAGGACTTTCAAAATATAGCTGTGAAAGGGGAAGTACTACTAATTGGTGATTTTAATATGCCAGATGTTGATTGGAGTATCCCTACTGCAGTTGGTAATGGAACCCACGTGGGATGGGGCCATACTGGACTTAGTGCTTACTAATGGGGAGAGTGTTTCTGATGTTATAGTAGGTGATTGTCGGGCATCCAGTGATCACCGGATAGTGTAGTTTAATATCAAGTTGGGTGTGGAAACCTATAGACACAAAGTTTGGAAAACTGTTTAAGTTTAGTAAAGATTTCTGTGGTAGCTGGTCAGGGTCAAGAGTGGAGAAAAACTGGTATTTAGCCCTTCTCCTGTATCCTTACAGTCACCTGGATAAATAAGTTATTTTACTGGAGGGACATGTGGGAGCAGGAGGGAGTTGTGGCTAATGAGATGCCAGGGTCTGAAAATGTTCTTTAAAATTGCTCTACTTTAGCAGTTCTGTAATGGAGAGGACTGATAGCGAAGTCTCAAATTCAAAGAGAAATGGAGAGGAACATAATTTCCCTTTTTCACAAAAATAAAACATCCCCCCCCCCCCATTAGAGACAGTAGGGATAGACCAAGTGGGCTCATTATGCTGCATCAACCCAAAGAAATAGCATGGCAGCCGCAGGAACAAGTAACAGGAGAGATGGGTAGAGTTTGGAGGAGGCAAGGGGTACACTGCCTCCAAACTGTATGTGTTTCTTGATTTGGTTTTCCTCTTGGATCAGCTACTGAGCCCTGGCTTCCTTTCTCGCTCCTAGTACTGCTCTCCTGATCAACTCCTGACTTGACTCAGGGCTAGCTTTGAAGTGATTTATGTGGCTGCACAGGGCATTATGAATAAGGGTTATTGCTATAGTCTTATCCCACCTCCATATCCTTCTAAATCATGAAGGTAAGCAGCTAATGTGTGATTTACTATGCTACTGTCTCCTGCACTAAAAAGGCAGCTAGCATGGTAAAAATCACATTAGTTGCCTAACATAGGAGTGGGCGTGACATGGGTGAAGATGTGGCTGGCTGTGACAGACAGCACATAGGTTATTTCTGAACTCTCCAAATAGCAGCCAGACCCAACCTTGCACTCCTGATATCACCATGAAGCCTTCCCAACACTTCTGTCACCATCAAGCCGCCTGACACCCCCAATGTCACTATGAAACCTCCCCTCATTCTCAATATCATCATCAAGCCCCCCAACAACCCTGATGACAACTATAAGATGCCACTATCAACAATTCTGGCCTCCCCCACATGCTAACCCTACCTCCTACTAGGGGAACTGCACCCCTTGCCAGCAAAACCCCATCTTCTCCAAGGCCTACTCAGATCTCCTAGGACTCACTCGGCGATCATTGGCAGCCAGTGAATACAGGCAGCAGCGATCCTCCTCTGCTGCTTCCTGGGTCAACATCAGAATCCAAAATGGAGCTGATGACTCCTGGCAATAGATTAGTTTATTAAAATGCTTGATATGCTACATTTCAAAAAAACATAGTAGTGTGGTTTTCTTAGAGGCGTATTTTCAAAGCACTTAGACTTACAGAGTTCCTTGGAGGGGCATAATCGAACGGGGTGCCCAAGTTTTCCTGAGGGCATCCTTGCAGAACGTCCCCATGAAGGGGCGGGGAAACCCGTATTATCGAAACAAGATGGGTGGCCATCTTTCGTTTCGATAATACGGTCGCTAAATCTCAACATTTAGGTGGACCTTAGAGATGGTCGTCCACGATTTTCGGCAATAATGGAAACCGAGGATGCCCATCTCAGAAACAACCAAATCCAAGCCATTTGGTTGTGGGAGGAGCCAGCATTCGTAGTGCACTGGTCCCCCTGACATGTCAGGACACCAACCGGGCACTGCAGTGGACTTCAGAAAAAGCTCCCAGGTGCATAGCTCACTTACCTTGTGTGCTGAGCCCCCCAACCCCCCCCAACCCCCCCAACCCCCCCCAACCCCCCCCCCAAACCCTCTCCCCACAACTGTACACCACTACCATAGCCCTTAGGGATGAAGGGGGCACCTAGATGTGGGTACAATGGGTTTGTGGTGGGTTTTGGATGGCTCACATTTACCACCACAAGTTTAACAGGTAGGGGGAGATGGGCCTTGGTCCGCTTGCTGAAGTGCACTGCAGTACCCACTAAAACTACTCCAGGGATATGAATACTGCTGTCAGGGAGCTGGGCATGATATTTGAGGCTGGCATAGAGGCTGGAAAAATATTTAAAAAATTTTTTTGGGTGGGGGGGGGGAGGCCATCCCCGATTCCCTCCGGTGGTCATTGGGTCATTTAGGGCACATTTTTGTGGCTTGGTTGTAAAAAAAAAGGACCAAGTAAAGTCGGCCAAGTGTTCGTCAGGGACGCCCTTTTTTTTCCATTATCGGCCGAGGATGCCCATGTGTTAAGCACGCCCCAGTCCCGCCTTCGCTATGCTTCCGATCTGCCCCCGTGAACTTTGGTCATCCCCGCGATGGAAAGCAGTTGGGGACGCCCAAAATTGGCTTTCGATTATGCCGATTTGGGTGACCCTGGGAGAAGGATGCCCATCTCCCGATTTATGTCGAAAGATGGGTGTCCTTCTCTTTCGAAAATAAGCCTGATAGTAACCTATGGAACTTTGTAAATCTAAGTGCTTTGAAAATGAGCCCCTTAGTCTCATTGTACAGTTGGAGGTTAAGCTTAAACAGCAAAAATGGGCCAGGGAGAAACAACACCTGATATCAGATGTCACAGAAGAAAACCCTGTCCTTCTTCCTGGAACAATGAATCACTGATTAGCCTGCCTGCTCTTGCTGGTGCAACCTGAATAGCATCATCAATCCCTCCTCTTAGATATAAACAGAATGGAGTCAGTCCAGAGGGTGGCTACCAAATTGGTAAATTGTCTCTATCATAAAACGTATAGGGGCAGGCTTATGGATCTCAACATACATATGTTGGAAGAGAGGTGGAAGAGAGGCGATAGGATAGAGATGTTTAAATACCTCAGTGGTATTAATGTACAGGAGGTGAGCCTTTTCCAAATGAAGAAAAACTCTGGAACGAGAGGGCTTAGGATGAAGTTAAGAGGAAATAGGCTTAGGAGGAATCTAAGAAAATACTATTTCATGGAAAGGGTGGTGGATATGTGGAATGGCCTACTGGTGGAGGTCATGGAAACAAGGACTGTGTCGGAATTTAAGAAAGCATTGGACAAGCACATGGGATCCCTTAGGAAAGTTAGTGGTTACTGAGGAAGGGCAGACTGGATAGGCCATCTGGTCCTTATCTGCCATCATGATTCTATGTTTCTATGTTTCTGTGATATCATTGCAGGGCAACCTAAAAGGGGTGGAGCACATTTAGAGGAGCAATCCAAAGGGAGCTGCCCCTGATGGAGCAACTGAGGTATGATGAAGTCTGGGAAAGTAGAAATTATTTTTCATCAGGTTGTTTTGAGAAGTTGGGAGAAGGGTGGTTCGTAACTTTGTTGGATCAGATTGTGGGATCATCCGATAGATTTGTTTAGATTTATTCCTTTATTATTTTATATTGTGCTTGTTGTGCATTAATTGCATTTATATAATGTGATGTTACTGTTACTGTTATTGTTGCTGTTGGTCTGTTCTCATAGATCCTGTAGACACTATCCAATATTTAGGAAAGGATTAAAAACATTTTTATTTAAGAAATATGTTTGTGGTCATTTTGATTGAAATTTTATTCTTAGTTTAAATCTTCCTTATAAATCCTGGACGTTATGGTCTGGTCTCTTAATTATGTGATCCGCCTAGAACTGTTAAGGATTGGCAGAATACAAGACCAGGTTAATATAATGTATTTTGATTTGAAGTTTTATGATTCGTATTATATGAACTGTATTTTAGGGATTAAATTGTTTTTTATATATATTGTATACTGTACTGTAAATCTGCTGCAGGATGTTCTGGGATTCCTTAGGGTAAAGTGGAAGTATAAAAATTGTATAGAAACTCAGCCCTTGTAGAACGTTTTGATCAGAGTTCTAATTCTATGCCCTCATTTCCTGTTAGCTCCAAAGCAGCTATTCTTTCATGACTGACTGTCCCAGGCCTGTGAGACTGTTCTTCTGCTGAACTGCATCCTAGAGTGCCCTTTGCACTGAGCTCTCTTCTGACAGTGAAATGTCTGCATCAGAAGAACCTTTTCACAGACCAGCTGTGCGGCATTAGGAGAGAAACCAGCTATGACCCCACTGCTGTGTGTAATACTAATATTAGATATGTGGCTAGTACAATCCTGCACATTCCTGAGCTCTGATATGCTGTTAATATGACATTTTCAAGTGAGTTAAAACATCATACTGATATTTTTCAGTTTTGCAGAAATAATATAGAAAATAATGTGGCTCTTGGGAAGTATAACAGGAGGAGAGAAATAAGGAATTCAGATACCAGAGATAAGATGAAAAGGAATGGTCTTGAGCTCATGTTGCAGGCATTGCCTTCATACCTCTTACCTCTGGATCACACCTCCTCCCTTAGACTGAGTTCTGTTTCCATTACAAGTGCCATAAGCCATCTTACATCCATTCATTCTACCACTTTATTCATAAACTGTTTAAACTGTGCTAAATTCATTTACATAGAACTTTACATTTAAAGAGAAGTCCAATGTGCTTTACAGAGACATAAGTCTATTTGTAACGTCTGGCTAGTGACGTGCGGGGATCAAGATTTGAATAATAACAACATATGTCCAGCATTAGTAATCTCCAAATACACAGTTCAATTCACTTTGCTAGACCTCAGCGGCAACTCATTTCACATGGGCATCATGACACATGATTCGCCTACCTCCTCATCGGTCATATCATTTTTCTCAAAACATGCTTAATTTATAACAATGTTCCTTATAATATTTTGTAGTATATACCACACTTAGGTTAGAAAATAGAGGACCCAATGCCAACATGCACCATGTTTCGCTTATAGCTGCGTCAGGGTGTGGTCCACTTAACATTTCAAACATTGTTCCATCCTGAGCATGAGGAGATGTAGACAGAACGCATCAATGTTTGAAAAGTTAAGTAAATCACACCCTGAGATGGCTACAAGTGAAACAGGGTGCATGTCGGTGTTGGGTCCTCTTTTTTCAAGATATGTATGGTATACACTAAAAAAATATTATAAGGAACATTGTTATAAATTAAGTATGTTTTGAGAAAAATTGCATGACTGATGAGGAAGCAGGTGAATCATGGGTCATGATACCCATGTGAAACAAGTTATTGAGAGGTTTAGCAAAGTGAATTGAAATGTGTATTTGGAGATTTATGGTGCTGGGCATATGTTGTTATTACAGAGACATAAGTGCAGCCACTTCTGGAGCGAATGATCTGGATGCACACATCTGGAATGTGGCCTGCAAAGTTGCTTCTGAAGGGCAATTATAATCCTATTCACTGCTTCTGCCAACCAATCAGCCAGGAGAAATGTAATTATTTATCTGATATCATAATATTTATTGAAAAGATTGCTGTCAGGTATGTAACTGAAAATTATTCTGTACCAGCCTCACTCCAGTCCAGAGTCCAGAACCAGTGTGAAGTGATGAGTCATCACCATCAGCTGATGACCTTGTCACCCACTTCACCTCCTTTTGGTTAAACTTGGAGCCAAAATGATGCTTGAAAGATGCACCAAACCTCATTCTAGATCCCAATTTGACCAATAGAGTGAGCACTGAGTAATAGAGAGAGAGCCAACCAGCATGGGTCATGTGGCTGCTGGACCACCCAAAACATCACAACCTGCTAATGAGAAAAAGCGCCCACAGCCAACTGGAAAAAGCCACCCAGTCCCATGGGAAAACCGCGGTGTTGGCAACTCTGTGAGGTCTGCCGTTTGTCTTTATATATAGTGGATTCTCAAACATAGTTGGCTGGGGTTTGAGGTGGGTAGTTTCCTCAGGAAGGAAGGAGATTGAGGTGGGAAAATCCGTTGGTCACAAATTTGAATTTTGGAGGGAAAGTTCATTGATCACAAATTTGAATTTTGGCACCACTCACCACCGTTGCTAAATATTGGCCTCTTTAGATTTGAATTGTGTGAGCTGAAGAATATGTGAGTACTTTTGATTTTAGGTGCCTTATAGAAAATTAACCCTTAAATGAGCCAATTCTGTAGTATTTTAAATTCCTAAGAAATTTCACCTAAGTGTCCACTTAGTAAACTTTTTAATTTCAGTGAAGTTGAAAGTTGGAGTGCGTAACTTTTTCATTAAGAGGCCTATTTATCAAACAACAGTAATGCACACTGTTCCATATCATCTTGTGTTGTTAGTAAATAGGCCTCATTAATCTTAATAGGGAATGTTTACTAGTAACACTCTCTAATGCACACTATCACAATTTGATAAATTGGCAACTTTGCAGTAAAGTGAAATCTGGAAGTCCTCCTTGTTTCATGCACCTAAACTCCAGTAATTATTGTTTCAGAAAAGTGTTTTCTGAATGATCTGAAGTGAGCTCTATGGAACCATGCTTCTGTACTGTCAGTATTCGATGGGCATTTATCTCCCAGAGCTGTCCCCTTTCATCAAATTACATTGATTTATGACTGCAGAAAATGTAAAAACATATCACAAAGGAGAAATATTTAATGCCAAACTTAATCATTATAAACAACATTCAATAGTCACACGCTACACTAAATCTAATAAGCCCTCAAAATGAATGACATTGCATTATGGTCTCAGTAGTGTGGGTTTAGCAAGAACAAACAGATCATTTCAACTGATTGATAACTAGGTGGTGCTCTCTTCATCACAAAGTCGTTACCAGCAGAGGGTACAGCTTCCTTGACTTTATAATCTTCTTCTAGACTGTTTTTTTTCATATATTTGACTCTCCAATTTCCTTAACCTGGATTTATGCCCAGCTAGCCCTGCAGGGAAGAGAGAGAGAGAGAGAGAGTGGTGATATCAGAGTGAGTGTGAGCTCTCCAGGGTGCTGAAAACAGCAAATTTGTCTTCCTCACCTCTGCTTCACAGAAACCTTCCAATCTGTCTTGTACTCCAGTCCCTTTGCCTTGTCTTCTGCTCCTAGCTCCTCTATTTGTATTATTTTTTAGGTCTAACTTGCCTGGCTAAGTCTTTTCTCCATGACGCTGCGTCGGGTAGAGAAAGTTACCATGCAAGAACACATGGCTATTGATGTGTGCCCAGGGCCCATCCGGCCAATTAAACAGATCTCAGACTACTTTCCACGGTTCCACAACTTTCCTCCTGGCATCATCCACCCCAGACAGGGGACAACGGTGACACCAGGCAAAGAAGAGGAGGGTCAGGGAAAACCCAAGGGCACAGGAGAAAATGAAAACAAGGAGAGTCCAACGGGAGATGCCTCATCCAATGAGGAGGAACGAAACGGGGAAAAAGAAGGGATTCAAGAAGAGGAGGAAGGATATGACTCAGATGATTCAAGTAAGTTCCTCAAGTCATATTTACAAAGGTGTATCGGGGGAAAGTGGGATGGCTTGTGGCTAAACCACAAGATGCCCAGTATTCAAAAAAGGCTGAGCTCCTCTGTTTACGCTCCAAGGTTAGGGTCCTCAATTTGTGCCTTATTTTCAGCCAAACTTAGGAGCCTAAGTTTTCAGCTGAAAATTCATCCTAATTTAGAACCTTAAAAGTTATTCTTATAAATTTAGTTCAGCTATTGATTTGCCTAGATTTATACACCGTCCTGAAATTCAGTGCTAAGCTCATAACCTTTTCCCCTGCCCTAAATGCACTCATGTTGCCACCCACTTTTCATGCTCCTAAATTTACAAGTTGAATGAAATTTTGAGTATAAATGTAGGCACTCATCCCTAGTAGATTTTAAAAGAGGCCAATTTAAGAGCACAGCTCACAGAGTTAGGAGCATAAATACTTTGAATATTGGGCCCAACAGATGTTATACTATTAGAAGAAGGCCTCTTTATTATATTCCCAGTGTGCCTCCCTCTTTATGGCATGTGGAGGGGCATTTTTGATATGACATCTAAATTCTACTTTGGAAGTTTTGCTGAAAGTGTCCAAAAATCAAGTAGTGAAAACGACCATTTTCAAACCAGAAAAAGGTCTATCTTTTTTCTATAAAAATGACCATTTCCTAGCTGTTGTTGTGCTTAGTATGCCTATCTTTTTGGGCCATTAAAAAAAAACATCCAAGTGAAAAATGCACAAAATCAAGTCTTTGGGATGTAAGAGGAGCCAGCATTCTTAGTAGACTGGCCACACAGGCATCCCAGCAGAGCAGTGGGGCACCCTAGGGGGCACTGCAGTGCAGAGGCATAGCTAGGTAGGGCGCCAGGGGAGCGACCGCTCCCCAAAACGGACTTCAGACAGCAACAGTACCTATTTTTCAGGTGGCCCATTGCACCTATACAGTGTGCATGTGCACCTACACAGTGACCACACGCACCTCTCCACTCCCCTGGCATCACAACTTGGCTACGCTTCTGCTGCAGTGGACTTCACATAAAAGATCCTAGGTGCACATCTCATGATTACCCCCTTATATTGTATGGTGAGCCCTACAAAACTCTACAATACCCAACTATACACCACTACAAATAGCCCTTTTGGCTGCACGTGTCACCTATATGTGGGTATAGTAGGGTTTTTTGGGGGGGGGTTGACACTTTCTACCACAAGTGTGATAGTTAGAGTGGATTATGGGCCTGGGTCACCTTCTCTACAGAGTACTGCACCGACCACTAGGCTATTACAGGAACCTGCTTGCTGCTTTAATAGGACTGGTCATAACATCTGAAGCTGTCATAGAGGCTGGTATGTACTGTTTCATTTACATCTCTGTGGGGTGGGAGGGGGGTCAGTGACCACTGAAGGAGTAAGGGAGTGTCATTCCTTTATTCCTACAGAGTCATCTGGTCATTTAGGGCACTTTTATGTGGTTTATTCAATAAAACAGGTCTAGATGAAAACATCCAACTTATAGCCCTGGATGTTTTTGTTTGTTCCATTATGGCAGAAGAACGTTCAAGTGTTGGGAACACCCAGATCACACCCGTAACACACTCCCTTGTGATCTGAATGCACTTCTGATGGATGTCATAGAAAAACATCTAAAATTTAGCTTTGAAAATACCAATTTGGATGTTTTTGTGAGAAAAACATCCAAATGCAGATTTATGCCACTTTTTGGACATTTTTCTCTTTTGAAAATGAGCCCCAAGGTCACTCATTCCAAAACACATTTTTCACACTTTTGATAGGGCTACAGAATCCAGCCTGGAGTACAATTAGGGTTTAGTTGACTATTCTGAGGGCAGTTCAGTACAAGAATGTTGTTCAACAATGCCTAAGATATAGGGTTGCTGACTAGATCCAGATTTGCTCGACAGGTTTGATCCAGTCCTGGGTTTACCACAGTGCAGGGACTTGTAGCTCTGATTTCCTCATTGCATTCCCTAAGAAAAACAAGGCTACAAGCCCCTGCATGCAATGAGGCAAGCCCAAGACTGGATCAACTCTATCGGGCAAATCTGGATTTAGTTGGCAACCTTAATCAGATAACAAATACCTTAATAGCATTCAGAAGATCAGGAAGAGGTGATCCTCACACAGTAAGGATTCAAATGTAAAGCTTGGGAATTTAAAAAGCCTACTGTCTAGAGTTAGAACCATTCCTCCTACCCCTCCCCCCCATAAAAGGGCTAATAAGATCAAATTATTTAAAAATAAAGGAATCACAATTGTGAAATCAATTGCTTTCATTACTTTAATGGTTAAAGATTTCTCTGTCCTTCAGATTGAAAACAGAAACAGGAAGGATGTGATACAAGCACAACTGAGGAGGTTTAATAAACAGGAGTGGAAGTGAGCCTATCTAGTCCATTGTAAGCAATGAAGCCAATTAGCACAGTCTGACTTTCCCCTTCCCAGCGTAGCTGTCATCCCCGTTTACTCAAAACAAAGCAAGCAAACCTATGAGCTGCTGCATCCACATTGTCATTTTTTTTTTTTATTGTTGGTCCATCTGTACCAAGTCTAAAGCTGTTTCAGTTGGATAGGCAGTGCCTTAAAAGGTGGAGGGCAAAAGTTGCTTTTGGTTTTTTTTTTTAACCTATTGGACAACTTTTTAATTTATTTGAAAGCTTCCCATATGTAGATATAAATATCATGAAATAACAATTGAATATCACTAAAACAGCTTTGAAAAATTATAGCTGTTAGAAACAGCAATTTTAAACTCTGTATTTTGTACTCATTTTTCTACACTAAAAACTAAATAAATACACTGTATACAATACAGATGGCCATATTTCAGTGAGGATATCCTCTTTCCTGATGGGTTCATCTTAAATGTTGTTGTAATCTGCCTTATGGAATATATTGAAATTAAATGGAGGTTGAATTAAACTCTCCTTTCATTGGGGCACATGTAATCACATCTTCATCTGTTTTGTAGAACTTTACCTTTTAGATACACAAATGGATTATTCTGTTGATTGAGCATGTTTCAGGGACAAGTGGTTTATAAGTCAAAATAATAACAATATTTTCTGTCAAACAGATCTCTCATTTGTGGAAACATAACTAAATGGGCTTTAACCCCTAATGCAGCCCATTGGTTTTCTTATATTTTGTTCTTGTGATGGCTCATACTGTGCCAAAACTGGAAATACAGTGAGACAGAATAATAGAATTCAGTAACATCCAAAACTTCTTTTTTATGTTTTAATCATCTTTATTAAAAACAAAACACGTTGGTTGATAAGCTTCATACAGAACAAGAAAAAAACAGTAAACCATCCAACATTGCACAATAAAAACGTTTACTTTTACCCCAAGAACCCTTCCCCTCCTGTACTCCCCTCCCTCCCTATAAGCCCACCTGTTTCCACCCTCCAAAATAACACAACAGATGTACAGATCAGTAGGACTCAAAGCATTTCATAACAAGTAAAGCCATAAACAACACAGTTTATACCAAATTGTTTAACCACACTTTGGTTTTGCCTTTGGGTTTAATAAGCAATACCATGCGCAAGTAAGGTCTAGATAAACAAATGTAAACAATCTATGTTTAAGGCATGTGCCCTAAATATGTAATACTTGGTAGCAATAATTAAACAGTGATGGAATATTCACATAGCAGCAGCCAACAGATTTATTTTCCACTGAAAATAATCAACTTTATATAAACTTGGTGACTAATACTGTGCTGCTTGCTATTTTGTATTTTGGTGTTGTATTGTTTGTGTGCATAATCAAATCGCACTTGCAAATATTTTTCTGACATGGCTTTAATTAACAAAAGCTACCATAAGAGGAAAGCACAGTCGTACAATTAACATTATAATTTTATTTGTATTTGGGTAATGACTGAGAAAAATGCTATTAAAAATTATATAACAAAGCATGAAATTGACTTGGTTAACTTCTGCTGTATATTAACCAGTAGTAAATAATAGTAATAAACAATATTAAGTGCATTTTCTTAATATACTACTGCATTCTTCAAAATAGAAGGAGCAAGTTCCCACAAACCATCTAGGCACAGGTAAAAAAAAAACTTTTAAATGTTCCCAGGTTTCAACCTAATTCATGCTAAATGTGGGATATGACTGTCATAAATAAATAAATAGAAACTCTGAATGTTAAGCACCTGATTCTCATAACATGATGTCTGTTTTAATGGCCCGTTATCAGGAGAAAAAAAAAATCTCTGCATGAGTATAACACATGCTAGGGTGTCTCTGTAACCAGCCCCTCCAACTGACCACTGATTAAGATTTATAACAAATTACTACTCTATCTATGAAAAGTTATCCCGTTTTTATGCTTCCTCTGTGTACATCCGTATGCAGCACACGCTGGCATATTTGAAAATATAAGTGAGATTAAATAAAAATGCTGCCAACAATAAAGAATAACAACGTAGATGCAGCAGCTCATAGGTTTGCTTGCTTTGTTTTGAGTACACAGGGATGACAGCACCATGGGTAAGGGAAAATGCAGACTAACCTAATTGGTTTCAGTGTTTTGAGGTCACTTCATCTCTTGTCTATTAAACCTCCTTGAGCACAACTATCATAACATGGAAACAGCTTGAGCTTTGTGGATAGGGTCTAAGGCAGAGGTGAGAGGTCTCCAAGTGAAAGACTTTATTGATCCAGTGACAGTCCTAGCAGCACTATCCAGAGATCACAGAAACCCATCAGCTGCTGTTTGTTCTGAGGACAGCTGCTCTGAATAAAGTGCTCTACAAGCATAAGTTTACTTCAGTCACATTTTTTTTTTGGCTTCCATCAGGTTTAGCAAGACTTGTAGCAAACAAGGGATGCAGGGAGGGATGGGCGTGGAGAGAGAAAAGGAGAGCGAGTGATGGAAAGAGAACCAGGGAAAGTCAATGAAAAGTAAGGGCAGCAGATAAAGAAAACATGAGAGAGATAACCTCCCTCTCTCTCTCTCTGTTTGTCACACACATATACAATCACGGGGGGGGGGGGGGGGGGGGGGGGGGGGGAGAGAGACAAAACAGCCACAGAAAAATTTTCGGTGGAAATAGGCACAAAATAAACTGTTTAAAAAGGCAGATTTTATATATTGTCAAATATATGAGAACCAAATGTACTCAGCTTTTCCCCCATAGACACAAAATGGGGGAGGGGAGCACCCTTTAGTGCCTCTTACCCCAGCCCTAGTTTTCTGCTTAATAAAGAGAAAAGGAATAATTTGTAATAAGAAAGAAACCAACAAATAGGAACAGAGAGGAAGAGAGCAATGTACTGTGCGACTCCACTGCCAGTGAGATGAGGCAATAAGGACAGGCAGGGGAGGCTGATTTGTCCCTTCAGAGGATGAAGAGTGTCCTAATTAAAACTGGGATTATGTCCTCTGCTGAGGACAATGGCAGCCAGAGGGCAGAAACATTAGACACCTCTCACACCAATCCCGGCCTTCTACAGGCTACAGAGAGCAGTGCACAACTGCAACCAGGAGGATCTTTTCAGAAATGCTGAAGGCCAATTCTCAGAACTTCCGTGGTAAAGTCAACAGTACAGATCCCATGCTGCTGGAACAGCTCAGAAAAATAGCTTTCCAGTGCACAAAGGATGATATTCAAATTATATGCATGCTGTAAAAGCGAGAGCAAGGGGAGGAGTGTGCTTGGTGCGTGTGCAGAAGAGATTTGCGGTAAGCGCAGCGACACCACTCTCCTGTGTCTTTAAATATAAGCTTTTTGATTTTTATAAATAATTGGAAGGCTTATATTTAAGCACAGAAAACAGGCGCCAATGTGTGCTTTCACTTTCGGGTTTGCTCAGACTCACATACATTTATTTATTTATTTATTAGGATTTATTTATCACCTTTTTGAAGGAATTCACTCAAGGCGGTGTACAATAAGAATAGATCAAACACGAGCAATAGGCAATTACAGCAGTAAAAATATTCAAATAACCATAAAAAGTATGGCATGGAGGGCATAATCGAAAGGGGAGCCCAAGTTTTCCTGAGGACGTCCTCGCAGGACGTCCCAGTGAAGGGGCAGGGAAACCCGTATTATTGAAACAAGATGGGCGTCCATCTTTCGTTTCGATAATACGGTTGGGGACACCCAAATCACAAAATTTAGGACAACCTTAGAGATGGTCGTCCTTAGAGATGGTTGTCCCCGATTTTCGGCGCTAATGGAAACCGAGGACGCCCATCTCAGAAATGACCAAATCCAAGCTATTTGGTTGTGGGAGGAGCCAGCATTTATAGTGCACTGGTCCCCCTCACATGCCAGGACACCAACCGGGCACCCTAGGGGGCACTGCAGTGGACTTCATAAATTGCTCCCAGGTGCATAGCTCCCTTACCTTGGGTGCTGAGCCCCCCAAACCCCCCCAAACCCACTCCCCACAACTGTACACCACTACTATAGCCCTTAGGGGTGAAGGGGGGCACCTACATGTGGGTACAGTGGGTTTCTGGTGGGTTTTGAAGAGCTCACTTTTACCACCACAAGTGTAACAGGTAGGGGGGGATGGGCCTGGTCCGCCTGCCTGAAGTGCACTGCACCCACTAAAACTGCTCCAGGGACCTGCATACTGCTGTGATGGAGCTGGGTATGACATTTGAGGCTGGCATAGAGACTGGCAAAAAATATTTAAAAAGTTTTTTTTATAGGGTGGGAGGGGTTTAGTGACCGCTGGGGGAGTAAGGGGAGGTCAACCCTGATTCCCTCCGGTGGTCATCTGGTCAGTTTGGACACCTTTTTGAGGCTTGGTCGTAAGAAAAAATGGACCAAGTAAAGTTGCCCAAGTGCTCGTCAGGGACGTCCTTCTTTTTTCCATTATCGGTCGAGGGCGCCCATGTGTTAAGCATGCCCCAGTCCCGCCTTCGCTATGCTTCCAATGCGCCCCATGAACTTTGGTCATCCCCATGACAGAAAGCAGTTGAGAACACCCAAAATCAGCTTTCGATTATGCCGATTTGGGTGACCTTGGGAGAAGGACGCCCATCTCCCGATTTGTGTTGAGAGATGGGCGTCCTTCTCTTTCGAAAATAAGCCTGATAGTATACTACTTACAATGTCAACACAATGCGTAATAAGACATTTTAATTGATAGTGAAGGGTAAAGCAAAGATGGAACATATAGTTAGGTCAGACAGTTAGAAGAGTTAGAAAGTAAGGTGACTAATTTAAAGAAAGTTGCACATGAGGTCAGAGAGATGGTTAAATATTATCTCAGCTAGGGTAGGAGTGGATAAACATGTCCTGCTGCAGTATGTGCAGTCCAAGTCACTCCTTGTGTGTGTGAGTGAGACTAACAAGTTGGTCAGTTCTTCCATTAAAGGCCTGGATGAAAAGCCAAGCTTTCACCTGCTTCCTGAAGTAGAGATTTGTTTCTCAGTATTGGCACTTACAGGCTTGCACGGGCTTTCTTCCGCTTGCAAAGGAAATCAAAACTGGCAGATTGTAAACTGGAAATCAAAAGAAAACATCTTTTCAAATTTTCCACCACCAGCTCTGAGCTGGCATTATTTTTCCAGCGGTAAAAGCTGGGTTTGTTTGTGCCCTGTTCTCTGGGCATTGGGAAGGCATAGCAAATGACATCATTAACATACATTTGACTGCATTTAAATACAATTTGCAGCCATCTCTGCCATGCACATTGTTCACCACGCTAAAGCCCTCTAAGCATTCCACATAGATTTATAAGGCATTATTCCCACACTAATTGGCCTTACTGCCTGTGGTAGATTTTGAGAATGGGCTTGCAAGGGGGCTTGAAGGAGCCATTTAATTTTGAGCTTCTCAACTTTACCCTCATTGCGGTCCTATTCGTCAATCTTGTCCTGGAGGTACACAGCTTTTTCCCCATCCTTCACCCTTCTAAGAGTGAAGGCTTTTTACTGATAGTGTTAGGATTCCTTTACAGCTTCATAAAAGAAACTGAAAGCCATGGATGTTATGTAAAGAAGGAGGAAACCGCTAACGGGAGAGACACATAGACAAATGCACTGGGGGACAAAAAGAGAAAAAACATATTGGAAGCTGCCGACAGGAGCAGCAAGCAGTCAGAGAGGGGCTGACAGATGAGACAGGCCTGTGGAGATGAAATTCAGTTCTCCTTTCAAGAAGGAAGCATCCATCAGCCCCTGGCCAGCACAGAGAGCATGTCTAGCAATGAGATGGAGGAGAAAGATTAGACCAAAAGGAGACCCTGGAGGGTCTTCTAGACTGTGTAGGTAACCCAGGGAAAACTCTTGCAGAGAACCAGGAAACATGGCGGCAGGGAACAGTGCAGAGACAACCTACAAAAGCTACAAAGCCCTCAGGCAAAGTCCTGTTCAGAGCTAAATGTGAAACTCCTTCCCTCCCCACCACCACCACTTTTGCTCTGTAATTACCCCCTCCCTGCTTAAAAACGTACCCTGAGAATTAAAGCCAGGTCTTTGCCACTGGAACTAGTTATAAGATTTTTATGAGAGAGATTTAAAGTGTGAATTATCTGCTATACTGTACACCTAGATATAGATACATTGCTAGAAGAAAATGGAAGAGAAAGATCTTGATGGATAAACATTTCAGGATTATCCACAGAATGTTTTTCACTTATATACACTGTCAGCTAGCACATTTGCTTATTTCCGATCTGACGAAGAAGGGCAACCTTCGAAAGCTAATCAAGAAATGTATTAAGTTATGTCCAATAAAAAAGGTATCATCTTATTTTCTTTTCCATGTTTTATTTTGTTTGATTTCTATTGATAAGGATTATCCACAGAAATGAAGGGAAATGTCCAGAAGGATGGAGGGGAAGGGAGAGGAAGGTTGCTGGACATAGGTGGATGGAGGGGAGGGCAGGGGGGAGAGGAGGGTTGCTGGACATGGGTGGATGGAGGGGAGGGCAGTGTTTGGAATATGTCCACTTTGAGAATTAGGTGCTCAACATTAAAAGTTTAAATTTATTTACTTATTTATGGCATTTTATCCCACATTAAACATGAATTAGGGTGTTTTGTGGCTCTACATGAGAATTGTGATATTATGATCCCTTGTTTCATATTGTTGACGGTCTGCATTTTCCGTGTGGGTGGTATATTGGTGTATTAGGTTCTGCCCAGTGTAATATTTATGGTACAGTAAGGTTCTGAGTGTGTTTTTGCACAAAGTTGTGCATAGTGTTTTGCAGTTGAGCGATTGTGGTTAGTATATGCTTTGAGCAACCACTTTATTCTTTGACATATGATATATATCTAATATCTAAATTTAATAAAAGGTATTGTGACTTTTATTTTTATTTTCTGTGTTATCAGACAATTATGGATTTAAGCCCCACCCCTAACCCCGCCCCCTTTAGCCTCCCCAAACAGTTGGGCCACCGACCGCCTATGCTGGCTAGTTACTTATAACTGGGGTTAAGAGTAAAATGGCTCATCTTAATGGTAGCCCTCATTGATAACTCCCACCCCCCATTAGTCTATAATTACAAAGAGGTTGGTGGTACCTTATAGATTGGTTAGATGCACAGAGACTTGGCTGGTGCAACATGATAACTGTTGTAAGCACAGGAGGGGGTGCAAAAACCTGCTTTCAGCACTTGCTTGTGCCACCCTATCTGCACCCATGGGGCAGGAAGGAACTCTGCAAGTCTCATGAGATTAAATACTTGCATAGAAGTGGAGATAAGGTGCTTGTGGCTGTGGCAGACTCTGTGGTGGAGGGGGCAGAAATATAGCCAAGTTTTGATGTCAGGGGGAGCAGACCTTTTGTAAAAAGGTGCCAGTGCAAGGCTGCAGACCCAGTTTGCATAGATGCCATTTCATTCAAAATCCATTTGGGGGAATGGGTGCTCCCCTTGCACCCCATCTTGCTATGCCTCTGCAAGGGGGGAGGGAGGGTGTCAATTTCAGTTTGCCAGCTTCATCGCTGCATGGGGAATAGCCAGCACTTCCCAGAATGATGTCCACGAGGAATGAACTAGTGACTTCCATTTTGGGAGAACAGAGAAGGTAGTTCTCTTTCCCAGAGGAGGAGCAAAATGTACCACCCTGGCTCCTGTTAAATGTGATGTAGGGAGAAATTCGTTTTTTTTAAAATATTTGTTAATACTGGAGAGTTTAGTAACCTATCTTACCATGACATAATTTCTTTGTCTCATAGACCAATATATTTCCATTTAAATTGTTGATTTAGTGTGGCACACTGCTAGGTGTCATTTGACTGTGAGTATGGAAGTGAAAAGAAGTGATGCGTATGCAGTATGTCAGTAATTGAGAAGGTATCTGTGTACTTTCTCTTCTGTGTCCCTTTCAAATGAACCTCTTGTATGAAATGTCACTGAGATGTCAGTGCATTCTCTCTTTGCTTTTGTCACATCCAGCATAACTTGTTTATAATCTTATGAATCTGGGAAAAGGTTAGTTTTTGTTTTTTTTTAACCACAGCAGCTTATGTGCAAGTGACACAGAGATGGCTGTATCAGTCTCTAAGCCAGGGTTTTCAACCCAATCCTCGGGACACAGCAAGCCAGTTTGGTTTTCAAGCTAACCACCATAAATATGCATGAGATAAATTTGCATTCACTACTTCCATCTATCTCATGCATGCGCATTGTGGGTATCCTGAAAACCTGGCTGGCTGGATGTGTTCTGAGGACTGGGTTGAGAACCTCTGCTCTAGACAGATACACACTGGACTGGAGCAAAGGAAAACACACATATTGATGAATTCCAAGTACTCTGTTCTGATTGTAGAAATGAAAAGGAAGGGGGACTGGGTGGAGGAGGACAAGAGGATGGGGATGGGGCAGTGACAGTTATGCTGCATCAGTCACTGAGCGCTGGGCAGGACTTTCTGTCATTGACTTGTCATCTATATACAGTTTTCTCTCCAGGAGATCCATGTTGTATGGTGCATCCTCATTTGGAGCTGCAGCATCACAGGCCTCCAGGTTCAAGGTCACCATCCCCTCCTCCCTAATCAGACATATAGAGGGGGTTGAGGAATGAGTATGAACAGTCAGAAGAAGGATTCAAACAAGAAGGACTGAATGAGGCTAATTTATATTAAAAAATCCTCCCCTTCTCCCTATTTATTCTCCTTTCTTCTCCTTCCAGTGTTCCATCCTCTCCTCTCCCCTTCATTCTTTCCCTATCTTCCCCTCATTTCTCTTTACTAATTTTCCACCTGGCCCTTTCCGTCTGTTCCTCCCCTTCCTCCTTTTCCCCCTCTTGTACCTGCACATTGGAGTGTTCTAGCAGGACGCAGGAGACAGAGTGAGAGCTGTACAACCATGGCAAAGTATTAGAAATTGAAAACTTGAACAGTAATCATCTGAAGTTTTCCACCTGGTTTCCACCTGTTGGAAGGAAGATAACCAATGGGACGCTGATATCAGGGTACAAATTATATCGTAGTGATAGGGCAGATCGAATGAATTGAATAGACTAAAAATTCTGCAGGACACAAAACACATCTCGGAATTCCTATGGATAGAAATTCCAAATGTAAAGGGGAAAAGGATAGTGATAGGAGTGTACTACCATCTGCCTGGCTAGAATAAACAGACAGCTGTAGAAATGTTATCAGAAATTAAGGAAGCTATCAAACTGGGTAAATATAACATCAGGGCATGCTAGGGAAGTAAGGTTCCTTGATGAAATCAAGGACTGCATTATGGGGCAGCTAGTTCAGGAACCAACAAGAAGGGGAACAATTGTAGACCTTAGTGGAGTGCATGATCCGGTGCAGGAGGTAATGGTGCTGGGGGTCACTTCATAACAGTGATCATAGTATGATCAGATTTAATATAATCTCTGGAGTAAGCACACACAGGAAATCCAATATGTTAGCATTTAACTGGTAAAATGAGAAGAATGATTACAAAAAAAAAAAACTTAGAGGAGCAGCTGCAAATGTCAAAAATTTACATCATGCATGGATGCTATTCAAAAATACCATCATGGAAGCCCAGACTAGATATATTCCATATATTTAAAAAGGAGGAAGGAAGGCCAAACGACAGCCAACATGGTTAAAAAGTGAGGTGAAGGACGCTATTAGAGCTAAACAGAAATCCTTCAGAAAATGGAAGAAGGATCCAACTGAAAATAATAGGAAACAGTATAAGGAATGGCAAGTCAAAAGCAAAGCACTGATAAGTGTAGAAATGGAAAGGCGAGGAGGCAAAGAGAGACTTTGAAAAGAAGATTATGTTGGAGGCAAGAACACGTTATAAAACCTTTTAAGGTATATTTGAAGCAAGAAGCCGGTAAAAGAATCAGCTGGACCGCTAGCTGACCAAGGGGTGAAAAGGGGCACTCGGGGAAGACAAGACCATAGCGGAGAGATTAAATGAATTATTTGCGTTGGTTTTTACCGAGGAAGATGTGGGACAGATACCAGTGCCAGAAATGATAATCAGTGCTGATGAATCAGAGAAACTGAAACAAATCTCTGTAATCTTGGCAAATATAATGGGGCAATTTGACAAATTGAAGAGTAGCAAATTGCCTGAACCAGATGGTATACATCCCAGAATACTGATAGAATTGAAAAATGAATTTGCAGAACTATTTTTAGTAATATGTAATTTATCTTTAAAATCAAGCATGGTACCGTATAATTGGAGGGTGGCCAATGTAACAACAATTTTTTTAAAAGGGTACCAGAGTTGATCTGGGAAATTATAGACTGGTGAGCCTCACATCAGTGCTGGGCAAAATGGTAGACGCTATTAAAAAGAACAAAATTACAGGGCATATACATAAGCATGGATTAATGAGAGAAAGCCAAAATTGATTTAGTCAAGGGAAATCTTGCCTCACCAATCTACTACATTTCTTTGAAGAGGTCAATAAACATGTGGATAAAGGTGAGCCGGTCAATATTGTATATCTGGATTTTCAAAAGGCATTTGACATAGTACCTCATGAAAGACTCCAGAGGAAATTGGAGAGTCATGGGATAGGAGGTAGTGTTCTATTGTGGATTAAAAACTGGTTAAAAGAAAACAGAAAGTAGAGTTAAATGGTCAGTATTCTCAATGGATAAGGGTAGATAGTGGGGTTTCCCAGGGACCTCTGCTTTTTAACATATTTATAAATGATATAGTGATGGGAATAACTAGTGAGGTAATTAAATTTGCTCATGAAGCAAAGTTATTCAAAGTTCTTAAATCAGAAGAGGATTGTGAAAAATTACAAGAGGACCTTACGAAACTGGGAGTCTGGGCATCCAAATGGCAGATGACATTTAGGGCCCTGTTTACTAAGGTGGGTTAGTGTTTTTAACATGCCTACACTTAGCACGCGCGCGCTAACCATGTAGGTGCCTTTAGGGATATTATAGGCATGTATATGTTTAACGTGTGTATGCGCGTTAAAATTGTTGACGCGCCTATAGCGCTGTTTAGTAAACAGGGCCCTTAATGTGAATGAGTGCAAAGTGATGCATGTGGGAAAGAGGAACCCAAACTATAACTACGTGATGCAAGGTTCCACATTATGAGTCACCGCCCTGGAAAAGGATCCAGGTGTCATCGCTGATGATACTTTGAAAACCTCTGCTCAGTGTGCAGCAGCGGCTAAGAAAGCAAATAGAATGTTAGAAATTATTAGGAAAGGAACGGACAGCAAAAATGCTCATGTTATAATGCCTTTGTACCACTCCATGGTGTGACAGCACCTCAAATACTGTGTGTAGTTCTGGTCACCGCATCTCAAAACAAATATAGCAGAATTAGAAAAGGTACAGAGCATTGGAGTACCTACTTTATATGGCACCTGGGGTGGAGCACACTCCCCCTCCGGGCGGAACGCACCCCTTTCTCCAAGCAAGGGGATCTGCTGAGCAGGTGCATGGCTGGTGGCTCTGCCAGTCTTCTGCCCTGGAAGAGGAAGTTGACATCATAGGGGGAAGGGGACCGGCAGAGCCAACAGGCATGTGCCTGGTCCATGTACTCCTTTGCTGTCGGCACCCAGAGTGGACCACCCACACCACCCCACCCTAGATGCGCTAGAGACACAGAGAAGGGTGGCAAAAATGATAAAAGTGATGGGACAGCTTTCTATGAGGAAAGGCAAAAGCAGCTAGGGCTCTTCAGCTTGGAGAAGATATGGCTGAGGGGAGATATGATAGAGGTCTGTAAAATACTGAGTGGAGTGGAATGGGTAGAGGTAAATAGCTTGTTTACTCTTTCCAAAAATACTAGGACTAGGGGGCACATAAAGAAGCTACTAAGTAGTAAATTTAAAACAAACAGAAGAAAATATTTCTTCATTCAATGTGTAATTAAACTCTGGAATTCATTGCCAGAAAATGTGGTAAAAGCAGTTAGCTTAACAGGGTTTAAAAAAGGTTTGGCTCATTTCCTAAAAGAAATATGCATATGCTATTATTGAGATGGACTTGGGAAAATCCACTGCTTATTTCTAGGATAAGCAGCATAAAATCTGTTTTTCTGTTCTGGGATTACCAGGTACTTGTGACCTGGAATGGCCACTGTTGGAAACAGGATACTGGGCTTGATAGACCTATGGTCTGTCCCAGTGTGGCAATGCTTATGTTCTTATGTTCTTTGAAGTTAGTCCTGGGCATGAATTAGTCACAGTGAAATTGTGCCTTTCCATCCTCAGGCAGTATCCTGCCAGACAGCGGCCTCTCTTTACCTGCTCTATGCTGGAAGGTTAACATGACAGGAAGAGCAATGATCTCATAGGAAAGGGTTTGTGTAAATCAGATATTCCAAGAGCTTGAGGGATCATACTCCAGCTCTTCTCTGTACAGATTAACACTGGAGGGCTTTCAAGTTCATTGCCAGCCCTCCTTTAACAAAGTCCCTCACTCACAGGGTTAAAAGAAAATCCCACCTATCATGTTAACAAATGGAAACAAGACCCTGATGCCCAGCATGGGTGTTATTTGGGGTAAGGTCCCTTGACTCTGTCACCACGTGGGACATTAGGTGTCCCAAAGCCAAATATGAATTGTCCAAGGTCAGAACAAGGGCCATCCCTTGGCAGCCAAGTCCACTGACACAGAAACTTCTCCCTTTCCTTCCTCTTTGAACTGATTCAGCAGGCTTCGGCTAACGAGCAGTTTCCATTGGATGTGACCTCTGATTAGCTGACAGAAAGCTTTTTATAAGATGAAATAAATACAGGCAGTCAGAGCGATATGGTCTCCTTTCTTTCCAGTGAGGGCCTCGAGATCCTTGCAGAGAAACACTGGTGCCCTTTACATGCCTGATAATCATAACGGGGCCTGTTTACTAGCAACACACGAATGCCATTGTAATTTGATAATGTGCCAAAAAGGAAAAAAAGAAGATTTCACATGAAAAATCCAATTAAACTAGCACATCAAAATTACAACCTCCCTCCCCAAATAATAATAATAATGTTACTCTGAAAAGTTAAACCTCTAGGGAATGTATATTCCTATTTAGCAGGATTGAAGTCTTTGCTCCTATCCTGTTCTTTTCTGCACTACGGGATAATGGAGGCCCAAGCCAGAGGTCTGCATCTTCTTTTCAGCAGAGTCCGGTGAGCAGGAGTGGCTGCAAAGCCTGAGGGCTGCATCTATGGGACCAGCCCGGTCACTTGCTACAGGCTGCGGTCATTCTCAAGCCAAATAGGCCTGAGTTAGCCACGAGCAGAAATAAAGGCAAAGAAGAAGCAGACCTAAGGAGATCTGGAAGAAAAAAACTTCACTGCAGAGTCTAGTGGTAGAGGAAGCTGGTCATACAAAGGGAAGTGGGGTCCATCTGTTGGGAAGAAGAAATGAGGAGAATATGTCAGCACTGTGAGAGGGATATGCTACACTCAGGTGCATCTCTGATTTGCACCTGAGAGGACTCAGTACTGTGATCTGTCTCCCGAGTGGATCTTTTACCTCCCAGTCAAGGGGTACCTTGAAATATTTTGCCAGCTATTTTCACTTGCCGTCTTGGGGCATAGCCGCCGAGAGGTGGGTCAGGGGGGGGCAAAATTCCCCAGGCCCGGGCCTCCAGGTGGAGCCCGGTGCAGGGGTCTCTCTCTCTCCCTCCTGTTCCTGACAGGACCTGGGTGATCGCGTCCTGACAGGAGCAGGAGAGAGAAAACTCTGGCGCCGGGCCCCCCTTGCATTGAGACTGAGCATGTGCGACCTGAGAAAAGAAGCCGCAGGGGCAGGTAATGCTGGGCAGAGGAAGGAGCCACGCTGCCTGCAGCTGGCGGGGCCAGTCAAGCTACTTCGGGCGGGTGGGAGGGGGGCGGCGGCGGTAGTGATGATTTATGGGGGGGGGGGGGGACAGCAGTGATGACGATTCTGCCCCAGGCATAGTGGCGACGGCCCTGCCCCAGGCTCAGCTCAGTCTTTTGGCAGCCCTGTTTTGGGGAGGAGAACAAGTAGTTCGTCTCTCCCTCTGGATACATGTGCCTCAGTAAATTGGACGGATTCAGGAGCTTTAAGTAGGTTGTTTTATATCTGAAGGTGAAAGCTGCAGTCTCTTGTCGAGAGAGCACTGATGAGAGAAAGGAGGAAGATTCCACCCAGAGATCAATAAACGCCTGTTTGTTCAAAGCCTGGGATGGTGACACTTGTATTTGTTTTCAACGGACTGGTGAACACCTTTACGGTACTATGTAAGCCACATTGAGCCTGTAAATAGGTGGGAAAATGTGGGGTACAAATGTAACAAATAAAAAACCAGAATGAAAGACCGGAGCAGCATACTTTAGGTGCATGGGCTTTGAATTCTACATTATTGTTTCTTTGTATTGTGGGGTTTCAAAGAGGTTTGGACAAGTTCCTGGAGGAAATTCCTAAACAATTATTGCCAAAAAGACTTGGGAGAGCCATTGCTTTTTTTTTTTTGGAAATGAGCTATGAGAAAGTGGTCTACTTTTTGGATCTGACAGGTGCTTGTGACCTGGACTAGCCACTGTTGGAGAGAAGGTGTTTAGCTCAATGGACCTTGGTCTGAGTCAGTATGGCTTATCTTAGGCTCTCATATTTTGCTTGTATTTGAAGGATGCTGTTTGTGGGGATCACCAAATAAAGATGTTTTAATACCTATTGGTGACCACGTGCCTTTTTTCCCCTTTTGTCTGTTTTGAATTTGCCTCCAGTTTCAGCACTGAGCTCAGCCTCCCCCTCTCTACCGCGACCCTTTTATTTTGCTAAGTGTATTGGTTGCCATTTTTTTCCTCTCTGCTTAAAGCACCCGTCACCTCTTCTAAATCTTCTCACCCCATAGTAAGAAGCCAGCTACATACATGAATTTCCACGTGAAACAGTCAGTATAATATGGGTTTTAGCTTTCATTTGAAATGTAAATATAACCCACTTCACCCAAGGTCATCTAGACATCTTGGGGTGGATATTCAAAAGGGAAGCCTCCGCTTAAAGTTAGCTAGATAGTCTGATGCGTATTTTCAGCCACACTGTTCCTTGAAGTACATAAGCGCATAAGTGTTGCCATACTGGGACAGACCGAAGGTCCATCAAGCCCAGCATCCTGTTTCCAACAGTGGCTTGCAGGGATCCCCAGGTCTCACCAGTTGAAAACTCCCAACTGTCCCTCCTGCATACCTTGTAAATAGCAGATCTTCGCCTGCAGCGAGCAGCAACTGATACATACTACTCACACCAGCCCCACAGCCTTCCCTCTGACGTATTCTGCCTATGAGGAAACAGGAAGTTGTGTCAGTGGAATTGTATTAGTTGCTGCTCAGTGCCGGTGAAAATCTGCTATTTAAAAGATATGCGGGAGAGGGGGGATGTTTTGAGAGACCATATAGCATGCAGGTGAGAGAAGGAGAGGCCAAATCACCTGTGGGATGGGGCGGGATTCTTCTGCCCACCCATCTTGGGCCCAGGCCCACCCAAAATTGGGTGTCTGGCTACGCCCTTGGAATGTTAATCATGAGGAACTGTGAATCCACATGAGCTTTCTTTTTGTTTAGGTGTAATTGCTTATCAAAGTTAGACATATACCCTAGGATTCTATATAGTATGACTTAATTTGCGTGCACAAATTCAGTCATATTCTGGATTTGCGAGCAAAACTGAATTAATGAATAAGCCAATCAGTGCTGATAATTGCCGCTTAAGCAATTATAGACACTAATTGGCATTAATTAGAATTTACGCGCAGAACTGTCTACGCGTGTTCTATAATGTCATGCATATAAATTCTAAGTTTTGTCGTTTTGTCCAATACAGACTACACAGAGACGCTACAGCATCTGTAATACATCACAAAGGTCTTTATCAAGACCATCCGACATCGAGACTGATTTCTAGTACCAAGGATCATTTAAGACTCCTGAGGCAGGCCTGTGGCCGAAACACAGTACTGTGTCGAGTCTGTGGATAAAGTGGTACCTTATACATCAGTATCCCGTTTCCCTGGAGTCATTGGTCCACTTCCCACTTCCCTTTAATTTTTGTGTTTTTCGTGGGAGTTAGTGTTCATCCACCCCGGTGGATTACCTCCTCCTATAAATTCTAAGTCGCATAGTTGAAAAGGGGGCGTGATCATGGGCATAGTTGAAAAGAGGGTGTGGCCAGGGACATAGAATGGGTGGGTCCTGGGCATATAATATATCTGGTCTGCATGTAATTAAAGTGTCGGCATTTAAACCATTTTACTTGGCTGCCCATGTAGCAATCTGGCTTGTTATGTTTTTCCGATAGGAGATCTGTCGGTATTCTAGGTTTGGTATCATCTCTGCAGTGTTGTTTTTTGATGGGTTTGGCATGGCAGCTTTGCTATATTTGTGCTGAGTGCATTTTGAATGAGGTTGTATACTTTTATAATCTGCTTGACAATCCAGGGAATTTGTGTTTCATTTGATTTGACTTATTCACTTGATATACCTCTAAATACAACAAGGTTTTAAAGCAGTTCACAATAAAAATTACAATTTTACTGAGGTGCCACTAGATATTGAATTAATGCTACTAGAACTTATCATTGCTATAACACCACTAGACATGCACAGCACTTTACACAAACACAGAAGAGACAGTCCCTGCTCGATAGAGCTTACAATCTGTTCAAGACATATTCAACAGACTGCTAAAACCTGTAGTTTCTTTCTCTATAATATCACCAAAATTTGCCCTTTTCTTTCTGAGCACACTACCAGAACCCTCATCCACACTCTTATCACCTCTCACTTAGACTATTGCAACTTGATTCTCACAGGTCTCCTACTAAGCCACCTCCCTCTCCTTCAATCTGTTCAAAATTCTGCTGCACAGCTTATATTCCATCAGTGTCGTTATGCTCATATTAGCCCTCTCCTCAAGTCACTTCATTGGCTCCCTATCCATTTCCGCATACAGTTCAAACTCCTCTTATTGACTTACAAGTGCATTCACTCTGCAGCTCCTCAGTACCTCTCCCCTCTTATCTCTTCCTACACTCCTCCCCGGGAACTCCATTCACTGGGTAAATCTCTCTTATCTGTACCCTTCTCCTCCACTGCTAACTCCAGACTCCGTTCCTTTTATCTTGCTGCACCATATGCCTGGCATAGACTTCCTGAGCCAGTACGTCAAGCTCCATCTCTGGTTGTCTTCAAATCTAGGCTAAAAGCCCACCTTTTTGATGCTGCTTTTAACTCCTAACCCTAACTCGCTTGATCAGTACCCATGTTTTATCATTCCCACCTTAGTAATTCCCTTATCTCTTATTTGTCCTGTTTGTCTGTCCCAATTAGATTGTAAGCTCTGTCGAGCAGGGACTGTCTCTTTATATCCAGTGTACAGCGCTGCGTACGTCTAGTAGCACTACAGAAATGATAAGTAGTAGTAGTAGTAGTACAAATTAAACAGATGAGTAAGAGGATAAGAGTTAAAAGCAGCCTCAAAAAGGTGGGCTTTTGGCTTAGAGTTGGATAGGGCCAGACTTGCCAGAGACTTACGGAAAGATATAAACAGGATGGAGTTGGTCCAGAGGGCGGCTACAAAATTGGTCAATGGTTGGTCAATGGCTACAATACTTGGTCATAAAACATATAGGGACAGGCTCATGAACCTCAACATAGTAACATAGTAGATGATGGCAGAAAAAGACCTGCACGATCCATCCAGTCTGCCCAACAAGACAACTCATATGTGCTATTTTTTGTGTATACCCTACTTTGATTTGTACCTGTGCTCTTCAGGGCACAGACCGTATAAGTCTGCCCAGCACTATCCCCGCCTCCCACCACCAGCTCTGGCACAGACCGTATAAGTCTGCCCAGCACTATCCCCACCTCCCAACCACCAGCCCCGCCTCCCAATCTCAACTAAGCTCCTGAGGATCCATTCCTTCTGAACAGGATTCCTTTATGCTTATCCCACGCATGTTTGAATTCCGTTACTGTTTTCATTTCCACCACCTCCTGCGGGAGGGCATTCCAAGCATCCACTACTCTCTCCGTGAAAAAATACTTCCTGACATTTTTCTTGAGTCTGCTCCCCTTCAATCTCATTTCATGTCCTCTCGTTCTACCGCCTTCGCATCTCCTGAAAAGGTTCGTTTGCGGATTAATACCTTTAAAATATTTGAATGTCTGTATCATATCACCCCTGTTTCTCCTTTCCTCCAGAGTATACATGTTTAGTTCAGCAAGTCTCTCCTCACATGTCTTGTAACGCAAATCCCATACCATTCTCGTAGCTTTTCTTTGCACCGCTTCAATTCTTTTTACATCCTTAGCAAGGTACGGCCTCCAAAACTGAACACAATACTCCAGGTGGGGCCTCACCAACGACTTATACAGGGGCATCAACACCCCCTTTCTTCTGCTGGTTACACCTCTCTCTATACAGCCTAACAACCTTCTAGCTACGGCCACCGCCTTGTCACACTGTTTTGTCGCCTTCAAATCCTCAGATACTATCACCCCAAGATCCCTCTCCCTGTATGTACCTATCAGACTCTCCCCGCCTAACACATACGTCTCCCATGGATTTCTATTCCCTAAGTGCATCACTTTGCATTTCTTCGCATTTAATTTTAATTGCCAAACCTCAGACCATTCTTCTAGATTCCTCAGATCCTTTTTCATGTTTTCCACTCCTTCCCAGGTGTCCACTCTGTTACAGATCTTAGTATCATTCGCAAATAGGCAAACTTTACCTTCTAACTCTTCGGCAATGTCACTCACAAATATATTGAACAGAATCGGCCCCAGCACCGATCCCTGAGGCACTCCACTACTCACCTTTCCCTCCTCTGAGCAAATTCCATTCACCACCACCCTCTGGCGTCTGTCCGTCAACCAGTTCCTAATCCAGTTCACCACTTCGGGTCCTATCTTCAGCCCATCCAGTTTATTTAAGAGCCTCCTGTGGGGAACCGTGTCAAAAGCTTTGTTGAAATCTAAGTAGATTACGTCCATAGCTCGCTGGAAGAGAGGCAGGAGAGAGGGGATATGTAGAAATGTTTAAATACCTCAGTGGAGTTAATGTATAGGAGTTGAGCCTTTTTCAAATGAAGGAAACCTCTGGAACGAGAGGGCATAAGATGAAGTTAAGAGGAAATAGGCTTAGGACAAATCCGAGGAAATACTCTTTCACAGAAAGGGTGGTGGTGTGGAATGACCTCCCGGTGGAGGTTCGTGGAGACGAAGACTGTGTCAGAGTTTAAGAAGGTGTGGGACAGACAGGTGGGCTCTCTTAGGAAAAGGAGTTTGTGGTTACTGAGGATAGGCAGACTAGATGGGCCATACTGCCCTTATCTGCCGTCATGTCTCTATGTTTCTCTGTTTCTATGTAAGAGCCTCTAGTCCCATCTCAAGTGATTAATGCACATCACTTCAGGACTCATGCCAAAAAGTAGCTTGATTAGTCTTTGTGGGGCCAGGAGGCCCATGTGTGAATAATTATCATTATTTGTCTGTCAATCTGTTTATCTCACTCCGTATTAATTATGTTAATCTATACATATTTAATACTACCATGCATTTGTTAATATCACTTCCCATGGGTGTAGACAGGGCTTTTTTCAATTGGTACATGCTGGTGCTACCACAGGGCTTAATTTCTGGGGAAATTGTCTGGAACACACTTCCACCACTTCTTTTCAGACTGCAGAGCATCAGGGCTGTTCCGCTTCAGGCAGCCTTCACGGAAGAGGAGGGGAGGGGGTGAGCCTGGAGTACAGCAGAAAAGTCACCCTGTGGTCGATGCAGAAAGCTATTGCAGGTGGAAGTGCGTGGTTAGCGAGATGTCTGTAAGCATTTTTATGGCCACGTGATGCTGAGACATGTTTCACATAGAAAATAATGCAGCACAGATCATTGCTTTAACGATGAGTGCCCTCTATTAATAAATACGTAGAAGTGAGGTTTATTAAGTAAACCATGCAGATGCAGAAAAATACTGAGGAGGCTGACAGGCCGAACACAATAGCAGGGCTGTAATGCCAAGACTGAGGAGGCGTACAGCTTGTCTTGAGAATATCTGAGGTGAAGTCTGATACTTTACCTCAGATGACCCATGGTCTAGTGAACTGAAAGCTCTCCCTGAACCAACATGATACACCAAAAGCTCTGGTAGTCTGCCCAACTTGACCTCCACTGCCCCTGACACACACAACCTGGTAGTCTAGTGCCCCCTTCCTCCAACTCAACCCTCCTACCCTCCAACATAGAAACATCCCTAAATCCCTGGTAGTTTAGTGTACCTGTCTCCTCCCCATCTACCTCAAAAGTTGAAAGGCAGGAGCAATGCTTTATTACTTTATTTGGCACATTGACCCCTAACAATGTGTCAGAATACACCGCTAGGGGTCAGATGCCACCATTTTGAATGAAAGCAGTGCCAGAGATGGCAGCAACGGGCATTGCTTCTGCTTTATGACTTTTTGAAGTGGTGGAGAAGATCTGGGAGGGGAGGGGTGGATTGGGCAGGGTAGAGTGTACACTAGAGTAACAGCTTTATTTTTCTTAGTTGGGAGTGAGTTGGGGGAAGGGAGAGGGCTGCTAGACTACCAGGGCATTTTGGGTGTCAGGGGCAGGGTCAGGTCAGATTGGGGGGAAGGATGGGGGCCGCTAGACTACTAGGGTTTTTGGTAATTTTGTGTTGTTGGCAGGGGCGTAGCCAGACTTCGGCGGGAGGGGGGTCCAGAGCCCTAGGTGAGGGGGCACATTTTAACCCCCCTGGCGCCGCCGACCCCCCCAGCCATTGCTGACAGCTCCCTGCTGCCACTGCTGACCCCCCCGCCACCACTACCACCACCAACAACAACTTTGACCCACCCCGCCGACGACCCTCTCGACCCCCCCTCCCGTCACCAACCCTCCCCCGCCATCACCGTCGCCTGCTTTTGCTGGCGGGGGACCCCAACCCCCACCAGCCGAGGTCCTCTTCTTCCTTCATTCTGTTTCTGAGTCTGACGTCCTGCACGTTGTAAGTGCAGGACGTCAGACTCAGAAACAGAACTAAGGAAGAAGAGGACCTCGGCTGGCGAGGGTTGGGGTCTCCCGCCAGCAAAGGTAGCAGATGGCGACTGCGGGTTGGCGGCGGAGGGGGGGGATCAAGAGGGTCGTTGGCAGGGGGGTCCAGGGCCAAATCTACGGGGGCCCAGGCCCCCGTGGCCCCACGTAGCTACGCCCCTGGTTGTTGTTAATGCAGACCCAGCCATTCAATACTCACTCTCACACACTGACAGGAAGGGGGACATTTATAGCAATGAGCTGCTGGTGTCCACTGGGACAGTGCACACTTTTTAACACGGTAGTAACTTGCATTCTTATAGATTAGTGTATCACTTTAGAGGCTGTGCATTCAGCCATTGATGTGCTTACTGCATCGACCCCTCTGTTCCCTAGTCCAGCCCCTTTCTCAGCTCCACCTGTGGTCCTGCAGACTTAATTCATTCAAGTATTTTATATACTACTTAGACCTAAGTGTTATACAGTTTCATTTTACAGGTACTGGGTCTGTCCCTAGTGGGCTCACAATCTGCTCACAATCTAAGTAGTACTTTGCAGTACTGTTATACCTGGGGTTTATCCAGGGTCACATGGAGCTGCAGAGGGAATTGAACCTGGTTCCCCAGGATCTCAACCCACTGCTGACCATTGGACAGCAGCGGGAATCGAACCCAGTTCCCCAGGTCTGCAACCCGCTACACTAACCATTAGGCCACTCCTCCACGCCACTCTACTTCAGCCTCCCATCTCTCCCTGGAACAGTGAAATCATCACTTTGCCAACTTCCTGCTGCAGTTTTGCTGTGCTTCCCTGCCCCAGTGGTCTTCAATAAATAACAGAGGGAACATCGAAGGGATAAGATGTACAGAAGAGAAAAAGCACCATAGGGCTTGAAGTTTGCCCCAAAGAGGTACACCAACTAACTTAGGAGATGAGGGCTACAGAGTAGCACTGAGGGGATTAGTATATGTTTTCCCCTTTTTAACTCCATGTTCCACCCTCAGTCCTCATCTGTAAAAGATTTGGGCCGACTATTTCACTGACAAATTTGTACAACTTTGTGGAGCGTAGATTAATCTCTCAATAAATGATATTACAAGAACATAAGAACAGTCATACTGGGTCAGACCAATGGCCCATCTAGCCCAGTATCCTGCTTCCAATAGTGGCCAATCCACATCACAAGTACTTGGCAGAAACCCAAACAGTAGCAACATTCCATGCAGAATCCCAAAGAGTAGCAAGATTCCAGAATTCTCGAATTGTAAAGAATAGCAAGATTCCATGCTACCAATCCCAGGGCAAGGAGTGGCTTCCCCCATGTCTATCTCAATAACAGACTATGGACTTTTCCTCCAGGAACTTGTCCAAACCTTTTTAAAACACTAACTTCTGTTACCACATCCTTCGGCAGCAATTTCCAGAGCTTAACCATTCTTTCAGTGAAAAAAATACTTTCTCTTATTTGTTTTAAAACATTTACATGTAATTTCATTGAGTGTCCCCTGGTCATTGTACTCTATGTGAAAAAGTATTTCCTGATGATACTCCTGTCTACCATTTTACAATCTCAATTCATGCCCTCTAGTTCAACTGCTTCCCCACACAATACAATAAAGTCTTGTATACACACTGGGTTAAAACTGCTAGCAAAACTAAGGGCCTTCGAGATGATCTTCAACTCCGCTTTCCTACGCCTAATAGGATTAAGTCCAAGACTAATTTTTCAGTCAGTGTCTTATACCTGACTGTTCATGATATTATCCATTTTATATATATATTACCAATTGTAGAGGAGTGGCCTAGTGGTTAGGGTGGTGGACTTTGGTCCTGAGGAACTGAGTTCGATTCCCACTTCAGGCACAGGCAGCTCCTTGTGACTCTGGGCAAGTCACTTAACCCTCCATTGTCCCATGTAAGCTGCATTGAGCCTGCCATGAGTGGGAAAGCATGGGGTACAAATGTAACAAAAAATGGCATAAGTCATGATGGAAAATTGTAAGCCACATTGAGCCTGCAAATAGGTGGGAAAATGTGGGATACAAATGAAAAAAAAAATATATATATATATATATATCAGGTGCCTGCTATATGGAATTCCATTCCATTACACATCAGAAGAACCACTAGTTATGTTGTTTTTAGGACATTTTAAAAAACATTTCTTTTTAAGTAAATTCTAGCTTAATAATTGTACATAATGTAACTGATTCTGTATTGTTCGTTTGTAGGGTTTGCCTGTTTTTCTTTGCTGTTATTCCACACTGAACTCTTTTGGATAGTTGTGGAATACCCTTTTGGGAGGTGGTGGAGAATCAGAAAACTGTGGCGGAATTCAAAAAGGCGTGGGATGAACACAGGGGGTCTTTAATTAGAAAATGAATGGTACAAAAAACAAAATTTAAAGGTTTGCATATGTGTTTGCATGTCAAGTGATGCTTAGATTGACTACATCAGTAGCATGGGATGCCTCACTGTCGCAGATCACTGCTACCGCTTATCTTAATGATATTGCTCTGAAACCCAGGGCTGGCAGAAAGCAGCGAAAAGAGAAGCCAGCACTTTCTCTGTGATAAGGAGGCTGTTCCGGTGCTTTCTATTACATTTCACTGTGGAAATGCAGCCTGTTTATCAAAAACTGTCGTAAATCAAATCAGATCAGTTTGGAACCGCACCAAGTTAGTTCTCCGCGTTTATTAGAAACGAAGAGATGGGATTAGAAGCTGTAAGTACAGATAGGACTAACACATTTACAGTGAGTTTATTTCATCAGAATCCATTACGCCAGCAGTTAGACCGGTTCATTTAAGAGCAGTGGAATTGTTTAGGACATTCCCCTCAGATACTGGTTACAAAGCTAATTAATGTATATGCATGTAACCGCTTTATCATTGCATGTTGGCAATATCAGATAGAATTTTAGATCCTAATGCATCGTTTAAAGCTTAATAAAGAGAAAACTGTATTTATCTGGATAAGAGACTCTAATGATATTAGATATCAACAAAATTTTTCTATTGGGTCTAATCGTCATTGAATTTAAAGTGAAAAAGTTTAGGAGTGCAACTAGATAGCTTGTTATCTATGCAGCTTCATGTATCTTCTAGGATGAAAACATCTTTTTATACTCTTAGGAGTCCTTTTACTAAGGTGCGCTGAAAAATTGGTTGTGGTACTGTAGGCACAGGTTTTGAGCGCGCGCCAATCCATTTTTCGGTGCGTCTGTAAAAAAGCCCTTTTTAAAAAATTTTGCCAAAAATGGATGTGCGGCAAAATCAAAATTGCCACGCACCCATTTTGGGTTGGAGACCTTACCGCCAGCCACTGACCTCATCGTAAAGTCTCACACGGTAACCGGGCGTAATGACCTACATGCACCAAATGCCATTTGGCGCATATCTGATATGCATGTCTGAAAATAAAAATTATTTTTCGGCCGTGCGTATCGGACGCGCACCAAAAATGAAATGACATCAAGAGCCACGCGGCGGCCGGGTGGTAACTTCATTTTGACACACGTTGGGCACGCGTAGAGGCTTACGTGGCTTAGTAAAAGGGCCCCTTAGGAAATTAAGTTCTATTAGAAAGTTTTTTTAACTGGGATACAGTTAGGATCCTGGTTCAATCTCTGTTACTGTCCTGATTTCATTACTGTAACCTTGTATTGATTTGCTGTTCAAAAACACTAATTAGTCATTTACAGTTAGAACACAGCTGTGAGATTGATTTATGGTCTATCAAAATATGATTCAGCTAAAACTTTTTACTTGAAATTACACTGGTTGCCAATCATGGCTCATATTTATTTTTTAAGTTTTTAAAATTTGGGTCGGTGAGGTGCCATCCTATATAATAAATATAGTCACACTCATGCAGAATGAAAGGTCTAAGCGAAATAAATTTTTATTGCATTTTCCAAACGCGAGTGCGATAAAATTAATTAAACACTTTTCTTCTTTTTTTTTTTTTTTTTACAATATCAGATGGCTACATGGTGGAGGAATTCTTTACCCCATCATTTAATATTCAAGAACAAATTAAGGGGCCCTTTTCCTAAGGCGCGTGAGGCGCCTATGCACGTCCAACAGAAGTCAATTTGGAACTACTGCCCGGCTACCACGTGCCGCAGGTGGTAATTCCATTTTTTACGTGCGTCTGATACGCGTGCCAGAAAATCGGCAGTGCTGCACTGATGATTACCGCCCAGTTAACACGTGAGACCTTACTGCTAAGTCAATAGGTGGCGGTAAGGTCTCAGGCCTAAAATGGACGTACGCCAATTTTTATTTTGCTGCATGTCCATTTTCGGCCCAAATAAGGCCTTTTTTACAGGTGTGCTCGATAATGGACCTGTGCGCATCCGAAACATATGCCTCCACCAGCCCAGGCCATTTTTTGGCATGCCTTAGTAAAAGAACCCCTAAAATCTTTTCTATTTCATGATATTGATCCTGTATCCTTAGGTTATAATTAAGTGGTTTGGTTTGTTTTGGTTATGGTTTGTTTGTATTAGCCTTTGTTATTAATACTGTAATTCCTGGATTTTTGATCTGGCTTCTTTTGTTGTAATCCAACCTTGAATTGTAGCAGTAAAGACAGAATATTTATTTATTTATTTATTACATTTGTATCCCACATTTTCCCACCTATTTGCAGGCTCAATGTGGCTTACATTGTGCCATAAAGGCGTTCGCCAAGTCCGGCAAATAGACAAATACAGGTTATGTTATGGTCGAATAAGATAGGTGTAAATCAGGGACCATGGGGGTCGAAGAGAGGGATGTTGTATATTGTCCAATACGATCCTTGTTTTTGCTGTGTTGCTGGGTGTAGATATTTATGTAGGGTCGGTGGGGTAAGCCTTTTTGAACAGTTTGGTTTTTAATGATTTTCTGAAGTTTAGATGGTCGTGGATTGTTTTCACAGCTTTTGGCAGTGCATTCCATAGCTGAGTACTTATATAGGAGAAGCTGGATGCATAGGTTGCTTTGCATTTGAATCCTTTGCAATTTGGGTAGTGGAGATTTAGGTATGTTCGTGATGATCCGGTTCTGTTTCTGGTTGGTAGATCTATGAGGTCTAACATGTATCCTGGGACTACACCATAGATGATTTTGTGGACCTGGGTGCAGATTTTGAAGGTGATACATTCTTTGATTGGGAGCCAGTACAGTTTTTCTCTGAGGGGTTTAGCACTTTTGAATCGTGTTTTACCAAATATTAGCCTGGCTGCAGTGTTTTGGGCGGTCTGGAGTTTCTTTGTGAATTGTTCTTTACATCCCGCGTAGATTCCGTTGAAGTAGTCTGCGTGGCTTAGGACCATAGATTGTATTAGGTTAAGAAATGTTTCCCTCGGGAATATAAGTCCCGGTGTAATAAAACACGGTTCACTCAGTCACTAGGGTCTCCTAGATCAGCCCAAAAGGCCTGCATCAGGAGTCTTCTCGATAAAAGGATCTCAAAATCTTCAGAATTGATGTATTTTAAAATGAATCCATCAGATGGTCTTGAGAAAAGACCTTTATGATGGACAATTTGAGCCTTCAAATCTGGTTAGCAAACAGTCAGATCCAAACCTGAAGGTTCACACTGTCCATCATAAAGGTCTTTCTCAAGACCATCTGACTGATTCATTTTAAAATACATCAGTTCTGAAGATTTGGAGATCCTTTTATCGAGAAGACTCCTGATGCAGGCCTTTTGGGCCAAAACACAGCGTTGTGTTGAGTCCTTGATTAATTAATCTTCGTAAGCATAAGATTGTCCTTTTCGTCTCTGGAGTCCGTGGTCCTTCTCCCACTGTCATCCTCCTCCAGTCATCTAACAAGCAATGCAGGGGAAAATGAACTAAACGATGGAAGATGATCCATTTCCATTTATTCCAGTGTCACTGGTATTCACAGAGTTAAAGCAGAGCTGATAAATTAATCCTTAACATATTCAAAATTTTGTGTTACTTTTCTAAAGTTATTTTTCAGTACTTTTAAGATTTTTTGCTCTTACAACACTGATTATTAATAAAGGAAGGAAAAGGCCCTAATAACCTTAACAACCTCCATAATGGCTGTCAAGAAGACTTAATTTCTTACATCTTTCAAAGGCCTTCTGTGTTTGTAAATTCAATCACCTTGGCGCACACCAGAACTTGAAAATCTTAGAATTAATGAAAAATTATTTAATTAAATATTGAAATTGAAAACACTTTAAGGATTAATTTATCAGCTCTGCTTTAAACCAGAAAATGAAACCCTCTCAGAGTGTATTACAACGCATAAGGGGAGTGCTGTAGAATAAATTAAATTGAAAGCTGATTCTCAAACTGACAACTCGATGAGCTGTATCCATCCAGACAAATGTCAAATATCAGTCATAAATAAAAATGCCATTCTGCTTCACAGTTAAGACCTTTTGTGTCAAAAGCCCCAATTATGCCCTCTAATGCAACAAATTGGAGCCCACTAGGGACAGAGAAAGTACCTACTACTATTAATCATTTCTATATCACTACTAGATGTACACAGTGATGTACACATTATATGCAGGTACTTTCTCTGTCCCTAGTGGGCTCACAATCTGAGGGGCCCTTTTACTAAACTGCATATGCCCCAGGGGTGTAGCCAGACTTCGGCGGGAGGGGTGTCCAGAGCACGAGGTGAGGGGGCACATTTTACCCCCCCCCCGGTGCCGCCGCAACCCCGCCGCCGCCATCTTTGATGACCCCTGCCGACGACCCTCTTGACCCCCCCTCCCGCCGCCAACCCTCCCACACCGTTGCCTACCTTTGCTGGCGGGGGACCCCAATCCCCGCCAGCCGAAGAGGTCCTCTTCTTCCTGCGAAGGCTTCATTCTGTTTCTGACGTCAAAAACAGAACGAAGCCTGGCTGATCTGCAAGGCTTCGTTCTGCTTCTGTGAGTTTGATGTCCTGCACGTACAGGGCCGTGCCTAGGATCTATGGCGCCCCCCTGCAGACTATCAGTTGGCGCCCCCCCCCCCGTGAAAATGATCACGCCCCCCCCCCCCCCGGTGAAAATGATCACTCACCGCTTGCCACACTGACAGGAATTGTCAGCAATATTCTTAGAAACAAATTGCTATACATTGCAAAATAAGATAGCAGATGTAAATTCTCAAAGTGGACATATTCCAAACGCTAAAATGAAAATAAAATAATTTTTTTCTACCTTTGTTGTCTGGTGATTTTCTTTTTCCGATCATGCTGGCCCAGTATCTGAGTCTGCTGCTATCTGTCCTCTTAACTCCATTTCCAGGGCTTCCTTTCCATTTATTTCTTTACTTTCCTCCTTTCTTCTTCATTTCTTGCTCTATATCCATTTCCAGCAATTTCTTCTCTCTCCCTGGGTCTTGTCCTCCCATCCACGTCCATCCTTGTCCCTCTCTGCCCTTCCATCCTCCATCCATAGCCAGCAATCCTCCTCTCTCCCCTCCCCTCCATTTCCAGCAATTTGTCCTCTCCCTGGGCCCCCATGTCCATCCTTGTCCCTCTCTGCCCTTCCCTCCTCCATCCATAGCAAGCAATCCTCCTCTCTCCCCTCCCCTCCATTTCCAGCAAATTGTCCTCTCCCTGGGCCCCCATGTCCATCCTTGTCCCTCTCTGCCCTTCCCTGCTGCATCCATAGCTAGCAATCCTCCTCTCTCCCCTCCCCTTCCAGCAATTTGTCCTCTCCCTGGGCCCTGCTGCTGCCTTCCCATCCATGCCTCTCTGCCCTCCCATCCATGCCCTCCCATCCATGCCTGTCTCTCTGCCCTCCCATCCATGCCTCTCTGCTCTTTCCTCCGCGCCCTGGGGCCTTTAAATCTTTTACTTCCGGTCGCAGCAGCGTCAGTGAAAGTGGAGCGCTGCCGACGTCTCCCTTCCCTTTGCGCTCTTGGTTCCCTCAGTGTCCGCCTTCTTCTGACGTCAGAAGAAGGGGGAAAGGGAAAGGGAAATGGGACTTGATATACCGCCTTTCTGTGGTTTTTGCAACTACATTCAAAGCGGTTTACATATATTCAGGTACTTATTTTGTACCAGGGGCAATGGAGGGTTAAGTGACTTGCCCAGAGTCACAAGGAGCTGCAGTGGGAATTGAACTCAGTTCCCCAGGATCAAAGTCCATTGCACTAACCACTAGGCTACTCCTCCACTTGACGCACATAGCTGCCGCGCACCAGAAAGCAAAAAACATTTTTCAGACGTGCGTAGCGGACGCATGCCAAAATTGAAATTACCGCAAAGGCAATGCAGTAACTGGGCGGTAACTCCAATTTGGTGCACATTGGGCATGCCAGTGGCGTAGCTACGTGGGGCCAGGGGGGCCTGGGCCCCCGTAGATTTAGCCCTGGACTCCCCTGACGATGACCCTCTCGACCCCCCTCCCGCCGCCAACCCTCCCCCGCCATTGCCTATCTTTGCTGGCGGGGGACCCCAATCCCCACCAGCCGAGGAAGTCCTCTTCTTCCCGCGAAGGCTTCGTTCTGTTTCTGACGTCCTGCACGTTGTACGTGCACAGGGCCGTGCCGATGCAGTAAGCAGGGTAAGCGCCGCAGAGGGGGTGCCCACCTCTGGAGGGCGCCGCCGCGGTGCTTACCCTCCCACGGTGCGTCAAGAAGGCGGGACACTGAGGGAACCAATGAGTGCAAGGGAAGGGAGACGTCGGCAGCGCTTTCACTGATGCTGCTGTGACCAGGTAAAAGATTTAAAGGCTTCGGTGGCGCGGGGCGAGGGTAAGCTCCGCGGCGGCACCCTCCAGAGGTGGGCACCCCCCTGCGGCGCTTACCCCGCTTACCGCATTGGCAAGGCCCTGTGCACGTACAACGTGCAGGACGTCAGAAACAGAACGAAGCCTTCGCGGGAAGAAGAGGACTTCCTCGGCTGGTGGGGATTGGGGTCCCCTGCCAGCAAAGATAGGTGATGGCGGGGGAGGGTTGGCGGCAGGAGGGGGGGTCGAGAGGGTCATTGGCAGGGGAGTCCAGGGCCAAATCTACGGGGGCCCAGGCCCCCCTGGCCCCACGTAACTACGCCACTGGCATGCCCAACGTGCACCAAATTGGAGTTACCGCCCAGTTACTGCATTGCCTTTGCGGTAATTTCAATTTTGGCATGCGTCCGCTATGCACGTCTGAAAAATGTTTTTTGCTTTCTGGTGCGCGGCAGCTATGTGCGTCAAGTGGCATTTGACGCGCGTAGACCATTACCACCTGGTTACCGTGTGAGACCTTACCGCTAGGTCATTGGCTTGCACTAAGGTCTCAGACCCAAAATGGACGCACAGCATTTTTCATTTTGCCGCATGTCCGTTTTCGGCAAAAAAAGGCATTTTTTGTAGGTGCACTAAAAAATAATTCTGTGCACGCCCAAAACACACATCTACACTACCGCAGGCCATTTTTCAGCACACCTTAGTTAAAGGACCCCTAAGTTTTTTGTACCTGGGGCAATGGAGGGTTAAGTAACTTGCCCAAGGTCACAAGGAGCTGCAGTGGGAATTAAGTACATAAGTTCATAAGCACCGCCATACTGGGAAAAGACCAAGGGTCCATCAAGCCCAGCATCCTGTCTCCGACAGTGGTCAATCCAGGCCTCAAGAACCCGGCAAAAACCCAAAAACAAAACAAAAATTTAAATTAATAATGTTCAATGGACTTTTCCTTCAGGAATCTGTCCAAACCCCCTTTAAACTCAGCAAGGCCAACTGCTGTCACTACATTCTCCGGCAACGAGTTCCAGCGTCTAACCACGCACTAAGTAAAGAAAAACTTTCTCCTATTTGTTTTAAATCTACCACATTCTAGCTTCATTTTATGTCCCCTGGTTCTATTATTGTTAGAAAGAGTAAACAAACGCTTCGCATCTGTCCGCTCCATTCCACTCATTATCTTGTAGACTTCTATCATATCACCCCTCAGCCGCCGCCTCTTCTCAAAGCTGAAGAGCCCTAACCGTCTTAGCCTTTCCTCATAGGGAAGTCCTCCCATCCCTTTTACCATTTTCGTCGCCCTTCTCTGCACCTTCTCCACTCGAGGTGCGGTCTCACCATGGAGCGATACAACGGCATTATAACATCCTTGTGTTTGTTTTCCATCCCCAGGTTGCCAGGATCAAAGCTTGCTACACTAACCATTAGGCCAGTCCTCCACTACCTGCATATAAGGGGGTCTTTTACAAAGGTGTGCTAGCATTTTTAGCATCTGCTAAATGCTAGAGACACCCATATGGGTGTCTCTAGCGTTTAGCACATGCTTAATTTTAGCGTGTGCTAAAAATGCTAGTGCCCCTTTGTAAAAGGACCCCTTAATAAACGCAAACCACTTTGGTTGTACCAGAGAAAGGTGGTATATCAAATCCATGACTCTGTACCTTTAGATTTTCGAGGGTGTGATTGGTACTTATCCAATGTTCCACCAATGCAGATTCATCCCTTAAGTTATAGATAGTATTAACTGTTCCAAAAGCCCTCATTTAAATTTTTCTGTTGTTTGGCCGATATATAATAAATGACATGATCTGTGTTGTGTCACAGTTTGAATATTGTTGTAACTCGTGTTGCAAAGGGCAATGCTGAATGTTCAACATTTTTCTTTTTTTTTTTTAATATTTAAATATTTTATTAATTTTTACAAGCGACAGCACATCACCATTCAGCACAATGTGAAACATTTTTCAGCTCTAAACCAAATATAAACAATAACCATCTAACCTTTACTACTGTGTGCGGTTTTCCTCCTATATAATCTGGTAGATCCAGATACAAAAATAAATGTCAATAGCGTTACGTATTTGACTGGTATAAGTATGATCTCCATTAACCAAACATTTTCCATCCTAAATGCATATGTGTATGCCACACACTGTTTTCACATTTATTGCGTCCAAATTCTGAGACCATTATGAAGGCAATTCCAAGGTTAGCCAAACAAATACAGTTTGGTGCTTTCAGGGCTTTTTTTGAGGGGGTACTTGGGGGTACTGAGTACTGGCACCTTTTCCATTGTCTGCTAAAATTGACCCATGGTCCCCAAGTTTTAATGAAAGAGCTCAGGCTCTACACACTAATTCTGCCTTGTCATAGATTCTGTGACTGGTTGCAGGGGTCCTGGCTATTGTGGGATGAGTCCCTCAGTGATCACCTCATCACTGGCCTGACATTTGAGTACCGGCACCTTCTTTCCTAGAAAAAACACACTGGGTGCTTTAATCCCTACCCCTGTGGAAAGTGAAACAGAGAAATTATATATATATATATATATAAAATTTGCTAGACCAAAGGGTGGTTTAAAAAGGAATAGAAAGAAAAACCTCCGAAAAAAAAAAAAGTCACAAACCCATGCTCAGAAGGGAACAGGGGGATGGTGCAGGTCTGAAGCATCATCTCATATCCCCAAGGGGCTTGGGCGAAGGACAGCTGAAACAGCCAGGCCTTCATAGCCTTTCTGCATTTAGCAAATGAATACTCCTGGTATAGCAGCAAAGAGTTCCAAATGAAAGAGCCAACATAGGAGAAAGCAGAGCAGTGAGAAATATCTGGATGTAGGTGAAAAGATGGAGGAAGGGAAAGTAACAGAGCCAGCGATTATGCAAAGGAATAAAAGGAGTCAAATGGGTAGGTAGATAAAGTGGTAGGCCAAGATGAACCAGGCTGAGAATTTTAAGCTTGTATCTGTGGCCAATGTGTTGATGTAGATTCAAATCAACCTCATGCATGTATGTTATAGAGGGGGTCATGGTTGTTTTCATTGATCTTGAAAACTAACAAAATTGTTCTTGTAAAGCTAGTTCTGCTAGAGTGTACAGAAACTGTAATTTAGCAGATAACAATTAGTAACTTGGTGCGGGCTTCTTAACAACTTCTGTGGCTAGTGCTTTCAGGAACCTTCATATAAAGTGATATAATATTGAATGCAGCAAGCAGGCAGAAATCACATCTTGACACGTAGCAAGAAAATTCAAAGATCTGAAAGATCTTAAATGTACAATTTGAGTTCTACAACCTTTGGTCTGAGATATCGGTCAATAACAATTGACAAGGATGCAACAAAGAAACATTAACTGTAACAAAAGGATGCCTTGGGAGGGCTGTTAGAGATCTGTCTATTTTAGGAAGTAAATGAGTGAAGTGATTGAAGTTCAGACTCTTTTTGTGTAATCAACTGATCATGTATACCACAAATTAGTATTGTCTCAATTTTACGTGAGTAACATAGTAGATGACAGCAGATAAAGACCTGTATGGTCCATCCAGTCTGCCCAGCAAGATAAACTCATAGCCATCTACTCTGGAGTTGGATCATCTACGGTGGGGTTGGATAGTAACAGTTGATAAAATTGGGGATCCTTCAATTGTTTAAGAGCTTCTGATATATAAGTTGATTTATCAAGAGAACCACCCCAAAATAGAGGTGTTATAACAACAGCAGTATTCCTTGATAATGATTGAATTGCTGTATATTTCTCTTTTGTGAGAGTCATATGTAGCCATCTCTTGTTAAATTTTAGAAGCATCTTGCTAATTTATTTATTGGTTAATTAATTGGTTATAGCACTTACATTAAGCTTATCAAAATTCTTAAGCGGATCACCAAAGGAACAGAAACAGAAAACATTGAACACTATTGACTCTCACAAGCCCCTCAAAGGCTGGATCTACGAGGTTTGTGTGTGTGTGCGTTGGGGGTGGGGGGGGATCCAAGTAGATATTTTTGATGCTGTAAATACGTCCAGTATCATTCTAGGAGAATCCTTGAATCCTTAGTGCTACTGAACTAAGTAGGAAGGAGATGTAAGAAAGGAGAAGAGAGCTCTGAGCAGTTGTGAATGAGGCTTAAGGTGGCAGATTGGAGCCTGGTACTGATTGAGCTGGAAGTACAGAGGTCCTTTTAGAAAGGCGCGCTGAAAGGGGGCTTGCGGTAGTGTAGGTACGGGTTTTGGGTGCGCGCAGAATTATTTTTCAGCGTACCTACAAAAAAATGCCTTTTTAAATTTTTGCCAAAAATGGACGTGTGGCAAAATCAAAATTGCTGCGCGTCCATTTTGGGTCTGACACCTTACCGCCAGCCATAAACCTAGCAGTAAAGAATTTGGGCGGTAATGATCTACGCGCATCAGATGCCACTTGGCACGTGTCCGCTGTGCATTTCCGAAATAAAAAATATTTTTCAGACGCATATAGCAGACGCCCACCAAAAATGAAATTACCGCAAGAGCCACGTGGTAGTTGGGCGGTAACTCCATTTTGGTATGCATTGGTCACGCGTAGGCGCCTATGCGGCTTAGTAAAAGGGGCCCACAGTGCAGCAGCAAGGAAGTGTGAGATCTAAAAACAAACAAAAACCGGAGATGATTTCATAGGCTTAGAAGAGGAAAAGGGAAAATCAAGAGTTTCCACTGAAGACCCATAGGGAGGTGGGAGTGAGAGTGTTATTTAAATGTCATTTTTGTATTGTGCTGATTGCTGCCTTATTTCTCATTTTGTACATTGCAAAGGGTGCATGGGACCTTTCCAAGTGAGAAAGTGCTTAAGGGATTGGGGGGAGGCAGGATATGCATGGGAGTAATGCTTTTGGAGGGTGTGAAAACGGCACAACACTGGCAGCAGGGAAAGGGAGAGTGGAAAGAGGGCCACTGTTAGCAGGGGAGGAGCAAGAAGAGGCACCATCAGTAATAATAAGGGAGCAGAATACTGTTAGTGGGGAGGGGGAGGGGGGGAGCAGTGCTGCCAGTGCCAAGAGAAGGGGGATTGGGAGATCTGTCATGGGGTGGGGTGGTGGTGAGGGGGAATGGCATGGTCAGCAGAGGGCTGCCTTTGACAAAGGATCATCCTCTCTTCACTCACAGCATCTCTTGGGACCCTGGAGTTCAGCCTCCTGTTTGATGAGAAGATGAATGCTCTGCACTGCAGCATCTACCAAGCCAAGGTGAGAGAGTGCATGAGGAATGGGCAGATGGGTCACTCCAAGGTGAGAGAGTGCATGATGTATGGAGGAGAAGAGATGCATGGGTCTCTCCAAGGTGAGAGAGTGCATGGTAGATGGAGGAGAGGGGATGAACATATACTTCCAAGGTGAGAGAGTATATGGTGGATGGAGAGGAGATGCATGGGTCTCTCCAAGGTGAGAGAGTGCACGGTGGATGGAAGAGAGAGGATGAATAGGTCCCTTCGAGAGAGTGCATGGTGGATGGAGGAGAGGGGATGAATAGGTCCTTCCACAGACAGAGAATATATGGTGGATGGAGAGGAGATGCATGGGACTCTTCAAGATGAGAATGCTCAAGGGACAGGTGAGGGGGTGCAAGGACCCCTGCGAGGAAGTTCCTGACACACAACAATCTGGAGGGACATACCCAGTGTACCTAAATGTGACTCACCTTGAGCTACTACTGAAAAAGGTGTGAGCAAAATGTAAATAAAATAAAGAAAGAAAATTCAACCTGCCACACAGAGTGCCGATGGGAGAGCTGAGTATAACCAGCAGGAGATAGGTAAAAGTCAGAATCTGTATAGATTATCGATAAGACTTTGTCTACAGTAAGATTACTGTTCTTTAGGCTGCATCGCCAACCAACAGAATTTTGTTTTGACTGTCACGTTCTCTTCTAGGCTGGAATAAGTGACTCTCTCTCTGTAGCTGAAATTACTGCAGTGTGTATCTGAGCCCAGAAACCTGCAGATTCAATTGAAAGCAGGAAAGCTAAAATTGCCTGCACTGATGTTTTCATAAGATGCTTCTCTCTTGCTTTAAATCTAGCCCAAAGGCACAATATGCTGTTTTTGTATGTCTTTTTCGTGACTTTGATAATAACTCCATCTATTGCTTCAGGGAGAGCAGGTGTAGCATCTGTCTGCCATCTGCTTCAGATTAAAAAAGTGAGAAATTGGGTAAGCAACAGGACTTAGAGAGCAAAGGCCAGGGTGACCAGTGGGATACCAGAAGGATCAGTGCTAGGTCCAGTCTCCTCAATTATTTTTATAAGTGATCCTGAGGGAAGGTAAAAAGCTGATATGAAGGTAGCTACAGACTGGGGGGAGGAGAGGGTCTGGACATAGCTGATCCGAGACTGTAGTTCATAGAAAGAAGAGGTGTTGAGGGTAAGGAACAGGTTAAAGACACACCATGACTGTTGGCTCCACTCTTTACAGGTGGGGCTCTTTACAGGTGGGGCTGTATTGCATAGGGGCCTGAGGTGCGGGTGTAGAGCATGGAGTGGGGATTGGATAAAGGTAAAAGGTGTGAGGGGAGATGGGTGCTTGGTGATTTGGATGGGGTGTGGAGGGAAGAGAGTGGCTATCGGGGGAATTTTGTGATAAGTAACGATATGTAGGGCTGGCTCAAGGATATGTAATGCCTAGGCAAACTTTCAGCCATGCCTCACCCCCATAGTCCAGCTTCTTGGCATCTCTCATTTTCTATTTCTATGTCTAGTATCTTTCCTTCCCTAGCCACCATGAGTTCTAGCAACATTTCTACTTCTCTCCTCCTTCTCCCTCCCCCCTCCCATGTGCAGTATCTCTGCTTCCCTTTCACCCTCTACTATGTCCACTATCTCTTCCCCTTCTCTTCCGCATGTCACCGCCATCACCCTACCTCCATCCTCTTTCCCAACTGTGTCCTGCTTCCTCTGATGCAAACTTCCTATCAGAAGGGGCAGGGCATGGCTGGCTTTGAGCATGTGCAGGAACTCAAAGGCTTTCCCCTGCACTGCTTCTCTCTTGCCAGCCATGCCACTGCTGCCCCTCCACCCCAAATTCTGCTGCCCTAGGTGAACACCTAGTTGTGCTTGAGGCAGGGCCGACTCTGATGATGTGCTAAGTCTGAGAAACAGTCCAAGCCTCTCAGGTCATCTGGGAGACTCCCAGTTTGTCTGCTCGACCTCCTGAAATGAGACCAGGATCTCCTTGCAAGGTTGGGTCACAGGCCCCCTCAAAAACAGGCCATGGTCCCACAGTTGTGCACTGTCTTTGAAGGCCAGTGATGACACAGTGGAGCCAGAGCTAGAGAGCACACACACATACTCTTGGTCTGTACAAGTGCCTGCCTACTTCAGTGCAAGAAGAGACAAGTATCACGGAGAAAGGGAGCATGTCTGTGTTCTCTCCTACCTCCACAGTGTCAGGAATGTTCAACAGCTTGTAGGTATGGGGCAAATGTATATGAGCAGGAAGGTATGAGGTGGAAACTGGGGGTTGTAAAAGTGAGATTAGGAAATGATGAGTATGAGCATGAATGTATGAGACAGAGTCATGGGGGGAGATGAATCTGAAGGGTTTGAGACTGGGAACTGAGGTGTGTGAGCAGGGATGTGTAGGATAGGGAACTAGTGGTATAAATGGAGAATATCATATGGAGTTAGTAGATATGAGTCAGGGTGTGTGAGGTGAGCTAGGAGGATATTAACCAGGGTGTGAGAGAACATAAGAGTACCCATTCTGGGTCAGACCAATGGTCCATCTAGCCCAGTATCCTGTTTTCCAAACAGTGGCTAAGCCGGTCACAAGTACCTGGCAGAAACCCAAATCGTGGCAACACTCCATACTACAAATCCCAGGGCAAACAGTTGCTTCCCATATCTGTCTCAATAGCAGACTATGGATTTTTCCTCCAGGAATTTGTCCAAACCTTTTTTAAACCCAGATACGCTAACCGCTGTTACCACCTTCTCCGGCAGAGTTACAGAGCTTAACTATTCATTGAGTGAAAAAATATTTCCTCCTATTTGTTTTAAAAGTATTTCCATGTAATTTCCTTGAGTGTCTCCTAGTCTTTGTACTTTTGGAACGAGTAAAAAATCAATTTACTTCTCCTCTTTCTACACCACTCAGGATTTTGCAGACCTCAATCATATCTCCCCTCAGCTGTCTCTTTTCCAAGCTGAAGAGCCCTAACCTCTTTGCCTTTCCTCATACGAGAGGAGTTCCATCCCCTTTATCATTTTCATCGGTCTTCTTTGAACCTTTTCTAATTCCGTCATATCTTTTTTGAGATATGGCGACCAGAACTGAACGCAATACTCAAGGTGCGGACGCACCATGGAGCAATACAAAGGCATTATAGTATTTTCGGTCTTATTCACCATCCCTTTCCTAATAATTCCTAGCATCCTGTTTGCTTTTTTGGCCACCGCTGCACACTGAGCAGAAGACTGATGATGAAAAATACGGGTGACCAGTGGAGGTAGGGTAAGAGATGACGTGAAGGACTTGGAGGATTAGGGAGGGGAAGTGAAGCAGTGGAAAGGTACAAGGTTGGGTAAGAGGTGAGAGAGTGGAAATTGGAGGGAGTTGGGAAATGGGTTCAAGAAAGGGGCTTGGAGCTAGGTTTGAGAGTGTGGAACAGGGAAGGAGTTGGGATTGATGAGAGGGTGAGAGGCAGGGGAATGAAGTGAATAGAAAGGATGGAAATGAGGGATAAGGAAATGGGTGAAAAACAGAGTGAAAAGAAAAGATGGGGGAAGGAGTGAGAGATGGAGGGGGAAAGAGAACTGGAGAGGTGGGGAGAATTGGAAAACTGGTAAGTCTGTTAGTGATAAAAAAGGAGATTGAGGACAGGGAAGGGCATAAGTACATAAGCATCGCCATGCTGGGACAGACCAAGGGTCCATCGAGCCCAGCACTCTGTCTCCGACAGCGGCCAAAAGAACAAACAATTTGTCCCGCCCATCCCAGAAATAGTGGATTTTTCCCACGTCCATTCAATAACATTCTATGGCCTTTTCCTCCAGGAAGCCTTCCAACCCTTTTTTAAAGTCTGCCAAGTCAACCGCCTTAATCACTTTTTCCGGCAACGAATTCCAGAGTCTAACCACGCGTTGAGTGAAGAAAAATTTCCTCCGATTTGTTTCAAATTTACTACACTGCAGGTTCATCGCATGCCCCCTTGTCCTAGTATTTTTTGGAAAGCGTAAACAGACGCTCCACATCAACCCGTTCCAGGAGGCAGGATAAGGAAGAATGAGGGGTGAAAGACAAAGAAAAAAGAGGGCAAAGAGTTAAAGAGATGGGGATGAACTAAGGGAATATGTGAGGGATAACTAGAGGGGACACGAAAGGAGATGATTGCAAAGGATTAGATAGCTGGAGATTGATAAGGAGGAAACCAATGTGAGAGAGCTGGAGGTCTGAGAGGAGATACATAAGAATATAAGAGTTTCCATACTGGGTCAGGCCAAAGGTCCATCCAGCTCAGTGTTCTCTTTCCAACAGTGGCCAATCCAGGTCACAAGTGCCTGACAGAAAAGAGTAGCAAGATTCCATGTTACCAATCCCAGGTATAAGCAGACCTACCTTAATATTCAAGGATATTTTCCAGGAATTTGTCCAAACTACTACTACTATAAATCACTTTTATAGCGCTACCAGTCGTACGCAGCGCTTTACAATTGAGTCCTTTTAAAACACAGCTACATTAACTGCTTTTACCATATCCCCTGGCAGTGCATTCCAGAGCTTAACTATGTATTGAATGAAAAAAATGTTTTCTCCAATTTGTTTTAAATATTCAAGGTAGCAAGTTAGGGTGTGTCCCCTAGTCTTTGTACTTTTTGCAAGAGTAAACAATGAAGTGTAATTCTTGTTTGCCTGGTGAGCGTATGGACGGGTTTTAATAATTTTAGAGCTTGCTTGTGGGGTCAGGACTGGGACCAGCAAGAGCTAAGAGGCTGAAGGCAAGTTAATCCACTCACTTAGCTTCATCCAATAAGCCAGTCCAGGCTAGAAGCTGCTGTTCTGAACCAAAAGGTTTACTTAAACTTGGATAATGCAGGCAATAACACAGGCAGCTGTGACACCCAGCCCCAGCCCTGGCAACCCTGCTTTCCTGGTCCTCTACTCCACTCCCTCACCTGCCTTCCTTCCAAGTAGCTGTCTGGGAAGAGGCCACGAACCAGCAAAGCTACAGTATACAAAGTCCACACCAACACACTGTTCAGTAGTGACAACTTGGCTGCAGCTTTATTGAATACATAGAGTTTTGTAAAAAAAAAGCGGGAAGATGACCACGGATGCCAAAAACTGGAAAGGTTTGTACTTTAGAATCAAATAAATCCTTTGTCACCCATCATATTCAATGTTAGACAAATGGCTACTATACCCAAACTATAACCTGTCACGCCTGCTGTCTTATGACCGTGCCCCGAATCTTCCACTGCCTGCAAGACAGATAAGTGATGAAGTCAAAATATGAAGCAGACAGGGACGAGCTGAGTCCATTTTGTTCCCCCCAAGTGCAGGCCTGAAAAGTAAAATACCATTACATGAGTAAAGGTAGTTACAACCAGGGGCGTAGTCAGACTTCACAGTGGGAGGGGGCCAGAGCCCGAGGTAGGGGGCACATTTTGTTCTGCTGCCCCGCTGCTTCCCCAGCTCTGCCACCTCGCCGCCCCATCCCGCCGCTCCCCACCCACTGCTGCAGCAAATACCTTGGCTGGTGCCTGGTGGGGATCCCCAACCCCCGCCAGCTGAAGCGTTGTCCAGTGCTGGTGTCCGGCGCTGCCATGTTGCCTGCCCTGCTCTGTCTTCCCCTCAGGTCCTGCATGTTCAGTTTCACTAAAAGGAGCGTGCCCTACATGAGGGAAAGACAGAGCAGGGCAGGCAACAAGGAGACTGATGTTGGACAACACTTCAGCTGATGGGGGTTGGGGACCTCCGCCAGCAAAACCAGGGGCCCAGAGGAAATTTTTTTGGGGGGGCTACGCCACTGGTTACAGCTACTTTTAGATTTGATGCATGGTGTTTTCTCCAATAAATACTATCTGTCCAAGGGCATTTTCAGTGGCACTTAACTGGATAATGCCAGGCTAAAACTGGCTATTTTGAGGGTGCTGCGGGGGGTGGAGTCAGCACTTAATCAGCTAGGATAACTGCATAAATAGAAATGCATAAAACATGGTCCTATCTTTATGCGGTTCTTCATAGCTAGCTAGGTGCCCAGTATCACACTTAACTGGCTATGTTTTCACTGGCTTCACAGGGGTATGTGGATAGTGTCTGGGAGGAGCATGGGCGGAGGCAGGATAGTCCTGGAACTCAACCAGATAGCAGCAGTATTCAGTCCATTAGACAGATAATTTATCCAGCTAAATTACGTAAGTGTTGCAATACTGGGAGAGACCGAAGGTCCATCAAGCCCAGTATCCTGTTTCCAATAGTGGCCAATCCAAGTCACAAGTACCTCTCAAGATCCCAAAACAGTACAATACATTTTATGCTGCTTATCCTAGAAATAAGCAGTGGATTTTCCCAAGCTGAAGAGCCATAAGTACATAAATATTGCCATACTGGGACAGACAGAAAGGTCCATCAAGCTCAGCATCCTGTTTCCAGCAGTGGCCAATCCAGGTCACAAGTACCTGGCAAGATCCTAAAACAGTACAATACATTTTATGCTGCTTATCCTAGAAATAAGCAGTGAATTTTACACAAATCATTTTAATAATGGTTTATGGAGTTTTCTTTTAGGAAGCTAGCCAAACCTTTTTTAAACCCCGCTAAGCTAACTGCTTTTACAACTTTCTCTGGCAACGAATTCCAGAGTTTAATTACACACTGAGTGAAGAAATATTTTCTCTGATTCATTTTAAATTTACTACTTTGTAGCTTCACTGCGTGCCCCCTAGTCCTAGTATTTTTGGAAAGAGTAAACAAGTGATTCACGTCTACCCGTTCCATTCCACTCATTATTTTATAGACCTCTATCATATCTCCCCTCATCTGTCCTTTCTCCAAGCTGAAGAGCCCTAGCTGCTTCAGCCTTTCCTCATAGGGAAGTCGTCCCATCCCCTTTATCATTTTCGTCACCCTTCTCTGTACCTTTTCTAATTCCACTATATCTCTTTTGAGATGTGGTGACCAGAATTGAACACAATATTCGAGGTGCAGTCACACAATGGAGTGATACAAAGGCATTATAATGTCATCATTTTTGTTTTCCATTCCTTTCCTTATAATACCTAACATTCTATTTGCTTTCTTAGCTGCCACTGCACACTAAGCAGAGGGTTTCAACGTATCATCAATGATGACACCTAGATCCCTTTCCTGGTCAGTTAATCCTAGTGCGGAAACTTGCATTATGTAGCTATAGTTCGGGTTCCTCTTTCCCACATACATCACTTTGCAGTTGCTCACATTAAACGTCATCTACCATATAGACGCCCAGTCTCCCAGTCTCGTAAGGTCCGCTTGTAATTTTTCACAATCCTCTTGCGATTTAACAACTTTGAATAACTTTGTGTTGTCAGCAAATTTAATTACCTTACTAGATACTCCCATCTCAAGATCAGTTATAAATATGTTAAAAAGCAACGGTCCCAGTACAGACCCTTGCGGAACCCCACTATCTACCCTTCTCCATTGAGAATGCTGACCATTTAACCCTACTCTCTGTTTTCTATCTTTTAACCAGTTTTTAATCCATAATTTCATTTTTTACGCGCACTAGAAAATATGTTTTATTTTCTGACGCGTGGCAAAAATCGGGCGATAACTCTGACTTGACTTGTGTAGGGAATTACCATACAGTTAACATGAGAGACCTTACTGCTGTCAATGGGTGGTGGTAAGGTCTCAGACCCAAAATGGATGCGCGCCAATTTTTATTTTGCCGCACGTCCATTTTCAGGAAAAATTTAAAAAGGCCTTTTTTACAGGCGCACTTAAAAATTACTCTGCGCAGGTCCATAACACACACCTACACTACCGCAGTCCATTTTTCAGCGCACCTTAGTAAATGGACCCCTTAGCCGGCTAAGTTTATAGCAGCCAAAAAACTCCCGGATATTCAGTGCTCAGCACTGATTATGGTTCTTAGCTGACCTGCCTCCCGTGGGCTGAATATAATCTCCCTTAAGTTTTATCGCTATTAGTGGGCGCATTGCTGCTGTTTACCCTTGATCAACACAGTTTTCAATAGCACAACATGCATAGGGCCATGTGCATTCAGCCTGTTTCTGCTCTGGGCAAATTCCTTTGAAAACTGCCCTAATTAACTGTCTAGAAAGTTATAATAAATCGCCCCGAATTTCAAGAAGCTTCTCTGTACTCCGTTTGATCTCTTCCCGCACCCCTTGGGGGATGGGCACCACTGGTTAAGAACCTCTGCTCTAAACTCGCCTATCTTATTTTTTTTACTTCTAGCATTTGCAATTAGACATTTTAAAAGTGTGCTTTTTGTTTGTTAGCAGATGACAGGAAGAATTTGCATTCTTTCAACTCTTTTTGTTTTAAACACACTTATGCTGCTTTTGCCTTTATTGCAAGCTGTCTAACTTCTCTGTTTGATAGAATCTTTCAAAGAGTGACTTTGCTTTTCCTCAGAAACCTGCTTTCTCTTCTTTTTAAACATTAGTGCCAGCAAGCTGGATTTCACCGTGGTTAAGATGGAGCCCATCCTTTTTGAACAGATTTCCTTTCCCTGAAATGTTGCCCAATTTCTAACAAATTCAAAATGCGGAGTCCCAGAACTATGTAAAAGAGTAAATCACCATTAGTGGTGTACCTAACTTGCTTGCTAGGGGCGGGTCACCACTGTGCTCCTCCCCTGAGACGCGTCACACCCATACCCCATCCTCGAAGCATATCACCCCTACCATCCTTCCTCTTAGCAAGGGGATGCAGGAAGCAGTCACGCTGCTGTCGGCTCTGACGGTCCCTTGCCCCAGAACAGGAAGTAACATCAGAGGGGGCAGGGGACCGGCAGAGCTGACAGCTGCACGACTGCTCAGTGCATCCCCTTCCTGCCTGCACCTGGGGCGGACCACCCCTATCGCCCCATCTTTGATATGCTACTGGTCACCATTGCTTATTTATTTGCTCTACCCCACTCATGGTTTTATAAATCTGTCTCATCACCTCAGTTATCTTTTTTTTCCAAGATCACAAGGGAGTATGAGGCAGTTGACAAACTGGGTCAGAGCGAAGTGGCGGGTGAGAAGCTAAAAAAGAAAGGTGAAAACCACATGTGGAGAATTAGCAATAAAGCGATAGAGGAGAGGAAACAAGAAAAATAAGATGAAAAGGAAAGATCAATATCCAGGACATGCTTAGCCCCTAGGGAAGGAAGACAAGACAAGTGAAGAGAGATGAATCAGAAAATGAAAATGAAAGTGTGAGAAATGCCTAGGCAACAAAGGTAGAAGAAAGAACTGTATTGTCAGTCTAGTGATTTGCATATGTCAGCTGTGGGAATGTGTATCTCTAATATTTTTGCAATTTCCTTAATACGGGAGTAAATTAATTTCTGTTTTATTTCCCCTTAAGTTTGGCACTGCATGCAGAGTCTGGTTTCTTGGGGTTTCCAGTTCAGTTTTTGTCTGCATGTTTCTTTTTCTAATTTATGATCTCTTAGGGCACAATATTCAGCCAGTGGCAATCAATGTTTTGTTCACCGCCACCCTTGTTAAACCCGGCAATTAAATGGTGGACCATGTACGGGCACCAGCATTGAATTTCTGAGTTTCTGGAGCCGGCTAATGCATAGCTGGTTAAGGGGTCCTTTTACTAAGGGGTGCTAACAGATTTAGCGGCCCTGTTATTGTGTTCAATTCTGGTCGCCGCATCTCAAAAAAGATATAGTGCAATTAGAAAAGGTGAAGAGAAGGGCACCAAAAATGATAAAGGGGATCGGACGACTTCCCTATGAGGAAAGGCTAAAGTGGCTAGGGCTCTTCAGCTTGGAGAAAAGACGGCTGAGGGGAGATATGATAGAGGTCTATAAAATAATGAGTGGAGTTGAACGGGTAGACGTGAAGCGTCTGTTTACGCTTTCCAAAAAATACTAGGACTAGGGGGCATGCGATGATGCTACAATGTAGTAAATTTAAAACGAATTGGAGAAAATGTTTCTTCACTCAACGTGTAATTAAACTCTGGAATTCGTTGCCAAAAAATGTGGTAAAGGCAGTTAGCTTAGCAGAGTTTAAAAAAAGGTTGGACGGCTTCCTAAAGGAAAAGTCCATAGACCATTATTAAATTGGACTTGGGGAAAATATTTCTGGGATAAGCAGCATAAAATGTTTTGTACTTTTTTGAGATCTTGCCAGGTATTTGTGACCTGGATTGGCCACTGTTGGAAACAGGATGCTGAGCTTGATGGACCTTTGGTCTGTCCCAGTATGGCAACACTTATGTACTTATGCTAATCAGTTACATTAAGGTACAGTAGGTATTTTCCTATCCCTAGTGGGCTCACAATCTAAGGTTGTACTTGAGACAACAGAAGTTTAAGTTACTCACCTAAGATCATAAGGAGTGGCAGTGGGATTTCAACCAGGCTACCCTGTGGGCTGATTCTCAAAACCTACCGCCAGTGATAAGGTCAGTTAGTGTGGGAATAGCGCACACATAAATCTGTGCAGAATGGTTAGAGTGCTTTAGCACAGGAAGTAACATGCGTAGCAGAGATCGCCGCAAATTGTATTTAAATGTAATCAAATTTATGTTAATGACATCATTTGCTATGCCCTCCCAATGCTCAGAGAACAGTGCACAAACAAACCCTACTTTTACTGCTGGTAAAATAATGCCAGCTCGGAGCTGGCGGTGGAAGGTTTGAAGAGAGGATTTCTTTTGATTTCCAGTTTACAATCTGCCAGTTTTGATTTCTTTTGGAAGTGGAAGAAAGCCCGTGCAAGCCTCTAAGCGCCGATACTGAGAAAGAAAACTGCGCAAATCCGAGCAAACCTGAAAGTGGAAGCACACATTGACACCTGTTTTCTGTGCCTTCCACACAATGATGTGTGGGGCCGCTGTGTGCTTCACAGTTGGGTTTGCCTGATGCATGCGCACAAGAGCTGCGCTTACCATAAAACTCTTCTGTGCATGCGCCAAGCACAGTTCACTGTTCCGGCGGTATGGGGTGTGTGCTGTTGGCTTTACCGTGGGGATTCTGAGGATTGGCCTGTAAGTCTGGTAGTTAGAGTGCTATAACCAGAGGTGAAGAGGTACAGTCAGCAGGCTGAAGAGAGCAATGTTGGGTTGGCTGAAGGGTTTGGCAAGTTGTTGCTTATTGGAGCATAAGTAAGAGATTGCTTGGTGGCAGGGTGATGAGACAGAGAGGAAAATTTTAGGGGGCCTGGAATGTAAATAAAGATTTTAAAAGTTATCTGTTTAAACTGCTGAACTTAAGTGGTTCACAGTTTAAACAATATATGTGGCCATCTCTAGGAAAAGAATCCAGAACGGCCGATCTTTCATGTTATGGAACTATAAATAGTTTGCAAAAACCATGCCAATGAAGAAACAGGAAGTGACATCATCGAGGGTGGAACGCAATAGATGGAAGTGTGCAGGTTGCCTATAGGAATCGCTGTGCTTTGCATTGGAGCTCTATGTGGTGCACCAATGATAGTCCTGAATGCCACAAATCATCCATACACAGTCACAGCCAAACAAAGCATATCTCTCAGGTAAATTGGTACCAGGTGCACGCCGTCCACAACTCACTGGGATGTAATAGTCTATGCCTGCTCAAAAAGCTAGGTCTTCTATAAAGACTTTAACTTTTTCAAGGAAAGTTCTCTATGTAGCGATAGTGGCATAGAATTCCACAAAAGTGATGCTACGACGAAGAAAATACCATGTTGAGTGCTCTTCATCTGTGCTAAACGTGGGCCTGGCAGAATCGTACGATGATCGTTGAGCGATCTCAAGACTCGGGCTGGTGAATAAGGGATAGTCAAAGTGGACAGGCTAAAACACGAGTTCTCCTGCAGTTGCCGTAGCTTTACAATAAGTAGGAGCTCACAAGGGTTTCCATTCCCTGCCGGCAGAGGAAACAGTATCTACTGAAGGCATCAGCCAACATAGACTGAGTCCACTGGTGGCAGACAGTCCTGCTTCTAAAGAGGAGTCAGCAGGATTTTATTAGTAATATTTAATAGTGGATTAGGAGGAATAGGGCTAGGAGGGAGAGGAGGCTAGAAAGGGATTTGGAGACTGGATCAAGGAGAGGACAGGTGTAGGAGGCTATAAGTTGGCTGAGAAGGGGACTAGGGATGGAGACAGGGTGTAGCAGAAGATAAGAGGTGGGGGAGGGAGACTGGAGACTGGAGACAGGGAGAGGACTAGAAGGAAAAGAAGGCTGGGAGTGGGGAGAGGACTGAAAGGGGAGAGGTATTTTGGGATGGTATGGAAGGGGAATAGGAATAGAACGTGGAGTAGACAGTGGAAGGGAGAGAGTACAGTACAGTGCTCTATGACACACAATTACACACACATGTACATAAGTACATAAGTATTGCCACACTGGGACAGACCAAAGGTCCATCAAGCCCAGCATCCTGTTTCCAACAGTGGCCAATCCAGGTCACAAATACCTGGCAAGATTCCAAAAAAGTTCAATACATTTTATGTTGTTTATCCCAGAAATAAGCAGTGTATTTTCCCCAAATTAATTTAATAATGGTCTATGGACTTTTCTTTTAGGAAGCTATGCAAACCTTTTTTAAACCCTGCTAAGCTAACTGCTTTTACTACATTCTCTGGCAACGAATTCCAGAGTTTAATTACATGTTGAGTGAAGATACATTTTCTGCGATTCATATTAAATTTACTACTTTGTAGCTTCATTGCATGCCCCCTAGTCCTAGTATTTTTGGAAAGAGTAAACAAATGAGTCACATCTACCCATTCCACTCCACTCATTAATTTATAGACCTCTATCATATCTCCCCTCAGCCGTCTTTTCTCCAAGCTGAAGAGCCCTAGCTGCTTCACCCTTTCCTCATAGGGAAGTCATCCCATGTAACAGTACCACCCATCCCAAGTGTGCACCCACTCACACCTCTACACTATATACACGTACTCCTGCACCCCACACATATCCTAACACCAATGATAGGTTTACCACCCCAACATAAACCTCCATCTCTTCCCCTTCCCACAATTCCTCTACCTTAGTTCCACACCCACACCTCTCCATCCTCCCCAAAATTCTACAATAGATATGCTTATTAACCCCCAAAACACCCCATGTCCAATCCTTGCCTGCCCTTACAGTGATAAACACTGAACTATATGCACACACGCACAGACACACACACACACCTCTTTCTTTCCACCCACCAGTAACGTGCAGTCAGGACCTTCAAGAGATTCAGTAAATCCTCAGCCCTGCTGCCATGATGTCATCCATCTTTTTTTTTTAATCAGAATTTGCAAGGCTCAGATGCATTATCTTGGAGCCAGAGAGCAGGCATCAGAAGAGGTGCAAGCTTCCCCAAGCCTGTATGTGATTCTCAACTGCAGTTTTTGTGCTTGGCTATGGCACACCACAACCAGCTGTGGGCAGGTCAGGGGTTGCTGTTACATGCCTTTTCGGATGCTTGCTATGCTCGAGTAATGCATTGTTGCTGGCACTGGCATTGCTGGTTAAGAAACCAAGCAAGAAGCCCTGATCTGACCTCCGCTGCAGAGGCGTAGCCAGACACCCAATTTTGGCTGAGCCTGGGCCCAAGATGGGTGGGCAGAAGAACCCCGCCCCGTCCAACAGGTGATTTGGTCTCTCCTTCTCTCACCTGCATGCCATATGGTCTCTCAAGCATCCCCCCTCTCCTGCATACCTTTTAAATAGCAGATTTTCACCAGCAGCGAGCAGCAACTAATACACACTGCTCATGTTGGCCCCACATTCTTCCCACTGACGCTTCTTTTTTCTGCATAGGCGGGAATAGGTCAGAGGGAAGGCTGTGGGGCTGGTGCAAATAATATGTATTAGTCGCTTCTTGCTGCAGGTGAAGATCTGTGATTTACAAGGTATGCAGGAGGGACAGTTGTTGGGAGTTTTCAGCTGGTGGGGCTTGGGAATCCCTGCCAGCCACATCATAGGTGTGCTGCTACTGGGTGGGCCTGAGCCCAAAGTGGGTGGGCCTGTGCCCACCCTTGGCTACGCCACTGCTCCACAGATCTGTGTATCATTCCTGCCCCAAACCCCATCAGTGTTTCATACCTAGCCCTGAAGGCACCACCACCCCTCCCCTGGATCCTGTGACTGCAGCATCATCTTTAGTGATTTAGTGACTGTGTTATTGCCTGCTAGGTTGAGCTGGGTCATCATCATCACAGAGGTAGGAGAATGAACTTGTTATTAAGTCCAGTGCCTTGTTTTTTTTTTTTTTTTACTTTATCTTTATTAAGCTTTTTAACAAACATAATTTCACATTTATGAGTGATAATACACAACTTAGAAATAAATTATATAGACAAGCAAATATTTTTTAAGTTTCAAATAGTTATCGACCATAAGAATAAGAAATCAATCCAAGATGTAAGATTAATAATATAATCTAAAGGAAATAAACATACTTTTGTAAATTATAATAATGAAGCGTCACGTCCCGAGTGATTCACTCCAAGGCTGTTAAACAGTGTACATATGGGATTAAACCACTACATTAACCTCTTCCCTACTGATTAGAAATTCCTCTAGCTGTTTGGGGTCAAAAAATTGAAACTGTTTAGAGTGAAACACTATTCTGCATACACAAGGAAATTTCAATAGGAAGGTAGCTCCTATTGCCACAGTTCTTGTGCGTAAAGCCAAAAAGGCTTTACGCCTCTTCTGAGTCTCTCTTGATAAGTCTGGGTATATTCTTATTTTTGACCCCCAAAAAACTGAATCCAGATGTCTTAAAGAAAGTCTCAGTACTGCATCCCGATCCATCTCCAAGGCAAATGAGACTAATAATGTTGCTCTTTTCGTTATAACATCTAATGATGACTCCAAAAAGGTAGTCAGATTCATCACTGCACCGCCTTGAGGAAATTTTTCTGATTCCATTCTAGAACCAGTTGGCAAATAAAACGCTCTAGTTATTGGTGGTAGTGAATTTTCTGGCATACCCAATATTTCCACAAGATATTTTTTTACCATTTGTACAGGGGCAATAAGAGGTGAACTAGGAAAATTTATTAGTCTCAGATTAAGTCTCTTAGACTGATTTTCCAGATATTCCAGCCTTCGGGAAGTAAAGTTCTTATCTTTAATCAATGTTTGACCCACAAGTTCCATTTTTTGAGTTCTTTCAGTAAGAGATTTTACTTCTATAGCTTGTTTTTCAGAGTGCCTTGTTTTTTGTCCTGAACACTGGCAGGAGGCAGAGAATGGGAAGTTTAGGGAGCAAGTGAGAAGGGGTGGAGGCAGTGGAGCAGAGAGTGTTGAGTGTGGGGTGGGTTAGGTTTTGGAATGATAAGAGAGAAGGAGAGGGGGTAAAAGGAGGGGATAGCAGTGGCGAAGACAAGGGTGGGTCTCAGTGGGCCCAGGCCCACCTACTTTGAGCTCAGGTCCACCCAGTAGCAGCGTACCTATGATGTGGCTGGCAGGGAACCCCAAGCCCCATCAGCCAAAAACTCCCAACAACTGTCCCTCCTGCAGTGAGCAGCGACTGATACATACTGCTCACACCAGCCCCACAACCTTCCCTCTGATGTATTCCCACCTATGTGGAAACAGGAAGTAGCATCAGAGGGAAGATGTGAGGCCAGCATGAGCAGTGCATATTAGTTGCTGCTCACTGCTGGTGAAAATCTGCTATTGAAAAGGTGTGCAGGGGAGGGGGATGTTTGAGAGATCCAGGGCTTTTTTTGAGGGGGTACTTGGGGGTACTGAGTACCGGCACCTTTTCCATTGTCTGCTAAAATTGACCCATGGAACCCAAGTTTTAATGAAAGAGCTCAGGCTCTACACACCAACTCCGCCTTGTCATAGGTTCTGTGACTGGTTGCAGGGGGCCTGGCTATTGTGGGGAGGGTCCCTCAGTGATTACCCCCACCCCTGAAGGGTGGCCTAGCATTTGAGTACTGGCACCTTTTTCACTAGAAAAAGTGCACTAGAGAGATCATATGGCATGCAGGCGAGAGAGGGAGAGACCACATCACTTGTGGGATAGGGCGGAGTTCTTCTGCCCACCCATCTTGGGCCCAGGCCCACCCAAAATTGGGTGTTTGGCTATGCCCCTGGATAGTAGAGGCAGGAAGGGGTTGGAGATACAGAAGGGAAAATTTAAGGTATAATGAAGGATAGAGAGAAGGGGTGCAATGTGGACAGAATAGAAAGACAGGAGAATGGGTGTAAAAGGAGAGGAAAATAAGACATGGGGGTGTGGGCACAGTGAAGGAAGTTCAGGGCACAAGAAAGGAACAGCAAAGGGATGGGGGCAGAAAGAGGAGAGTGTGGGGTTGGGTCGGGATGGGAAGAGAGGGAGTATGGCACAAGAGTGGAAAGAAAGATAGTAAGGGATGAGAGGAGGTAAGGGGACTTCAGGATAAGCTTGTATGGGGAAAATGCATGATAAACATGAAGCATGAGAGAGATAGAGGAGGAAGCTGTTGGACACAGTGTGCAGGAGAGAAAGAGGGTCAGGAAGGGATGTGGGTGGTGGCTTTCTTGTTTTCTTGTTTCCAAGAGGATGTGGGAACTGTTATGTTAGGGTCGCTGAACCTCTCTTGTTCTTGTTTGGGGTTTAAGCAGGATACAGGATACTGGGCTTGATGGACCTTCAATCTGGCCCAGTATGGCAATGTTCATGTACTTTCATACCATAGACAGCAAAGTGGGTTACAGCATAACAAATGATATTGTACATACCAACATGAAGGGGAATACCACTTAAAGCCAAAGACAGGCACAGTAGGAATTCTGATACAACATACCTAAATCCCCTCTCCCCAATACACAAAAGATAACTGCAAAACAAACCAACAATACCAATTTCGTTCCTTACCAGCCAATGCAGAAGAGACTCAACCTGTCAGTCCAGAACTGGGGAAACCTACAACTCTGGTCATTCTTAAACACACAAAGAAAACAAGCAAATTTGTAGTGCTTTCTTAAAACTGACAGTTCCTTGTCTGGAGGGATTTCACTCCGTAATAAAGGGGTAATGTAAGTGAAACGAAACTTAAGGGCAGCCTCTCTCCGAACTAACAAAAAAGTGTAATGACGCATGCTAATACCAATCTGATAAGTCTTAAGATGTCAGTTACTGTGGCTATTCTGTGTAAAACACCAGGTGCATTTAATTTATTTATTTGTTGCCATTTTTATCCCACATTATCCCAAGATGTGCTCAGGTTCAATGAGGCTTACATAACAATTGAACATTAGGTATTACAATGGAACATATATTAACATTCATGAAATACAATAGATAAATAAGATTTGACCTCCTGGTGCATTGGGCTTTCTTAGGAATCCTATATAATAATTCTCACCTGGAACATTCTGAAGCTCACTCTGTGGGAGGGAAACACTGAAGGCTAGGCTGCCAGCAACATTCACTCTCACTCATGCACCACACTCACTGTCACTCAGGACCCGCCCTTAGCCACGCCCCTTCCGGATATAATTCGCAACCCCAATGTTCTAAATGAAGCCTCAAAAGCCCCTCTAAACCGGAACAGTGCGGCGCCAGAGATATCCTGTTTGCCCATGCCTGCAAATCGGAAGTCTGAACTCTGAAGCGCCATATGCCCCGCCCTCGCGTCACAATGTCAGGGCGGAACACACTGCAGGAGACAAACGCGCTGTGCGGCGCCCCACACTGCACAAACGTAACGCGCCATCTCAAAGGAAACACCATCACGGAGCTCGCAGGTGCCTCGAGGGGGGTTGGGGGACAGCTGCCTCCATGACGGCCGGGGGGGGGGGGTTTGGGGACAACTGCCTCGCTGACGGCCGGTCACGAGGCTCCAAACGCTATCTCCCCGTGCCTGCAGGGTGCTTTGGGGACAGCTGGCTCGCTGAACATGCCTCTACAGGATGCAAACCCCATCTCCCCCTGCCCCAAAACCTTGCTAGCGCCCATTTCATCTCTCCCAGAAATGGCCCTTTCTTACTAGTATATTTGTATAACACAGATTGAATAATAATGTAATGTAAGAAATGTAAACAGTTACTTAAGTATAGTCCTGTTAAGGACTCGTTCTCTGTACAATGGAAGATATTACAAGTTACGATTTGTTAAGTCGGAAATTCATTTGATCCGTTTTTGATGCTGCTTTTATCTCCTAACCCTTATTCACTTGTTCAGAACCCTTATTTTATCATCCTTACTTTAATATTGCCTTATCTCTTGTTTGTCCTGTTTGTCTGTCCTAATTAGATTGTAAGCTCTGTCGAACAGGGACCATCTCTTCATGTACAAGTGTACAGCACTGTGTACGTCTAGTAGCGCTTTAGAAATGATAAGTAGTAGTAGTAATTACAAATTTATTCTTATCCTATTTGAAAGTTGAGCTGAGTAGATGAGTTTTCAATAGACTACAGAACAACATGTAATCATCTGTGGTCTGAGCTGTTTGGGTAAGGAGTTCCAGATTTTGGTACTTTGATAAGGAAAGTTGGTAGTATGAATGGACTTGTAGACGAAGCATGTGAAATGCATCTGAAAAACTACTGACAGCCAGTGCTGGACATGTCCAGTTTATTCTTGCTCTACACTGCTTTGGGTGAATTTCTTCAAAATGCTGGTAAATAAATCCTAACAAAATAAAGTACAAGTTTAAGATGAACTTACTGATCCTGTACAAGAACCTTGCAGCGGTGTGTTGGATTGTTTTAATCCATTTAGTGTCCTTCCCCCTGCACTGAACAAGAAAGATTTATAATAAATCAACCCAGTTTAAAATAAGAGCATGAGTGAGACACTGAAGGTCATCCAGGGCTAAGATAAACCCAACTGTCCTAATTTTGTGCAGAGAAAAGAAGGTCAGTTGCACCAGAGAGGAAACTTGCTGTTTAAACAAAAGAAATAAATCAAGGATTGCACCTCTCACCTCAACCATTGTCGTTCATAACTAAGGAAGCACTGCGGCTCCCGAGTATTAATGCAGGAGCCAAAGACCCACAAGGGAACCACACGACCTCTGTTTTATCCATGGTCAGCTTTTAACATGTTCTCCTCTGCATCTAAATAACGGAATGGAGCTAAATCAGAAAAAGCAGGATCACAGCTTTTAAAAGACTGGATGTCGTTAGCATCAGAGAAAACAGCCGCTACAAGACCTTGAAGATGCATGAAAAGGGAAAGTAGGAAGGTTAAACCATGATGGTTACCGAATAGAAGCAACCACAAAGGAGGAACGATCCTCAGGAAACCGTGAGCAGTGGAAAGAAAACAGTGAGGTGGATCCAAGTATGATAACAAAGAAGTCTTTATTAGGAATAGCTAAAATACGACCTGACACGGCCGTGTTTCGGCCCGAAGGCCTGCCTCAGGGATCTTGATGAATCTCTGATGTTATAGCGTAGTACTTAACAACGGGAAAGTCTAAAGCAACACTCGCATCACTTACATTAGCCGGCAATACGGCTATTGTTTTCCAGCGTATTCGCAAGACAGAGGATAACCAAAGGATTTTACAGCCAGGTCCTTGCTTTAGACTTTTCTGTTGTTAACATCAGAGATTCATCAAGACCCCTGAGGCAGGCCTTCGGGCCGAAACACGGCCGTGTCGGGTCATATTTTAGCTATTCCTAATAAAGACTTCTTTGTTATCCTCCTTGGATCCATCTCACTGTTTTCTTTCCACTGGTTACCGAATAGTGCCCTGTGGCAGCCCACATATTGCTGGTTTATACTGAGAAAAGGTGGAGCTCCAGGCTAAGTGGATTTATCTGCCTGATAGAAGGGATTTAAATCAATTAAGCGTTGTAAAATCCAGGGCTTCCAACTTGGAAAACAATATTCGGTGGTCGAGCAGATCAAAAGCTGTGCTGAGACCTAAAGAGACCTCAATTGTTGTATCTCTGCCACAATCTAAATTAAGTCTTATTTCTGTTAATCAATCATAGCAAAGAGGGAGGAATTTGTGCTGAATCCTACTGGAAAACTTGATTGATATGGATGGATGGCATTTTTCTTTTCTGAGAAATGATCTTTCCTACTATCTTTGAAATAAAAGGTAAATTCTAGACTGGCTGATAGTTGGTCAGAATTTCTAGATCTAGGGCTAAGTAAGAAATACAGCTACTCTATTCTGTAAATATGTGCATATCTCGATATTGTACATTTTTTTTAAGTTCAATCTTTTTGTTAATTCAAACAAGATACAGTGCAGTATGTGCAATAAAACACATGAAAAGTTTACAAAGATATAAAACCCGAGAGAACAGAGAACAGTAAACTTTAACAATCAAGGAGTAGCCAGATCAAAACTACAGGAACCCCCAGAATATCCTGAAGTAGCCCTGTAATCTAACAAGGAAATCACAGCTCAAGCCTGAATTGTATTTATCAAGCAGTTGCCAGAACCCAATAGAAGTATCCGACTTGTAATGCCATCTTGCACCAGCTGTTTCCAATTCCCTAGTGAGACAGACTAAATGCCATCAAACTGGAAAACAAATCTGATCTGCTGCATCTTTCCAATTAGTCAATATAACTGTAAGAGCTAAGGCTACATGGAGGAGTGGCCTAGTGGTTAGAGGTGGTAGGTTCAAATCCCTACTGCTGCTCCTTGTGATCTTGGGCAAGTCACTTAACCCTCTATTGCCTCAGGTACAAACTTAGATTGTGAGCCCTCCTGGGACAGAGAAATATCCAGAGTACCTGAATGTAACTCACCTTGAGCTACTACTGAAAAAGGTGGGAGCAAAATCTAAATAATATCTAGCAGTTTGCAGATATTGCTATGTAAATTAGACTGTATGCCGATGCTATGCCACAGTACTACTGCCAACATCATAGGTTCTTGTACTTTACAGACATTTTGGATCACAGAATCTCTATAGCATGTGAGAAAGCATGCTCTTTTGAGTAGTACAGTGCGAACAGTTTGGGAAGGATAGATATCATGTATTTTACAGATAGGTATTCACATGGGCAAAAGCATTCAGGATCACACTTTTATATGTGCAACTAATATAATAGTATCAAAGTTTCCAGGTTTATTGTACTCCATCCTAATCAAACTGAATTCAGGCCTCATCTCAGTACCAAAACTTAATATACCACCTTTCTGTAGTTGTTGCAACTACATTCAAAGTGGTTTACTACCAGCCATTACTAGAGTAGCCTAGTGGTTAGTGCAGCGGACTTTGATCCTGAGGAACTGGGTTTGATTTTCACTGCAGCTCCTTGTGACTCTGGGCAAGTCACTTAACCCTCCATTGCCCCAGGTACAAATAAGTACCTGTATATAGTATGTAAACCACTTTGAATGTAGTTGCAAAAACTACAGAAAGGTGGTATATTAAGTCCCATTCCTTTTCCCTTTCATACTTCGCAGATGAGACTGTAACAACTCTGTTCTAGTATTATCATTTGACCTCTCTTCTGCCTTTGATTTAGTTGATAACACTATTTTTCTGGCTAGACTTAGTGAGATAGGTATTCGAGACTTACTGTAGCTCTTTCTTGGTTCCAATCCTACCTTACAGCTCGCTCCAATATTATTCACTCCCATAACAACACATCAGCCCAATTTTCTTCATCCTCAAGAGTTTCACAAAGATCTATATTGTCCCCTATGCTATTTAATATTTTTCTAGTAGCACCCTTGCTCACCTTAGCACAATCCTTAGATTTCACTGCATTCGTCTACGCAGATGACATCCAATTACTTCAAGTCATAGACTACTCGGACAATCAGATGACCCAAGACATTAACCACAGTCTAACATTAATCACCGACTGGCTTCAGCATAATAAACTAATGCTGAACACTAATAAATCTAATAGTGTCATCTTTTCAAACAGGCCAAATGCTTCCTTAACCCAACTGATCGTTCTCGGCTTCACTTCCATCCCAAAAACAGCTACTTCTTTAGATTGCTCACTTTCTTTTTGACCACACATTTCTACCGTTATCAGACAATGCATCTACAAACGATGATAAATCCGATCAATTTGCCCTTTTCTAGACCCATTGGCTCTAAATATACTTATCCATTCTTTTATCATCAGCAAACTCGACTACTGTAACTCGCTATATATAGGACTCAGAACCACAGACATTACGATGCCTACAAGTAGTCCAGAACACAGCCATTAAACTTATCAACAGCAAAAGGACATTTGATTATGTCACACTTCTTTTAAAAACAGCCACTGGCTTCCTCTTCCCCACCGTTTTAACTACAAAATTCTACTCTTGGTTTCAGTCCAAGGTATTGAGCATTGGAATAAGTTACCCCAGTCCCTTCACCAAGAAACATCCCTTCAAAACTAATCTTAAAACATTCCTTTTCCTAGATGCCTACTCCTAATTTTATTTATTTATTTGTTTATGCATTCTTGTATCCCATCAAAAAACAACTTTTGGTTCAAAGTGTCTTACAATTTATATTTTGGCGGGGTTACAATAGTGTTGTGCAAAGTGGTGAGGGCATCTATAGTTTGTGTGGTTATTCATAGAGTTTTTGAAGAGATAGATTTGAAGAGGAAAAGGTTAGTGGTAGCTTTTGTGTTCGGTTATAGAGTTTTGGTGATGTTTATTCATATAGTTTTTGAAGAGGTAGATTTGAAAGGAAGGCGACAATATCTTTGTGATTAGCTGTAGAATTTTTTGAAGAGGTAGGTTTTCATTTTTTTTTTTCTGAATTGGAGGAGATTTTGCTTTTGGGGCACCATGGAGGTGGGCATTGTGAAGCCCATCTAGCCAGTTTCAGCTCTCTCTTTCTTTCGTTCCTCTTACTTTCCTATATATAATTGTGGTTTCACCCCTCCCCTCCTCTTTCATCTCTTTCTCTTTTTCTTACTCTCTATCTTTTAGTCTGTAAGCCGCCCACACATTTCTATAATGGGCGGGGTAGCAAAATTTATAATAAACTTGAAACTTGGTTGAGCATTTAATATCCCGTCCATTGCAGTAAAACATCTGAGCAGCTTACAGTCTCATGAGATAGCTAGCATAGAGGAAAAAGGGCAGAACTTACAATTTCTCTTTAGAAAAAATTAAGAAGTTCAATTGTATCCTGTAGACTTAAACTCTCCTTACATGCCTGAGATCATGTGAAGATACTCAACAATTCAAGCGATTGCTAGAAATGCATCTGTTTGTAAAGGCCTTTTCAGCCACATGAGTTTTTGCAACTACAATCAAAGTTATTTACATATATTCAGGTACTTATTTTGTACCAGGGGTAACAGTGACTTGCCCAGAGTCACAAAGAGCTGCAGTGGGAATTGAACTCAGTTCCCCAAGATCAAAGTCCACTGCACTAACCACTAGGCCACTCCTCCACATACAGGACTTATCTGTATGACTCTTTAATTTAATTAAAATACTTTCTTTTCTTCCCTTTGTTTCAGTTACATCCAGTTTAATGATCATGTTCCATCTTCATATGATTACTACTACTTCTTATCATTTCTAAAGCGCTACTAGACGTACGCAGCGCTGTACACTTGAACATGAAGAGACAGTCCCTGCTCGACAGAGCTTACAATCTAATTAGGACAGACAAACAAGACAAACAAGAGATAAGGGAATATTAAAGTGAGGATGATAAAATAAGGGTTCTGAACAAGTGAATAAGGGTTAGGAGTTAAAAGCAGCATCAAAAAGGTGGGCTTTTAGCTTAGATTGAAGACGGTCAGAGATGGAGCTTGACGTACCGGCTCAGGAAGTCTATTCAGGCATATGGTGCAGCAAGATAAAAGGAACGGGAGTCTGGAGTTAGCAGTGGAGGAGAAGGGTGCAGATAAGAGAGATTTACCCAGTGAATGGAGTTCCTGGGGAGGAATGTAGGGAGAGATGAGAGTGGAGAGGTACTGAGGAGCTGCAGAGTGAATGCACTTCTAAGTCAGTAAGAGGAGTTTGAACTGTATGCGGAAACGGATAGGAAGCCAGTGAAGTGACTTGAGGAGAGGGCTAATATGAGCATAACGACACTGGCGGAATATTAGTCGTGCAACAGAATTACAACTGCTACCTATCTATGGGGTCCTTTTACTAAGCTGCGTAAGCGCCTTCGTGCTCCCAATGCATGCTAATTCTGAGTTACCACCCGGCTACCGCGTGGCCCTTGTGGTAATTTCGTTTTTGCTGCATCTGAAAAATATTTTTTTTTTCTGGTGCACATCAGCTATGTGTGCCAAGTGGCATTTGGTGCACATAGATCATTACCACCCGGTTACCGTGTGAGACTTTACCAGTTGGCGGTAAGGTCTCAGATCCAAAATGGACGTGTGGTAATTTTCATTTTGCCGCATACCCATTTTCAGCAAAAATGAAAATAAAAAGGCCTTTTTTGCAGGTGCACTGAAAAATGATTCTGTGCGTTCTCAAAACCCGTGCCTACACTACTGCAGGCCATTTTTCAGCGCACCTTACTAAAAGGACCCCTAAGTCTATGTACGTGACTATTGTTACCCGCCTTGGATAAAGATGGTATATAAATATAGTAAATAAATAAAATAACAGAGCTGGTTGAATGTATCACTAACCAAGCGTGTTTTAAGACTTGTCTTGAACTTTTCTAGAGAGTGCTCTAAGCGTTGAAAGAGAGTGGAAGAGCATTCCACAAAGTTGGTCAGATAGTGCTGAAAATTGCATTCCTAATGTGCTGTGAACAGATATGACAAAAGCTTGGCATAATTAACTGATTTTTTAGGAAGATCTGAGAGTTCTGGTAAGTTGATAAGCAATCAGCAGTCAAGAGAGAAATAGAGATAGACCGGTGTGATGGATTTTATGGATGAGGAGCAATATCTTAAAAGTAATTCTGTGTGAAAGAGGTAAGTAGTGTGTGGTTTTTATTTATTTATTTATAGCATTTATATCCCGCTCTTTCCCGATCGATAGCAGGCTCAGTGCGGCTTACAATGTATGGATACAATATATCACAGAGATAACACAATGTTTGGGTACAAAATATCCCAGATATAACACAATGTATGGGTACAGAGTATCCCATAGATAACACAGTTGTATAGAGAAGGATGTGAGGAAGAGATAAGGGGGGAGGAATGGGTTATAGTTAATGTAGGTGGTGTGGATTAGGTTTGTGAATTAAGTTGGGTCGTTTGGGTAGACTTGTTTGAAGAGCTATGTTTTCAGCAGCTTTCGGAATGGTAGATGTTCGTTAGTTGTTCGGATGTATCTTGGTATGGCGTTCCTGAGTTGGCTGCCCATAAAGGAGAAGTTGGATGCATAGTAGTTTTTGTATTTGAGACCTTTGCAATTGGGGAGGTGAAGATTGAGATATGTTCGAGAAGATTTGGACCCATTCCTGGCTGGAAGGTCGATTAGATTGGTCATGTAATTTGGAGATTCTCCGTGGAGGATCTTGTGGATCAATGTGTAAACTTTGAAGTATATTCGCTCTTTGATAGGGAGCCAGTGGAGTTTTTCACGGAGTGGTGTTGCACTTTCAAATCGTGATTTACCAAAAATGAGTCTGGCTGCCGTGTTTTGGGCGGTTTGGAGTTTTTTCAGGATTTGGGCTTTGCAACCAATGAAGATGCTGTTGCAGTAGTCAGCGTGGGTGAGTACTGTGGATTGTACCAGATTGCGGAGAGTTGTTTGGGGGAGGAATGGTTTTACTCTTTTCAGTACCCACAACATGTTGAGCAGAGGGGTCACAACGTCAAATTTTTGGATCACAGTAACAAGTCTGATGGCTACATGGATAAATTACATGCTTTTCTCTTGACTCTAAACATGAATACACCAGCTGGTATAGGCGCTTGCACCTAAGTACATATGCTCATATATACCTGCTTATTCTAAAGTAGGTGCCTCCTTTCCTTTATACAGTGGAACCCTGATATAATGCAATGATTGGGGGGGGGGGGGTCCATAAAATCTCATTTTCTAGAGAGTGCTCTAAGTGTTGAAAGAGAGTGGAGGAGTAGCCTAGTGGTTAGTACAGTGGACTTTGATATTGGGGAACTGAGTTCAATTACCACTGCAGCTCCTTGTGACCCTGGGCAACTCACTTAATCCTCCATTACCCCTAGTACAAAATAAGTACCTGAATATCTGTAAACTGCTTTGAATGTAGTTGCAAAAACCTCAGAAAGGCAGTATATCAAGTCCCATTTCCCTTTCCCATTTCCCTCATTGTGCTAAATGTGGGGTTGTGTTATAGTGGGGTAAAGAGAACATGAACACAATTAGCTGGTTTTTGTGCAGGCACGGAGGATGGGCCCCACCTCGGTGTATCTAGACATTGCTGAGGAGCTATATGTAAAAAAGGGGGAGCCAAGACATGATCACATTGTATGAGGATTTGTGTTATTACGGGGTGCTTTATATCGGGATTCCAGTGTAATTATTTTATTTTAGAATTTCAACATAACATACAAACAAGTACTTGCAAAAGAAATCAGGAAAAGACATAGAAATACAGGGAAACTCCTTAATAGAGGAAATAAACATCATCCTTTAGTCCACAATATTACTGGAGTCAAGCAAAAAATAAAAATATAGAAAAAGAAAAAAACCTCTAACAACAAGACAGATGAATCCTATACAGTGAGAGCCAGATTATGTGCTAAGCAAAGGAAACTACCATCACAGTCGGACAACCCTCACAAGCCACCAAAAATTCCAACAGTTGCTTAGGTTCAAGAAATAACTCACCACAATTAAAATTTACATGATTTATAACAGGAAATTTCTACTTTCCTTTATAGAGCAGGTTGCACATAGGCAACCCTTTAAAGAATAGCGCTGTGTGGCTTCTTGAGTAAAGGGCCTCTTAAAATGTTGATGAATCATAATCACACTACTGTTACGGTTGATTTATTTTTTGTGTATGGTGCTGTTGACCTTTTGTGTGCTTAAAACTGCACCATAAGTCACCTGAGCAGATATTTCAGAAGCCTAAACAATGACAGAATTCTCAAGACACTGTCTATAAAGTGACCAATGGGACACCTCCAGTGTTAAGACTGATTCTCACAATTAGCTTTATTTGCAACAGAGCAACACAATATGCAATAAACATTTTAATAGACAGCATAGGGTTTAATCAAAGATGGAACATAGTAACAGGAGTTATAAATTAAGGGGATTAATTTAAAGAAAGTTGCACATGAAGTCAGAAAAATTATTATCTCAGCTAGGATAGGAGTGGATAATCATGTCCTGCTATAGTATGTGCAGCCAGTGTTATTCCGTGTGTGTGTGTGTGTGTGTGTGTGTGTGTGTGTGACTATGTGACTATCAAGTTAGTTACTTCTTCCTCTAAAAGCCTGGTTGAAGAGTCAAGGTTTCACCTGCTTCCTGAAGTAGAGATAGTCTTGTGTTAAGCTAAGCCTTTCAGGGAGTACATTCCAGAGTGTGGGGAACTGGGGCTACTCTGGAGAAGGTTGTGGTCCTATCTCTGCGACCACACATAGTGAAACTCTCTCCCCTTTGTTATTTTACAGGGGCTGAAATCCATGGACTCAAATGGTTCTTCTGATCCTTATGTGAAGGCAAACCTGCTCCCAGGAGCCAGCAAGGTGAGAGACCTGGTATGGCGAGAACAACAAAGAGAGGGAGAGACATGGTGTGAGAAATAGAACAGAGACTATGGTGAGAAAGAGTCAGAAACAGACTGAGAGAGAATAACCTCCCTCCCTGGTGGGATTTCTTAATTAGACCCTTGGGGTGCGCTGTTGAATGATAAAAGGCCATCCCCTGGGTGCACAGCTCTCTGCTTTGCTTCTTGGATGTGACCCTAGATAATCAGCTACCTCTAGTCTCTAGTAATTGCTTAAGCATCTGGGATGCAGTAATGAGTTCCTATTCATTTTCCATTTGATAACCGGCCCTCTATTGAACAGTGACCCAGATGGGCCCCCTAGTGGTCAAAGGATAAAATAACTTTCTGCAGTCTGCAGCAGGGCTTCCCAAAGCTGTCCTGATAATCCTGAAGCTATTAAAAATAAGAAGGATTAAACCTGTAACCAACAATTTGTCTAATTAGTTCATCTGACTTTATGCCCAGTTTAGTGTGTGTTTTCAGAATACCCACGAGCATGCAAGAGATCAGTTTGCATACACGATGGATCAAATATATGCAAATTGATCTCATACATATTCATTATCCTAAAAAACGGATAGGTTTGGGAGTGCAGATCTACAGGAATCTCCATTTAAAAAAAAAATTTTTTTTTACCAAGACTTTGAACAATTGCTCACATCACCTCAATGCAATAACCTACTCTTGCCTCCTGTTCCTGGTAGGCGAACAAACTACGCACCAAGACACTGCGAAACACCCTGCACCCGGTATGGAATGAGACACTGACATATTATGGTATCACCAAAGAAGATATGGTGAGGAAGACGCTCAGGTGAGCCACTGCCACTGTGCTGTCACATTTCTCACCACAATCCTCCAACACCCCACTTTTAAAAACAGTGCACTGGCTTCCGTTGACCCATTGTGTAAGTTATAAACTGCTGCTTCTTGGTGAACCATCTTATTTATCCCGTCTTTATTTACCTTCTTGTGCTCTTCGATCAGCCCAACAGAATCAGCCCATAGTCCCATCCTTGCGGGAAATCCCTGAACTCGAATAAACTACCGGTTAGCTTACATCTCTCATCTTCTTTATCCAAATTTAAAACTGATTTGAAACCTTTCTTATTTCCTTATAACTAGGAAAATTCTCACATTCCCTATGCACTGTGGATTTGATTCCGCCCTGGAAACCACTAACTCCCCTTCCTTTCGTGTTTTCCCTCCCAGCTTTTCTATAACTATTGTATTTCTCCCACCTATCCTCATGGTATTGTTGTCAACGTACCCCCTTCCTTTCCTCATTTTTTATTGTAAGCCACTGAGATAATATTTGATGGGTGGGATATAAGCCCTTAATAAACCTTAAACTTGGAAAAACTGAGCTCAAAGTGGCAGCGTAGATAAATCAAAAGTGGTTAGAGCAGTGTAGTAGGAAGCCAGGGTTCAAATTCTGCTCTTCCTGGTGATGCTTCTTGTGCTTCTCACTTTATCTTCTATTGACTTGGGCAAGTCGTTTCACCCTCATTTAAACTGTAAGACCGCAATGGACAGGAAAATAACCTGTTGCGCTTAAATGTAACTTACCTTGAGCTACAACTGGAAAAGATGTGCGATAATTCTTCCCTCCCCCCCCAACAAAAAAAATGAAAGTGGAGGAAATTGGGGAAGAGCAATCCTAACTTCTCATATACACTAAAAAAAAAACCTTACGGTAGCCTGGATTTTTCCACTCGGCATAAAGATTGTTGAGATTATAGGCTAAGTTTTACAAAGATTGAGCTAATCTACGGTGGTGATAAAGAAGGCTATTCTTATGTTCTTGTTTGATTTTTTGATCTTTCAAAAAGTACAGAGACTAGGAGGCGCTTAATGAAGTTACATGGAAATATTTTTTCACTCAACAAATAGTTTAACTCTGGAACTCATCTGAGTGTAAAAATGATTTGGACAAGTTCCTGGAGGAAAAGTACATAGGGGTATGTTTACTAAGGTGCGTTAGTGTTTCTAACACGCCCTTAAATTTAAGGCGCATTAAACGCTAACACACCTATATATTTCTATGGGCGTATTAGCGTTTAATGTGTGTAAACTATTTACGCACGTTAAAAGCGCTAACGTGCCCATAGCGCATCTTAGGCGATAGTCTGTTATTGAAATGTTCATGGGGGGAAGCCACTGCTTGCCCTCAGATTGGTAGTCTCGAATGTTGCAACTAATTGGGTTTCTGCCAGGTACTTGTGACCTGGCTTGGCCACTGTTGGAAGCAGGATACTGGGCTAGATGGACCATTGGTCTGACCCAGTATGGCTATTCTTATGTTCTAAAAAATGATAGAATCACTAAGAGAGAATTTAGAAACAAAATAAGAAACATTGATCTGCCATTAGACAAATCCAGACTGTGGTCCTGTACTGAATATTCTGTACAAACTGTGTTTGAAAGGGCATAGCACATCTACTTAGAAGTAAGCAGAACGAGGTGATAAAATTAGGAGACTGCAGTAGAGTTTGGAGAACTGAAAAACACGAGCATGGAGGAAGAGAATCTGAAGGGAGATGTGCTAAATGTACAAAGAACTGGCAAAGGTCAGAAGAGAGTAAATAGGGAACTAATAGTCACTATGACCTCCTAATACTGTCTGAAGTCATGTCAGCCCATTTTAGAATTCACATATTTTCTAATCAAAGGGCTTTTTAAAGATCACATCCAATTGGGTCTATATTATTGACCATTAGATGTTATTCATGTATTTTACCTGATGCGGGCTACTAGCCGAAATACAGTACTGTGTCAAGTCTTCACCAATAAAGTACCTACAATCGACTGAAGTCTCCTCGTTTGTCTCTGGTTAGCCTGGTCTATTTCCCACTCATTCTTGATTACTCCTAATACTAGAGACATCTGAAGAAACAGGCTTAAGCACATCCTCACACAAAGGAGATTCCCTATACTCCACAGGACATTGAGAAGGCTTTGATGCATTTCTATGGGAGAAGCAGTTCCAGCTCCTGCAGCATTGAACGTTTGATACATTAAAGTATAGCACTTAGGGAGTCGCTCCTTTCAAAGTGCCTTTCCTAGTGGCATGCAGTAACATTTGCTGTAGCGATTCAGTAAATGTGTCAAACAATAAGAGGGGCTGAATGACACCAACATAACACTTTCCACCTTCACAAAAACAGCAGCCTCAACACCATACCTCTTCCTTCAACTTAACACCTCCCACTCCAATGAAAAAAATAAAAGAGGCTTTGTGACCCCAACATAACATTTCCTACCCACAAAATCATCATCTGTATCCCTCATGTCACCTGTAATCTGTATCCAACATCTTCCTCTTCTTCCTCTATCTCTTATTCCTTGTACTTCTCACTCACAGTCCCCAATCAGTTATTCTGCTGTCTGCGTAGCTCCTCTCTCTTCCCCTCACTCTCTTACCTCTACTGCCTTCTCTTTCCCATTGCCACAACACCCCCTCTTCCTATCCTGACACCACCCCACACTCCCCTCTCTGCCCCATCCCGTCACTCTTCCCTTCCTGTGCTCTGAAGTTCCCTCACCCTGACCATTACCTCTTCTTCCCCTCCTTTTACCCCACCCTTACCTGCTTCTTTCCATCTTGCCCTGACCCTAACCATGACCCCATCTCTCTTCCCCTTTTGCCACCATAAACTCTTCCTTTTGTCTCCATTCCTTCTTTCTTATTATTCAAAAACCTTACTCCACACCACATCCATCTCTTTGTACCCCACTGACCCTACACCTTCTCTCTTTCCCTTCTCCTTCTCTAAACTCCCTTCTCTCTGCCTCCCACCTGGCCAGATCAAAAAATAACAGAAAAGTCTACAAAACGTCACTCAAGACATAGAGCAAAGCTACCATGTCAGCACTAACTTCCAAAATAAGGACCCTACCTACAACAAGGCAATGCCCTACAGCATCAATACTACTATTGGGAAAACTGAACAAGCCAAATTACTAAATAAGGAGTAGCCTACTACTACTAATCATTTCTATGCACTTCATTGGAGGAAAATGCCTCAGTCATCACTGGAAACCCTCAGTAGTAAATCAGGGAATATTTCTGGTATCTCAACTACGTCCAGCTCCAGGAATTGAATTCAGACACATAATAGAAAGAACAGCACTGCAAGGACATCCCCTGATGAAGCAAGGGTGAAACGGGCCTTCCGTCGGGATCATCTTTATCAAGATAAGTGCTCACTTTCCCACATTGAAGTATTTATGAACAGAGGAATCTCAATACTTTTATCACATTTAAGTAAAATACAAAATATAAAAATTTAAATAGTAGTGGTTGGTTTCACAGTTAACTACCACTGGACTTTATTGGAGGATTTTTTTTGCCAATGAGAGAAAATAGGTGGACATAGTTGGGATACCAGAAACATTCCCTGATTTACTACTGAGTGTTTCCAGTGACGACTGAGGCTTTTTCCTCCAGCAAGTTCAGTTATGAATAAAGTATATTGACTCCTCATAATTTATTAGGATTTATTTATCGCCTTTTAGAAATAATTCACTCAAGGCGGTGTACAGTAATGAAGAATATTGTTTATTCCACCATTTCCAATTTGAACATATACTAAGTTTGTGTGTGGAATATATTCTCCAATTGTGAATCGAACTGTGTAGTTTGCCACTGGATGTACTACCAAGTAGTGGTGGAGAACGGTGATACCTGCTGCCATCAGAAAACTGTAAAACCCATCCTTGAAATCTAGTAGTTTGATCACACTTGATTTCAATTTATTATTCTTTCCAAAGCAACAGAATGTTTGGGTACTGCTCCAATCAAACCATCTCTCCCTTCTCTCCACACACAGATACATATATACACATATACAGGAGATGGAAAGAATTTCATAAGCTATACTTGATATATGTTTCCCACTTGTGTGAAGGTTACTATTTATTTATTTACTAGTAAAAAAGGCCCGTTTCTGGAACGAATGAAACGGGCGCTAGCAAGGTTTTCCTGGGAGTGTGTATGTTTGAGAGAGAGAGCCAGAGTGAATGTGCAGGTGTGTGACAGAGTGAGACTGTCTGTGTGACAGTGTGTGTGTGAGAATGAGAGTGTGTGACAGGGCCCCCTCCCCTGTTCCTAATGCCCCTCACCCCGTTCCCTCCCCTCCTTTTCCTCCTCCTTCCCACACTTTGGGTTCCTTAAGGCTTTCAAAAGTCTATGTACCCCCGTGGCCCTAACGCCCATTATCTGGATACCCCACCGCTTTTCTCCTCACCCCTCCCCCAAGATGTAATACTTTCATGTCCTTCATTTTTTTAAAAAAGTGTCCTATCTACCCTGTGTACAAACGCCCGGCATTCAGATTGTGTTCCTCTCGTAAATTTTCATTTCTTTCATTCATTCAGAACTTCCCCCCCCCCCCCCCCCCCGAACACTTTTGGTTCCTTCAGTCTTTTAAAACTCTCCTATGTACCCTGTGTCCTAATGGCCAGCATTTAGATTGTTTTCCTTTCCCAAATGTTCATGTCTTTCAGTCGTTCAGAACTCCCCCCTCCCCCCATTTAACACTTTCGGTTCCTTCAGTCTTTTAAAACTCTCCTATCAACCCTGTGTCCTAATGGCCGGCACTCACATTGTTTTGCTTTGCCAAATTGTCTGTCACTGATGTCACTGAGGTCAGTGCGTGCCTGCCTAGCAGACCACTTCCGGCAGGCACGGTCCCAAGCACATCCTGTTGGAGGTGAGAATTATTATATAGGATTGCATTTGTATCCCACATTTTCCCACCTCTTTGCAGGCTCAATGTGGCTTACAATACATCATGAATGGTGGAAATATATTAGAAAATAGATATTTAGTGTTACAGAAGGATCTTGGGCAGCATGTTGAAGAAAAAACATGATAATAGTATAACAAGCAAGTATTATAAGACAATTCAGAATAAATGTGGAGTAGTACTACTGTCTGGCACCATGAGATCCCTCAAATATCAATAGCTGCTGGTTTTGAAAGGTGGCACCTTTATTCCCCTTTACAAGCACAGTGGAATGTATTATTACAGCTTGTGTTCAGCTTTGTTGTACAGTACTCCATCTATGAAGAAGTGGTATTATTAGCAGCAGCAGAAAAACACTGAGCATACACACCAGAAGGTAGTACTTCTCTACAGTTGCAAACCATGAACACCCTTCTCTTTTTAAAAGATTGTGAATGCTGTACAGGATCTAAAATGATTCTTGAACTGGTTCTTTTCCTATGAGAATAGGCTGTCAGTGTGTGATGAAGACAAGTTCAGTCGCAATGAGTCCATTGGTGAAATCCGAGTGCCCCTGAAGAAGTTGATCCCCAATCAAACCAAGAATTTCAATATCTGCCTGGAAAAGCAGCTGCTGGTAAGGGGAAGGGGAGCAGAAAAAGAGGAATCCACTATGCATTTCTGTCTCCTGGCGCATTAGCAGAAGATCTACTGGTCAGGCACAACTAAAAGCATTGCACAATGATCCTCCTCCATTGTAATTCTCCTTATTCACCACTAGAGGTCTCTTTTTGGAGTAGAAGAATGATTCCATTTCGCCAGTAAGAGATTCCTCTGATAAATGTGTGCTGTGGCAAAACTGAGACCTGATCACACTCACTATACTTACTACATGGGGCTGCTGTTGCACCTTGATTCTACAATTCCTTGCTGAGCTGGGATTTTCTGGCTTTTTCTTTTCAGACGAAGCGTCCCAGTACCATGAATGCTGTGCGTGGAATGGCTGTCTATGAAGAGGTGGGTGCAATTGCGAGGCAGAAGTGCATTTGTATGTGTACAGTGAGGATACTGAGGAAGGAAAGGTTAAAAGAAGGGGGCAAGAGGGAAGGAGGGAGGAGAATGATGGACTACAAAAGAGCAAATACTGGTGAGGAGGTGATGATGATAAATGCTAAAGCAATGACCAATTGGTGGTAACACTGCTTCAGAACAGGCAGATACAGTAGATCCAGCACATATAATATCAATACAACAAAATAAATATCAAACATTTGAAAAATTCAAAGAGAGGCAAACCTGAATTCTAAGAGAGGCAAACCTGAATGCAGTCTGTTGAAATGCTCAGACAGTATAGAAACATAGAACTTGAGAAAATGATGGCTCATTCAGTCTGCTCATCTGTACCAACTACTAAGATCTAAAATTCCTTCTGCTCCTTCAGATACAATCCTTCTCATCGCCACTTACACTGGGAGGCTATTTCTCACCTCCACCACTCTTCCCATAAAGAAATATCCCCTTGGATTACTCCTGAGTCTACCCTATTTCACTTTCATCTGCTGCCCCCTTGTTGCAGAGCTTCCCTTCACTGAGGCATTTAAAGGGCTCTATTGGATCTTCACCCTCCTTCCTTTCTTCCAAAGTATACCTATTGAGATCTATAAATCTGTCCCAATATGCTTTATGACAAAGCATATTGACTGATCATTTTAGTAACTGCCTCTGGGCCAACTCCATTTTTGAAGGTGCTGTCTCCAGTACACAGTACTGTAAATGAGTTCTCACCAGAGACTTATACAGACACTATTACAAATGTAAAACAGTGTATAATTCAGGATTAAACATACAAAACTAAAAAGATATACAATATCACAGCACACACTATACAATTATTTATTTTATTTTATTTATTTATAGCAGCATTTGTATCCCATATCTTCCAAACATGTTTGGTTCAATGTGGTTTACAATGTTAGTTCGTGGAGGTAGAGAATTACAATTTAAGAGAATAGACAGGGGAGTAGAGAATTAATAGAGAGATCATTGAGGAAGAAGGGGTAGGTAGTTGGTGTGAGGAGTGGTTTGTTATTGTGTTAGGGAAGACTTATTATTTGGGTTTGGTTGCTTGGTTTCTTGTGTTTTATAGTTGGTTATGTCGAAGTCTTGAGCTTTGATTGTATAAGGGGGGATTGAATCATATATTGTATGGGTGAAGATGGTTCATTTTTGTTGTCTGTGCCTAGGAGCCTTTTAAATAGGTATGTCTTCAGGTGTTTCCGAAAGTTAGTGTAAGATGTTATGAACCTTATTGATTTGGGAAGGGCATTCCATAGTTTGGTGCTTTGGTATGGGAAGTTCGCGGAGTGAGCTGATTTGTAGATAAGCTTGTGACATCTGGGGTAGTGAAGGGTCAGGTAGTTTCTCACTTCCTTCAGTGTGTTCTTAAGCAGTAGGATAATCATATCTGAGAGGTATGCAGGCACTTCCCCATGGATTAAGAACCAGACCATGGTGCAGAGTTTGAAGGTTATGTGGGCTTTGATTGGAAGTCAGTGGAGTGCTGTTTGCAGAGGGTTGGCCCTTTCGTATCATTGCTTCCTTAAAATAAGTCTGGCTGCTGTATTTTGAGCCATTTGAAATCTCTTTATGACTTGCTCTTTGCAGCCTGAGTAGATTGCAATGCTGTAGTGTGAGAGAATTGTGGACTGTACATTGAGATGGAATACTTTTGTGGGGAAGTTGTTTCTTATTCTCCTTAGTTTCCACATTATGTGGAATGTGTTTGGTACTACCTTTGTTACCTGGGGTTCAAAAGTCAGTTTTTATTGATGATTGCTCCTAGGAGTCCTAAGTTGTTTGAGAGGGGGTATGTGGTTCCATCTATAGTTATGTTGAGTATGGTGATTTGTTTGTGGGATGCTGTTACTACCAGGAATTGGGTCTTGTCTCTGTTGAGTTTGAGCTTGAATGTGGTGGCCCAGTTTTCTAGTGTGTGTAGGCCTTTTTTGATATTCTCTGAGATGTCTTTAATGTCATGTTTGAATGGGATAAAGATGGTTACATCGTTGGCATAGATGAATGGGTTGAGTCCTTCATTTGCTATTGTTTTGGCTACTGGGGTCATCATGATATTGAATAGGATTGGAGAGGTGGAGGATCCCTGTGGAACTCCTGATTGTGCTTTCCAGGGGGAGGATAGTTCATCTTTCATTTTGACTTAGTATGATCTGTTGGTCAAGAAACTTTCCAACCATTTGAGTACTGCTCCTCTTATGCCAATCTTGTCAAGTATTCGAATTAAGATGCAGTGGTCAACTATATCGAAGGCTGATGACATTTCGAATTGTTGTAGTAGTATGTTCCTTCCCTGACTGATTTCTCTTCTGAAGCTGGCAATTATAGCAGTTAGTGTCGTTTCTGTGCTGTGGTGCGATCTGAAGCCTGATTGAGAATCATGGAGTATTGAGAAGTTGTTCAAGTATTTAGTAAGTTGCTTGTTGACTATACTTTCTAGTAGCTTGGTGATGAGAGGTATGGAGTCTACTGGTCTGTAGTTTTTGATGTTGCTTTTGCTTGATTTAGGGTTTTGGAGAATAGATGTTAGAATGATGTTGCCTTTTTTCTTAGGAAAGGTGCCTGCGGTCAGTAGGTCAGTTAGGTAGGCTGTGATGCTTTCTAGGAGTTGGGGTTCTTTTAGTAGGTAGCTGGGGCATGTGACCAGGAAGCAGTGAGATTTAGTAATTTTAAGTAGTAGTTGCTGAACTAGGACCGTTTTTGGGGGTGAGAATGATGACCATGATCTGTCGGTATCATATGGTTCATCAATTCTGGTGAGCTCATCCATAAACAAGTCTAGGTCTGGGTTGTCTATTCAGAAGCAGGCTCTCATTGATGTTATTTTATCTTCAAAATAGTTGGCTAGTTATTGTGCTCCTGGTTGGTTTTGTGTTTCTCATGTCTGTTGATTTGTGGATAGGAGAGAGTTGATTCTGCTGCATAGTTTTTTTGTGTTTTTGTAGTCGGATCCGATTAGTTGTTTGTAGTGGCTGAATTTGATTTTCCTCAGCATCAATTTTTATAGTCTGATTTCTGACTTCCATTTTGTTTTGTTGTCCTGTGTTTGTTACATTTGTACCCCGCGCTTTCCCACTCATGGCAGGCTCAATGCGGTTTACAGGTACTTATTTGTACCTGGGGCAATGGAGGGTTAAGTGACTTGCCCAGAGTCACAAGGAGCTGCCTGTGCCTGAAGTGGGAATCAAACTCAGTTCCCCAGGACCAAAGTCTACCACCCTAGCCACTAGGCCACTCCTCCACTCTTGTTTTGTGTTTCTGCCATAGTCTTTCAGTTTCCTGCATTCTCTTTTGTGTTCCTTTAGTTCATTGTTGTACTATGGTTCACCTTAGTTCTGTTTGATCTCTTCATTTTTAGAGGTGCTATATTGTTGAGGACGGTCTGGCATCTATCCTGCCAGGTGGTTAAGAATTGTGTGATATTATTGGGAGGTGGCCACAAATTGGAATAGATGTTGGTCCAGAAGGTTTCGTTGTCTATTTTGTCTCAGGATTCTTAAGTTTACTGGATGATTGTGGTTTGAGGGGTGGCTTCTTTCCAGTTGAGGGTCGTGAGTAGTTTGAAGTGGTCAGACCCATAGGAGCCAACTTTTCAAAATTATTGGGGGTGCTAAGCCCAATGGAAATAACCCCTCCCTGGACACATACAAGGAATACCCACAGCACCCACAGAGTCGGCTCCAATGGTCAGACCATGGTGTTTCCTCCCATTTTATATTGGTGGGTGTTATGTGGTGTGTTTCTGTGAATTTGTAGGCTACTAAGTCAAGAATGTGGCCTTTGTTGTGGGTTGGTTGAGGGGGCGAGTATTGTTTGTTGTTTGTTGTTACATTTGTACCCTGCGCTTTCCCACTCATGGCAGGCTCAATGCAGCTTACATATTGTATACAGGTACTTATTTGTACCTAGGGCAATGGAGGGTTAAGTGACTTGCCCAGAGTCACAAGGAGCTGCCTGTGTCTGAAGTGAACTCAGTTCCTCAGTTCCCCAGGACTAAAGTCCACCACCCTAACCACTAGGCCACTCCTCCATTGCTGTATGAATTTAAGGCATTCTTTTGTGCTTGCATCGTTTGTGTTTTCTAGGTGTATATTTAGGTCTCTGAGCAGCAGAATGTTTGAGTAGGATATTCATGTGTTGGAAATGAAGTCAGTGAATTCGAGATGGGTTTCTGACCATTTTCCTGGTGGGTGGAAGAAGAGGATGCAGCACAGCTGATCTTGAAGGGTGTCTTGTATTGTGCATGATAGAATTTCAAGTTGTAGAGAACTAAATTTGGAGATCAGTTCTGTTTTGAGGAAGGATTTGGAAATCACTGCTATTCCGTCTCCTCTCTTCCTGTCTCTTGTAATATGTAGGATCTTGTACCCTGGGGGGCATATTTCGTTTAGGATGAGATCATCTTCAAATTGAATCCAGGTTTCTGTGATGAATAGGGTTCCTAGATTTTCATTCTCTATCCAGTCCCTGATGCCTTCTTTTTTATTTACCACTGATCTGACATTTATGTATGCTATTGATATAGATATGTAGTTGGGGATTGACTCTTTGTTGCAACAAATTTTGATGAGATTGGATTTGCCCGTTTTGTTTGGTTTTAAATTTCTAGGTTTTTTTTGTTTTCTTGTTGCTATAGGTTCTGACTGTAGACGCTGCTGTGAGGTTGTGTAAGCTTGGTGATGCTGGTGTGTCAGATTGTTGTGGTATGAGTGGGAGATGATTGGAATGTTCAGTGTGTTTTTTCTAGCTAAAAAGGTGCCGGTACTCAAATGCCAGGCCAACCTTCAGGGGTGAGGTGATCACTGAAGGACCCACCCCACAATGGCCAGGTCCCCTGCAACCACTCACAGAATCTATGACAAGGCAGAATTGGTGTGTAGAGCCTGAGCTCTTTCATTAAAACTTAGGGTCCATCGGTCCATAGGCGGTCGGTGGCCCAAGTGTTTGGGGAGGCTAAAGGGGGTGTGATTAGGGGGTGGGGCCAGGGGCGGAGCTTACATCCATGATTGTCTGACAACACACAGAACAAAAATAAGTACAAATAAAATAGTCACAATACCTTTTATTAAATTTAGATATTAGATATGTATTATGTCAAAGAATAAAGTGGTTGCTCAAAGCATATACTAACCACAATCGCTCAACTGCAAAACACTATGCACAACTTTGTGCAAAAACACTCAGAACCTTACTGTACCATAAATATTACACTGGGCAGACCCTAATACACCAATACACTACCCAATAAGAAAACAGAACAAACAGGACTGCAACAAGATCTCTACATTGATAATACATGCTAGCAGAATAGCATATGCAAAACACAGTCAACAATATGAAACAAGGGACCACAGATCAGTAATAGAGATATGAAGGCAACAAAACCTGAACTGGAAACCTCATGAAGTCAGACTCTGCATACAGCAATACTATAAATACAGAAACAAACCCAAAAGATCAGAATACACATTTCAAAAAACTAATATAACAAAACAGCTAGGAAGACCTAGAAAGAGTCCCCCATGCCTCTATCTTTCTCCCTATAATCAGAAATTTGCCCCGTGTCCCTATTCCCCCTCCCCTCCCCCCATGACCACAATTGTCCCTCTGTCTCTGTGACCCTAATCTCCTGCATGCCCTACTCTGTGGCCAGTATCGCTCCCTCTCAATTCCCACCATCCCTTCATAATCCAGTATTTCTCTCCCCCCCCCCATCTTTTTCATCCAGCATTGTTTCCCTTCCCCCCCAGTTGTCTCTCTACTCTCACTCTCTATATCTTTCTCTCTCCCCTTCCCTACTCCTCCTGAATTCAGCACTTCTTCCTGTCTCTACCTCTCCCCTACTCTAGGGCTAGTAGCTGTCCCTCTCTCTTCCATTCCATCCAATATCTTTCCCTGTCTCTTCTCCTCCTCTCCCAGTTCAGTCTCTTTGCCTATTCCTTCCCCACTCATCAAAGCAGCACCTTCATATTTTTCTCCTCCTGCCTGACCTCCTTCCCTACCCAGGGCAATCAGAGCAGCACCTTAATGAACTCTGGGCGGGATCTCTCCCAAAGGTCCAGTCAGTGAGCGCTCTTTAGTCCTGCTCCTTCCCCCTCCCCCTTTCAGTTTCTCCCTGTATTAGTCTCACACTCTCGCTCCTTTTCTTCTGCCCTTTCCAGTCTCTTCCTCTTAGTTTCACTCTTTCCCTTTCCTCCGCTCCCCAAAGAAGAAGTTTGATACTTGCCTTGATGTCTTTCTACTGTGATCTGCAATGATCTTAGCAGGTCTGCCTTGGGAAGAGAACTCACTCGACCTTCTTTCTGTGATGACGTGTCCCACCCTCGCGGAAGCTGGAAGTTGCGTCCGTTGACGCGCGATGCATCAGAGCAGGAGGAAGGCTGAGTCTCCAAGGCAGGCCTGCTATAATTGCTAGAGTGAAGAAGACGTCCGTGGCGCTAGAGAGAACAATAGGACGGGAGTCCCAGAGCCAGCTGCAGAAACCCGAAGATGGTGGTAACAGGTCCTGTAGGCTGCTGCAGCTTCTTCTTTCTTGTGCTGTGCTGCATGCATGATGCTCCAGTACCCCAGCTATCGTTGGTGAGGCTTGTCGCGTCTGCTTTGGTTGGGGAGGCTTAGCCTCCCCAAGCCTCTTATACCGGGCACCTATGCATGGGTCAATTTTAGCGGAATATGGAAAAGGTGCCGGTACTCAGAACCCCCAAGTACCTCCTCAAAAAAAGCCCTGGGAATGTTGCAGATGTCGTTAGTATGGGAGCTGGATGAGCTGGAGGTGTAGGAGAGAAGGAGGGGGGTGAGTAGGATTGTTTTGAGGTATATGTGTCTATTGGTTCTGGTGCTGGTCATTTTCGTCGGTGAGGTCTGTTGATTTCTTGCGTAGAGGGCTAAGTATATAGGGTAGTGATGTTGGCTGGGGTAAGGGCTGTTGCTGGTTTAACCTTGGCTGGACAGATGGTAGTGGGGTGGAATTGTAGCAGAACTGCTACTGTGGGAAGGTGACTACAATTTGACAATGCTATAATTAAAGATGGTCTGCTTTAAATAAGAGGTATCATTGACTGACTCAAAACCATCTTGCCGAGATGGTGCATGTGTAGGACTACTAAGGTTCCCTTAATTACGTTGTACAGACACGCTTTGGTTAGCAATATGTGTCGTAGATTTAAATCTAATTGAATGCATGGTGACATACATGTTTTGGGTGTGTAGTTACGCCTGAAATAGAACATTTTACATAAAAGATGTGTAGTTGTGTACTGTGCATGAGCTGAAAATGGTTATTGTTGCTCAGTTTTTACAATAGATCTTTGATATATACATATGTATGTACAGTAATCATGGATTCCAATTAACTACATAAATCATGTTGAGTCCTGACTTCAGTTTTTGAATAAAATCCCTGCTGCTCTTTCAAGGTGATTTTCTGTCTAGGCATAAGCTGAACACGTTTTGTTTTTGTTTTTTCGCTCAATTTTTATAAACAATCCATGATTGTACATAAGTATATGTAGTAGTTATGGTTTAAAATTAGCTACATAAATCATTCTGAGTCTTGATTTCAATTTCTGAACAAGCTCTGCTGCTCTTTTTCAAGGTGGTATTCTGTCTAAGTCACTCTGCAGTTCTCAATGCTAATTTCTCGGTCTGAATTTCCTTGCCTTTCGGATTCTGTTTCTAGCACCTTAATTTTCTGAGCAGTCTTGCCCAACCTGAGTCCCTGTGCGGTGGCCAATGCGCTCTTCACTTTCTTTTGAGGCCGGCCTAGAGGTTACTGGCAACAGCGTGCGCTCCCGCCTGCGGTCAGGAGCTTACTGTGGCCGGCTGAGTCAGCCATCCCATTCACGGTGATCTGGATGGAGATCCTCTTCGCATTGTGCTCTTACTGGCGTGATCTGGGATGGCACATCGTGGGGTCCTCCGATCGTTGTCTGCAATCATCGTTCTGGTACAGCTGAGTCTGGAGAGGGGTTGTGCCGGCGGTCTATGGCTAGGTGCGGGTTCTCCCACGCTCCCAGTTGCTCCTCAGACATGAACGCTCGAGTGAGCATGGGTTGGTTCTCCAGGATGTTCCACCACGGTCTCTGGTGTCGCCATGGACCGAAGCTCAGGAGGGCCTCTATCGGTGGCCAATCCCTGGGTTTGTGCCTGCATGCACAGAGCCGAATTCTCCTCTCTGGCTACGTGTCTCTCTGGGGCTGCTCGGTGCTCTGATCCTCCGCCCATGTGAGCAGTGCACCATCAAGGGTCCCTCCATGCATCGGTGGGAACCGGCTCACTCTCCGTTGGGGTCTGCTGCTGGTCTGGGATGCATCTGGGCTCAATGAGGGTCCTCCTTGGTTTAGTGCGGCCTCAGTGTGACTCTACACTGCTCCTCCACATGGAAGGTTTGTTTGCTTGGGCAGTCAGGTCCGCAACCCTGAACTCCCAGTGCCGGTTCAGTGGCTGCAAGGATCTTGTCCGGATCAGGCAGCCACATCCCGGGTCTCGGGATCAAAACAAACAATCCCAAATTTCAAAAATTAAATATTTTAAACATTGTTCATAATATCAGGGGGACCAGTGCACTACGAATGCTGGCTCCTCCCACGACCAAAGGGCTTGGATTTGGTCGTTTCTGAGATGAGCGTCCTCAGTTTCCATTATCGGCGAAAATCGGGGAAGACCATCTCTAAGGTCGACCTAAATTTCATGATTTGGGCGTCCCTGACCATATTATCGAAACAACAGATGGACGCCCATCTTGTTTCGATAAGACGGGTTTCCCTGCCCTTCGCCGGGACGTCCTGCGAGGACATCCTCAGGAAAACTTGGGCTTCCCTTTCGATATGCCCCTCTATGGAAACTGAGAAGGATAAGAGACTATTTTCCTAGACAAGCATTCCGGATAATGGTACAATCGACAATACTATCACAACTAGACTACTGCAACACAACATATGTTGGGTGTAAAGAGACCAAAACATAGCAGCAAGACTGATATTCAAGAAGTCAAAATATGAAAGAGCAACTCCACTACTCAAAATACTACACTGGTTGCCAATCAAGGCAAGACTACTATTCAAAACGAGTACCCTCATTTTCAAAATAGTATTTGGAATGGCACCTGAATATATGCTAGACCTGATAGAACTATCCCCAAGAAACGCAAGTCCAGAAACCAGAAGCTACCTACTTCTTCAGCTACCCAACTGCAGAAACATCTACTATAATAAAATTCACCCTCAATGTTCTGAGGACACTGACGTCAATGAAGCCAAGCCCTGACTTCCTTCAAAAAGGTTCGAAGGTTCGTGGTGGTGAAGCCACCAAAATCGCTGTGGGCCCCGCCCTCGAGGGCAGAGCAATGCCAGAACAACGAAGGGGTTGGCAGGGAGGGAGGCGGGGGGGAGGTGGGAAATCAATCCGGGCCCCACCCTCGCGTCAAACGTCATGACGTTGGGGGCGGAGCAATGGCAGCACAACGAAGGGGTTGGCCAGGGAGGGGGGGGGGGTGTTGGCAACGAAAACCTTGCTAGCGCCCGTTTCATTTCCTCTGAAACGGGCCTCTTTTACTAGTAACCTATAAAACCATCTACACAGCAGGATTTAGCTACCTGGGCTCCAAATGGTGGAACTCATTACCAAAAGCCTTAGGAAGCATCACAAACTACCTTCAATCAGGAAAGAAATGAAAACCTACCTCTTCAAAAAATTCTATAGCTAACTACATAAGACACCAACATCCCATCCCTACAAATCTACCTCATCAAAACTCATCAGACAACCACACAAACTATCATCACACCTCTATCAAGTCCAGTCCCTATCAACGTCGCACCTCTACAAATTACCTCATCAGTACCCTTCATAAAACTACATAAATCATCGCCCTAATCAGCTCAAAACAATCTTTCTGAAAATTCTACAGACAAAAACCCAGAATACCTCTCAGAAAACTCTACAGACATATATACAAACTATCAATGTACTTTTTCACGTAATAATGGACATACTATTGAAATCCTCACCTAATACGTAAATTGTAAGCCACTTTGAACCAAAACTTGTTTTACGATAACAGTGGGATACAAGAATGCATGTATGCATGAATGAATGAATGAATAAATAAATAAACCAACCAACCAAATGGAATAATCAGCTGGTGGTAAGAGTGTGAATAAAACTCTCTAGTGGGAGAATATTTAACACAAATAGATGGATAGATTTAGGGTTAATCTCACATAAAATTCTGAACAGAAAACAGTGATTGCAAACACTGGAATAATTATGATGTGAAACTGGCTGACCAGAGGGTGTTTCAGTGGAAAGAAAACTCCCATAGAAGCTTGTGTTTCTGTTCCATAGCTAGGAGGGTTCTAAAATGGTCAGTGGTATTCATCATAAAGTATATGGGGACAGACTTAAAGATCTCAATATGTATACTTTGGAAGAAAGGCGGGAGAGGGGAGATATAGAAATGTTTAAACACCTCTGTGGCATAAATGCACAGGGGGCAGGTCTCTTTCAATGAGGATGAAAGACTCAGAAGTAACCTGGAGAAGGTGATGAATTCGTGGAACGGCCTCCCAGTGGAGGTGGTGGAGATGAAAATACTATTTGAATTCAAGAGAGGTTGGGACAAGTAAATAGGATCTGTAAGGGAGTGATAGGGAGAGTAGATGGGCAGACTGGATAGGCCATATGGTCTTTATCTGCTTACATTTTATTATGTTTCTATGTTATAGGCCCCAGTAATGGTATCCCATGCATCTCTAATGGTATTTTTCCTCTCTCTCATGTGGGATGATGGCCAGTGGCAGCAGATTGTTAATTTTAATTCTACTTTCCCTCTGCTCTTTCCTCTTTGGATGACATGGACGAGGCAGAAGGAGGCAAGTGAAGCCCCACTGGAGGAACGTGGACGAATCTTGCTCTCTCTTTGCTACAGCTCCCAGAAGCAAGGTCTCATTGTGGGCATTGTGCGCTGTGCCCATCTTGCAGCCATGGACTCCAATGGCTATTCTGATCCCTTTGTCAAAATGTGAGTCTGTATGTGAAATGGGGGATCAAACAAGTTTGGGCTGCGCTGGAGAAACAGCTTGTGCTGGGGAGAAGTTGTTGGGGAGCTATAAAGGGATTCTACCATGCAGGACAAGAGGGGCTACTTGCAGCCAGGAATAGGCAACCTCCTGTTCTCATGCCCTCCAGTCCACTTGGGTTTTTGAACTGGGATCACCAATTATTCCCTTGGGTGGGTGGGGGTGTGTGGCGGGGGGGGGGGGGGGGGGGAATTATTGCATTGTTACTGGGAGTTTATGTAGCTCAAAGTTTTTCTTCGGGAGAAGATGAGGGTCCTGGAACCACTTTATTCCTTGAAGGAAATAAGCAGTTTGTTTAAAGTACTTAAGTAAAATCTATACCAAATCTTAAGTAAAAGTAAAGATAACTGCATACCTTTATACATAAGTAAAAGTAAAAAGTACAATGAAAAACACATTTAAAATTTACTCAAGTAAAAGTAAAAAAATAAGTGCCTAATATAGTGGTTAGGGTGGTGGACTTTGGTCCTGGGAAACTGAGGAACTGAGTTCGATTCCCACTTCAGGCACAGGCAGCTCCTTGTGACTCTGGGCAAGTCACTTAACCCTCCATTGCCCCATGTAAGCCGCATTGAGCCTGCCATGAGTGGGAAAGTGCGGGGTACAAATGTAACAATAAAAAAATACTTTTTGAGTAAAAAGTAAAAAGTATTGTGACTACACATATTTATGTTTGTGTGTGTTGATTAAATTTGTATATGCCGCTAATGGCAATTGTATCACAGCATTGAACACAGTAAATTAACATCAATTAAAATTAAAATCAAACACTTAACAAAAGTAAAAACTGGCTAATCAAGAACATGTTTTGAAAACAGCTGAAACTTTTGAAAAAGACAATTGATTGCCTATCTGGACACACACATACTTATTAAAAGTGGCTATCAACTTTTAGAGGAAAGGATAAAGAGGGAACTTTACAATTTCGCAAAATGTGCTTTTGGTGTGAAAAAAGCATATTACAATCTCCTTTTTGGCAGTGAAGAAATCAATTACATCAGTTGCTTAGTTGGGAGGCGAGGGAGGCTCGTGGCTCCCACAAATGTATGCCAAAATATAGAATAGATCCCAAGATGGAGGTCACACAGCAAATGCTTTATTAAGAGAAACCCAACATTGCCAAGTTTCGCATGAAGGCTGCATCAGGGGTAACACCAATAGGGACTGAAAGACAATGCTCCCCTATTAGCCAACTAAGAAATGCACAGATCATCCCATTCCCATCCAGAAGAGAAGACCAGCAATATTAAATATAAACATTTTTTTCTTTTTAAGTTGGGCAGTGCAGAGCCCATCCCCACCCAGGACAGAATGCTTTTGTCCTCATTGGAGTGGGCTCTGCACTGCCCAAGTTAAAAAGATAAAAGGTTTATATTTAATATTGGTGGAAAACCCAGTAGCCCATCAACAACATTAAGTATAAAACTTTTTTTTTACCTATTGAGCTTTCTACATAAGAAGTCTACTGCCCTGATGGACCCTGACAGGTGTGGAGTGCTGGAGAAGGGTCCAAGCTGGATCTGAGTCCTTGTAGTGCTGCAGAGGGAGAACTGTAGACTCATCTTGGCGGGATGGGGCTGATGACAGCCCACTGCCCAGATTTCTCAGCACAGCAGCACTGTCCTGCACCACCGGCATGGGATGGGGGGGAATTGGTGTGAGCAGGCTAAGTTGTATTTGGGATCCCAGCCCTGGCGCTGCTGCCTGTCTGCCTTAGTTCAACTGAAAAGAGCTCCCCAATTGCAAGTTTCTTCACCGGTTCCTCCTGGGACTGGCTCACTGTGTCTGGTGGTGCTTGTGGTCTCCTAGAGGAGCGGCTGCAAACAACTTCTTCAGCTACAATGCACTGATCTGGCACGGGTGGCTCACAAGAGGCTTCCTCTTGCACATGGCTGAAGCACTAATACTAGTGCAACTTACTGTGGTTGTGCAGGGCAACCAGCGCCTAAGACAGGCACCTGATGGGTGGTGATCAGAGACAGTTAGGGTGGGCTTGAGCTGAGACTGGTTGGACCCATAGCTATGACCCTGCCTCGTAGCTGACCTCAGGTTCTCAGAGTCATGTGAAGAGGAGGGGGGAGGGGAGAAATTGAGTTCTTCAGCGGCCAAGTTACTTGTAACGTAACAAGGTAAAAGCACTTAAAATTGGTGCAGATAATACTCCGTTACAGGTAAGAGTGCTCAGTCTTATCAAGTACTCAGTAACGAGTAAAAGTACTGAAATGTTTACTTCGTTACTATACAAAACTGGAAATAAGCAATAGCATGACCAACTCACTCAGAATTAAAGCAAAGATGAAAGGAAAAGAGGAATGATGGGAGCCATCAAAGAAAAAGAGGGCTCCTCCAGGAACAATAAACATAGTTTGAAATGCCTGTATGTAAATGCCAGAAGCCTAAGAAATAAGATGGAAGAGTTAGAATATATTGCACTAAATGAAGAATTAGATGTGATAGGCATCTCTTGAGACCTGGTGGAAGGAGGATAACCAGTGGGACACTGTCATACCAGGTTACAAATTATATTGTAGTGATAAGGTGGATCGAATTGGTGGAGGGGTAGCACTGTTTGTTAGGGAGGGCCTAAAATCATGTGCAGGAAACAAAACACATCTTGGAATCCCTAGGGTTTGAAATTCTTTGTGTAAAGGGGAAAAGGATAGTGATAGGAGTGTACTACCGTCCATCTGGTCAATGAACAGATGGATGTAGAAATGTTATTTTTATTACATTTGTACCCTGTGCTTTCCCACTCATGGCAGGCTTAGGGCGGTAGGCAATGGAGGGTTAAGTGACTTGCCCAGAGTCACAAGGAGCTGGCTGTGCCGGGAATTGAACTCAGTTCCTCAGGACCAAAGTCCACCACCCTAACCACTAGGCCACTCCTCCACTCAGAAATTAGGTAGGCTAACAAACTGGGGAACACAATAATAATGGGTGATTTCAATTACCCTGATATTGACTGGGTAAATGTAACATCAGGGCATGCTACGGAGATAAAATTCCTTGACGAAATCAAGGACTGCTTTATGGAGCAGCTGGTTCAGGAGCCAACAAGAGGAGGAAAAATTCTAGACCTAGTCCTTAGTGGAGCGCTTGATCTGGTGTGGGAGGTAATGGTGCTGGGGCCGCTTGATAACAGTGACCATAATATGATCAGATTTGATATCAGCTCTGGAGTAAGTATACCCTGGAAATCCAATATGTTAGTGTTTAACTTTCAAAAAGGAAACTATGATAAAATGAGAAGAACGGTGAAAAAAAAACTTAGAGGAGCAGCTGCAAAGGTCAAAAGTTTGAATCAGGCGTGGATGCTGTTCAAAAATACCATCATGGAAGCCCAGGCTGGCTATATTCCATGTTTTAAAAAAGAAGGAAGGAAGACCAAATGACAGCTGGCAAGGTTAAAAAGTGAGGTGAAGGAAGCTATTAAAGCTAAAAAAAGAAATCCTTCAGAAATTGGAAGAAGGATCTGACTGAAAATAATAAGAAACAACATAAGGAATGGCAAGTCAAATGCAAAGCACTGATAAGGAAGGCAAAGAGAGACTTTGAAAAAAAGATTGCATTGGAGGCAATATAACTATACAAAGAACTTGCCTTGAGTTTAGCCAACCATCAAATTATCCCAACTGACTCTGTACCATGCATCTTGTTCCCATCCTATATCTGCTCTTGGTTCCTCTGCTATATGGTAAGCCATATAGTAGAACATCTTTAGCATCATATCTATGCTAGTTGAATGTTCTAATGCATGCTTATTAGGTGTATCATTAGTATTTTGCTAACATTGTATTATATCTCTGGTATTTGAATTCCAGTGCTGTTAAATGTGTATATTTTTGAGACTGTTTCATGATAGTTCTGTTATTAGGTTTCACTTTACTGTTTTGAAGTTTACCTTATTTATTGTATTTAGTTTATTCTGGGTTATGCTGTAAACAAAATTGTAAGTTTTATGTTAAATTGTACCTGCTGTAGTTGCCTTGGTGAATCTCTTCATAAAGGCAGTTAATAAATCCGATAAATAAATACATAAAAACAAATTGTTAAAGCTTTTTAGGTATACAAGAAGCTGATAAAAGAATCGGTTGGACTGCTAGATGACTGAGGGGTAAGAGGGGCACTCAGGGAAGACAAAGCCATAGCGGAGAGATTAAATGAATTCTTTGCTTCGGTCTTTAACAAGGAAGATTTTGGAGAGATACCAGTGCCAGAAATGATATTCAAAGCTGATGAGTCATAGAAACTGAATCAAATCTCTGTAAACCTGGAAGATGTAATAGGGCAACGTGACAAATTGAAGAGTAGCAAATTGCCTGGACCGGATGGTATTCATCCCAGAGAACTGATAGAATTGAGAAATGAACTTGCAGAACTGTTAATAGAAATATGTAATTTATCTTTAAAATCAAGCATGGTACCAGAAGATTGGAGGTTCCAGAGGTGATCCGGGGAAATTATAGACCGGTGAGCCTCACGTTGGTGCTGGGCAAAATAGCAGAGTCTATTATAAACTACTAATAATCATTTCTATAGTGCTACTAGATGTATGCAAATACTGTACATGTTATAGGCAGGTACTTTCTCTGTCCCTAGAGGGCTCACCATTTTTAAGTTTTGTACCTGGGGCAATGGAAGATTAAGTGACTTGCCCAAGGTCACAGGGAGCTGCAGTGGGAACTGAACCCAGGTTGCCAGTATTAAAGCCTGCTGCACTAACCATTAGGCCACTCCTCCCTTTTTCTATTACAAGGAACAAAATTACAGAGTATATTCAAAAGAATGGCTTAATGAGACAAAGCCAACATGGACTTAGTGAAAGGAAATCTTGCCTTACCAATCTACTACATTTCTTTGAAGGGGTGAACAAACATGTGGATAAAGGTGAGCCAGTTGAAATTGTGTATCTGGATTTTTAAAAAGGCATTTTTTTCAAAGTACCTCATGAAAGACTCCAGAGGAAACTGTAGAGTCATGAAATAGGAGGTAGTGTTCTATTGTGGATTAAAAACTGGTTAAAAGATAGAAAATAGACAGTAGGGTTAAATTGTCATTATTCTCAATGGAGAAGTGTAGATAGTGGAGTTCCACAGGGGTCTGTGTTGGGACTGCTGCTTTTTAACATACTTTTATAAATGATCTAGAGATGGCAGTAACTAGTGATGTAATTAAATTTGCTTGCGACATAAAGTTATTCAAAGTTGTTAAATCGCAAGAGGATTGTGACAAATTACTGGGCATCCAAATGGCAGATGACATTTAATGTAAGCAAGTGCAAAGTGAAGCATGTGGGAAAGAGGAACCCGAATTATAGCTATGTGATGCAAGGTTCCACATTAGGAGTCACCGACCAGGAAAGGGATCTAGGTGTCATCTTTGATGTTTCGTGAAACCCTCTGCTCAGTGTGCAGATGCAGCTAAGAAGCAAATAGAATGTTAGGCATTATTAGGAAAGGAATAGAAAACAAAAATGAGGATGTTATCGCTCCAAGATGCAACCGCACCTCAAATACTGTGTGCAGTTCTGGTCACCGCATCTCAGAAAAGATATAGTGGAATTAGAAAAGGTACAGAGAACGGCGACGAAAATGATAAAGGGGAAGAGATGACTTCCCTATGAGGAAAAGCTGAAAAGGCTTGTGCTCTTCAGCTTGGAGAAAAGACGACTGAGGGAAGATATGATAGAGGTGTATAAAATACTGAGTGGAGTGGAATGAGTAGATGTAAATCGCTTGTTTACTCTTTCCAAAAATACTAGGACTAGGGGGCACGCAATGAAGATACAAAGTAGTAAATTTAAAACGAATTGGAGAAAATATTTCTTCACTCAACGTGTAATTAAACTCTGGAATTTGTTGCCAGAGAATGTGGTAAAAGCAGTTAGCTTAGTGGGGTTTAAAAAAGGTTTGGATAGCTTCCTAAAAGAAAAGTCCATAAGCCATTTCAATGGCTTATTTCTTGGATAAGCAGCATAAAATGTATTGTACTGTTTTGGGATTTTGCCAGGTACTTGTGTCCTGGATTAGCCACTGTTAGAAACAGGATACTGGGCTTGATGGAGCTTCAGTCTGTCCCAGTATGGCAACACTTAGCAAATGGCTCTTCTGCACATGCAGTGCTTAGTGACTGTCCGAGCTGATCGTTGTTTTGCGAGCAGCTCATTTGCATGCGATTTTTGTAGTACATCACTATTTCCACTTCAGTCATTTTTACTGAGGTGGAAATAGCGATAGGTGCTTTATGGGGACTTTTGTGCATCTGCTCCTGAATCTCAATGCCAAATTTAATATTGGGAAATAATTTTTTCACCATTCCCTGGCTTGTGTATATTTTTCTGCTGCACCATTTTTCTACACTTGTCACATCAAGGGGCCAGATTATTAAACTTTTCCACCATAGACACAACATGGGAACTATCCTTTAGTACACTCAGCACAGAGACAGATGTGAAGCCAGCAAAAGTTTTGACTTGAGGAGCATCCCAACTTAATCTCAGTGGTGAAAGAAAGAAGCATCTCCCCTCCCCCTCAGGATCACCTTTTCCAGGAACCTCAAGAACAATGAAAAAGAATTTGGGCCTTCAAATAATATCTCAAATGAGTACAGTTATCAGTCACGTGTACTCTTACTCCCTCTTAGATTTCTGCATTCTTTATTTTTATATATTTCTAATTTGGATTATTTCTCCTCTTCTCATGTCCCCTCAGATACCTGCGCCCAGATATGGGGAAGAAATCCAAATACAAAACCACTGTACGGAAGAAGACACTGAATCCAGAATTTAACGAGGTAAGGTGGAGGCTTCAATGGAAGGTGATTACATAGGGCAGATACTGGAGTGGAGCACAGTGAGGGTCAGTCAGCACTCTTCTCTCTAAAGAGACACAAGTTGAGCGTTATAAAACAGACCCCTGCCACAGCTGGCACCCAGCGTTTCTAGAGCCAAATAATATGCTGCTACTAGGGAATGACACAGGGACAAAATTTGTCCCCATCCCAATCAAACATAAATAACAGTCCAATTCATTAACAGGCTTCAAAGCAGAAAGTGACACGGGGACAACATTTGTCCCCATCCTCACGGGCTCTGTCCCCATCCCCGCCCTGTCCCCATGAGACCTGTCCCCGTCCTCACCCCATCCCCGTGGGATCTGTCCATGTCCCCATCCCTGTGGTTACTGTGGGTCCCCGTCCCCGTGCCATTCTCTACTACCATCCTAGCTAAAAGAGAATCTCAACTGGCCATCACCAATGATGATTCACATATCCCAGTTAAGCTCTTAAAGGAATTTTATAACATGTGACCTTAATTACAGATGACTAAGTATAAAAGGTGGAAAACTAAGAGGACCAGTACCTGGCTCTCGTGGGTGTGGGGAAAGGGAGCAAATGTCTGTCTTTCATGAGTCTAGTAGAAGGCTCCTGCTTCAGTCTCATCTCTCTGTCCTGAAGACTGGGAAAGCTCTGCATCTCTCTCTGCTCATGAAAAAAATGATCTGTTCTCCCTTTTCTTCTGTGTAAAAGAGCAGAATCTAGGGATGATCATACTGGCAGGCAGATACAGTGATGGCAAAAGCCAGAAGGATGCTTGGGAGAGGAATGGCCAACAGGAAAAATGAGCTGATAGTATATAACTCTGGTGAGACCTCATTTAGAGTACTGTGTACAGTTCTGGAGATGTAAAATGAGTTTATCTTGTTGGGCAGACTAGATGGACCGTACAGGTCTTTATCTGCCGTCATTTACTATGTTACACTTGAAAAATATATAAACAGGATGGACTTGGTCCAGATGGCGGCAACTAAAATGGTCAGTGGTCTTTATTATAAGACAATATGAGGATGGGCTTAAAAATCTAAACATGGATAACCCTAGCAGGAAGGAAAGGGAAGATATGATGGAGACATTTAAATACCTCCAAGGAATTCAATAAATGAACAGAAGGCAAGTCTGTCAACAGAAAGGAAGGACTGAAAAAAAGTCATAGGATGAGAGTGAAAGGGGGTAGATTTGGGAGCAATCCAAGTAGTGGATGTGCAGAACAGCTTCCCAATGGAAGTGGTAGAGACAAGGACAGTATCGGAATTCAAGAAAGCACTGAACAAGCTCAGAAGACTTCTGAAGGAGAGGAAGGGACTGAACAGCTGCTGAGTAGAATGGCCATACGGGCAGACTGGATTGACCATATGCTCTTTGGCTGTTATTATCTACATTTCTGTGTCTTTCACTCTTTACATGGGAAGTCAGCAGTCCCTTCTCCCTATGCATCTGAAGTCACTGGTCTCCCGTTCCCTCTCTCTTTTGCTAGCACCAGTTCTTTCTCATGCTGCACCTGCAAGCCCTGGACACATCTCTCTCGGTGTCTTTTCTCTCTTTATGCAGGAATTCTTTTATGAAATCCAGCAGGATGAGTTGGCTAAGAAGACTCTAGATGTTTCTGTGTGGGATTATGACCTCGGCATGTCAAATGATTTTATAGGTGAGGCTATTTCTGAACCATTCTTCAACTCTCTCTTTGAAGGTAATTTTGCCCTAAAATATTGTTCTGTACAATAATATGTTGGGTGATGGTGGTGGTGGTGGGGGGGGGGGGGGGGATCTCTGGATCTCACCCCTTCTCTCTACAGAACCCTAGGGAGCCCCTGCATTTTAGGTCCTCCCAGTGCGTTTTTTCAAGCAAAAAAGGTGCTGGTACTCAAATGCTTGGCCACCCTTCAAGAGTGCGGTGCTCACTGAGGGACCCACCCCATAATAGCCAGGCCCCCTGCAACCCATCACAGAATCTATGACAAGGCAGAATTGGTGTGTAGAGCCTGAGCTCTTTCATTAAAATTTATGGGTACATAGGTCAATTTTAGCAGACAATGAAAAAGGTGCCGGTACTCAGTACCCCCAAGTACCCCCTCAAAAAAATGCCCTGGGTCCTCCCCACAGGGGTACAGCTGAAATCTTCCTTCTATCAGAACATCTATAAGTCTGGACACAGCCACCCTACAGGAGCAGGTATATCTTCCTCTTACCAGGGAGCCCTTGCACCGGCATATATCTCCATAGAAAAGCATGTAAAATTGCCCCCAACACCCCTATGAGTCTCTTGTCCCCATCTTTTGCCTCCCTCTTCATTGGTCTCAGTAGCTGTGCGACAGACTGTTTCTGTTTTTCTGCAGGTGGAGTACAGCTGGGAATTAATTCGAAAGGAGAAGAGCTCCGACACTGGTTTCAGTGTCTGAAGAATGCAGATCAGCGGGTGGAATACTGGCATGCACTGACCAATGAGAACCCAGAGCTCAGTGACTAGCAAGACCTGGGGGGGGGGGGGGGTACAGAAGCCTCAAGCAATGGCAGCCCCTTCCAGAGACTGCAAAACAGACCCCAGCACATGACGTGTCTTCCATAAACTTAAAAATGCACTCCATAATGCAGTCCTCCTAGAAACCAAACCATCAACCCCAGCTACAAATCTCCCACAAAGAATGTAAAATGTAAAAGTGGCCTCAGTCAATACCACTCCAGCCAGAACTTCAAAATAGGCCTCAAGCAATAATATCCTTTTCAGACAGAAACTGACCTCAGCCAATGATAAAACCCACCTGAAACTAAAGAATAGACCAGCCAGATAAGTGACTGCTGACATCCAACATAAATTTATGATTTCAATATTTTGTCAAATGTTATTTGAGATAGCTAGCTGCATTAAAGTTACTAATATTGCAACCCAATCTCTCAGACACTGCCAAAACACCACCTTAAGAGCTGCAAACCTTTCATCAGACAGGCTCAGGCTTTCTTTCAGTCAGATGACCACCAGGGCAGGAGTGAGTGGACCACAAATGAATGAAGAAAAACCATGTGGCAGGCTGCAGTAACAGCCACCTTTCTTTTACTCCTCTAGGATGCAGATTATCATGTAAGGTTTGGTGCCATTTAAATCATTTGCAGAGTGGCATCAGGTGTTTAATTCTTGTAATTTCTTGCATTTGTGCAACTTGTGAATGTGGAGAAACACAAATGGCTAACCATGTGGTCAAGGAGTGTCCCATACACCATCCTGATGGAAAATGAGCTTTGTTGAACCAGTTATGCAATGAATAGGCTGGGGTCTGCTACAACATCTTTAAGCTCCTCCTCCCCCAAAAAACCTCAACCAATGACAAAATCCATGCAGAAACTGACCAAACCGCAGCCAATGGCAGCAGTATTGGGAGCATCAAAGATCCTGCCCCAGGAAGGGCTGTGCCATATTGTGATCTACAAGAAAACAATACCAAGTTATCAGTCTTCTGGTAAAACAATCAACGCAGTCAGTACAGTCTATTCTAATGGGGTATGAAGCTATGTCCATCCTGATAAATGATGTGAAATTAGCATTCCCGCCTCCTGCTACAGCCTAAGATACAGTAGGAAGAAAAGGGGCAACAGACGGTGCTTGGATAAATTGAGCAGACAGTACTGCCACTGCCTGCCTGGAGCTATGCAACACCCCCAAGTTACTGGAAAATGCATCACTGAACACATGGAATCTTAATGCACAAACCAACACGACATCTCTATTACCTTGTGTGACTCTCTGATCCTTGTAAAAGGGGTTCAAGTGTACTGTACTAACGCCACAATCCAATAGACTGGATAAAGATTGAAATTGTCCGTCTTTTCAGCAATATTTGACTCTACATGATAAACACATTGTTAAAGCCTGAGAGTGTCTTGTGCTCATGTAAGATTGATTGTAGTCACCACCTTCAAATTGCTGGGGCACTTCTGCTCTTTACTGTTTAAAACTCTTCCTGCACTAGTGCTGTCGAATCCACAGGCCAGAAGCTCCTGCTGTTTCCATTCACGTGTTCTTCCAGCCCGCAAAAAACTACCAGAAATTATGATACTACAGCAGCTGTATTCACCAGTGATTCCTTCACACCACAGAGTTCACCAGGACCATCACATCTCTCAAATATTAGAAGGGGCTCAAACAAAGGGACCCAGCTTAATACCAAAACACCTAGAGAAAGATGCAACAACAAAAAAAGGATCCTATGCTGTTCATAATTATTCATAATAAAGCACAAACCTAATGCCAACAGGCTGAAAGGGAGCTGCTTTGCCTTGGGGGAATCTAGCGGAGCAGTGAATATGTCACTCATTATCATTAGTTAAGGGTTTCGGGAAATTTAATCTGGACAAAGATAAACGCTGTGTGTATGTGTTCGGGGTGGGGAACATACTGGAATATACTTTACAGACAATAGGGGTAGGGAGGGGGGAGATCACACCATCTCTTCTGCATGAAATTCTTCAAAATTTATTTAATCCTCTTTTTGGTGAGAAATTGAGGCAGGAGAGCTGCAGGGATTGGATGGTCCACAAGAGTCTGATTTCAGAGCCAGCCAGCAGCTTTGAGTGAGTGAATTCTCACATGAAGACAGGGGCTTACACAGAAGGCTTTGCCTGTGCTTCCCTGGGCATTAGACTCTTGCTAGTGACCTGGATTTTTCTCTCAGCAATCACAGAAAAGAACTCTCTGAAAGAAAAATGATTCCACAACACTGAATAATTATCAATTATAACAATAAAATTAAATTAGTTAGAATGCTGCCTATTGTTTTTTTTTAAGCTCCTGTGCCATCAGCAGTCTGCTACTTGTGTTTCTCTTCCAAAATTATGCCCAAACAGCCAGGAAGGACCCTGCTGGCCCTAGCGCTGGAGTGGGCCTCCTCTGAGGCACATCCTCAGAACTGCTGGTTGGGCACTAGGGACCCATTGCAAGAGTCATTTTTTTCCTCACTCCCCAGGCCTGACACATTTAGGCCTGCAAGACAGGTGATCCATAACCTCAACCACAGGACCAGGCCCGTTTTGCTCTTACTTTCTGTAGTGAATTAAGTCTTGATGAAGAGTACAAAAAGATACCAGTACCAGTCCTACTACTACTACTATTAAACATTTCTATAGCGCTACTAGACCTACGCAGCGCTGTACAAATGAACATGAAAAGACAGTCCCTGCTCAACAGAGCTTACAATCTAAATTGGACAGACGAACAGACAGCTAGGGGTAGGGAAATTGCAGTGGTAGGGGTGATAAGTGAGGGTGTTGAGTAAGAGAGTCATGGTTAGGAATCGAAAGCAGTAGCAAAGAGGTGGGCTTTAAGACTAGACTTGAAGACAGCCAGAGACTGAGCCTGACGTACTGGCTCAGGGAGTCACCTAGAGGTGAAGTCTTTGTATATGCTGGAATGATGTCTTTAATTTCCCTGTGCAATATTTGAAAATGTTGGTATTACTAGAACTGGCCATAAAGGATACACAGCAACCTTTTCTCCTCCCTGTTCCATCAGCATAAGCAGGAGCAGGATGTTGGTCTTCCAGCACCCTCTGCTACTTCTGAGTATTTCTTCCCTAATCAAAAGCTCTTCCTCCTTGTCCCCTCATCCTGGGCACGTGCCATTGGTTGCCGTACTGCTTTGTGTGGCTCCTGCAGTACAGCACAGCTCCAGGTCATAAACACAAGCAATTGAGCAGCCAGATTCCTCCGAGTATCTTTCACCCATTACTGCACCAGCTCACCCATTTAGCTCCTCACATCACAAACACCACTGATTGCATGGGAATCAGGGTCAGAGACCAGCTTTTATAGGAGCTCTGTATCAGTGCTAAATTGGGGGCAGGGTGAGTACAAAGAGGAACTGGCTCTCAGCATTGCTGGTTTTGTCAAGTCCATCTTGCACAGTTGGTTCATTTATTACCCATACCCATAGTTCCAGCTAGTCCTAGTCTCCAGCATTTGCCACCATGTGCACTGCATATTTGGCATCTCATCTCAAGATATCCCTGACTCTGTTCCAATCTCCTAAAGAGTGGCATAGCCACGGGTGGGCTCAGTTTTGCTTCGGGCCCACCCAGTAACAGTGCACATCATTAGTGTAGCTGGCATGGAGCCCCAGGCCCTGCCAGCTGACAAGTCCTCTCTAGAGTTTCCTCCAATCAGTCTCATCCCCGGAGCAGTCATCAGCACATTTTCAGCTGCCAACACCGGCACTCTCCCCACCAGCTCAGTTCAATTGGCATCTCTGTGCATGTGTGCATGGGGCATATTGGTTGAACTGAGCATGCATGGGAGCCTGGAGTGGGGCAGTGCTGGTGTCAGCGGTTGCAAATGGGTTGCTAACATCTGCGAGGATGAGACTGCTTGGGATTCTTCAGCTGACGGGGCCTGGGAATCACCGCCAGCCAAGGTGTTTATTTTCAATGCTGTGGGGGTGGGGGCAGGCGAGGAAATGCGGGTCATGCCCACCCAGTTCACTCTCTGGCCCACCCAATAACTACGGTCTAGCTACGCTACTGCTCCTAAACTGTCCAAGTCCTAGAGATGACAAGTACGATAGGGCCCTGCCAGAGCTATCCAAGTCCTAGAGGTGAAAGGCTCTGTATCCTTGTGACAGCTCCTTGAGCCATCAGTACTCAAAACTGCAGATACCAAGTTTCAAAAGTAAGTGTTATCACTATGTCTGCTTTTCTGGAATTGAACTTCTTATTGACTGAAATGGGAATATCTCAGGTGATCATACCATCTTCATTCTCCACAATGTTTCCAAGTGCTTTTCTGGTATAGCAATGCTATAGTGTTTGCACATTTCCAGTGGATGAGTTGTGCCACCTTATTGCACCTTTCTGTAAATAGCTTTCCTGACATCAACATGTCAGTCAGCATTGAGTTGAGTAGCTATTTACAGAGCTTTCTTTCAGAATTTGCATTTATCTGTTTTCTATTTTTTTTCTATGCTGGCTGTGAATTCTTTCATCCATAATCCACTGACTCAGTTACAATTATCACTCTCTTAACTTTCAGTTCACCTCTTCTTAACTATTCATGCGTTTGGTTTTGCTTGATAACTTTGTATTTCCCACTGTATTTTTTTTTCTCGTTTTGAAAATTATTTCATTTCTCATAGGTACTAGTGGATTCTCACTCATGCCCTAATTTAAGGATAGAGACAGATTCTACACCATTACCTTTACACTTTAACCCTTTTTATCATACTCGAGTCTGTTGACATTAAGCAGCAAAAAAAAAAAAAAAAAAAGGATCAAAATACCATATACCAAAATTTATAGAGCAACTCTAAATACAAAATATGGTGACGATAGGAAATACAGGTAGTAGCAAATATCAGTTTACCAAAAATAGGGAGGAAAACACCTAATAAAGATCTCATCAACAATATTGGGGCTCAAAGCCACTGTTTAATGTGATCGGTCAAAAAAGTCATCATAGGTCTAGAAAAACCTTCCAAAACGGTTGTCTGGTAGATTAAATTTTCCCAAACTTTAATACACAATCAACTACTACCAACAGCCGAAAAAGAATAAAATTGGTACTTAGCTTGAGTTGCACAGCAAAAACTTCGCTGTCCTCAATTTCAGGTGAATCTTATGTGATTGTCCAGTCTCTAAAATTATAGAAGATCGTCTTCCAAAGGCATTCACTGACAATTTGTGATATAGTGCCTGGGACTGTTTTGGTGCAGAACATGGCTTATGGAATTTTTTCCAACCTGTGTGCGTGTGCGTTTGGATAATGAAATCGTCCAGCAGTAGCAGTTTTCTGTCTTGAGATCTTTTGAAGCTGCCTGAAGGATTTCTGGTGCACTGGAAATCAACCTTCATCAGTAAGATCATTTCAGATTCTATTATTGGAACATAGAAGGTAGAGAAAGTATTTTGCAAGGATATTTTGGGGGGGGGGGGGGGGAAGTGGGTGTGACTACGTTACAAAAAAGTTGTGTCCTGCCAGAGCCCACTATAATCCATTTATTCCTGGATTGTTTACTTCCTTGAGGTTGTATCCTGAGGGAGGCCCTTTTTCTTGAAACCAATTCTTCCCCGAGTTCAGTCAATTCCTTTTACATATAGGAAGTTGGAGGCAGATGAGACAAGCTCTAATGTTTGAAATGACTTGCCTTTCAATGAAGACAACATAGCTATTAAACTGAGAAATAGTAATTTGGATTATTGGGTTTGATATAGAACCATTGTAATACAAAAAGAAAACCAAGTCTGATTACCAGTAAATTGAAAACTGGCTATGTTTTGTTTTGTTTTTTAGATTGGAATTTTTAAATCACAAAGGTACAAAAAGCACTCACGAAACATTTTAGTCCACATTCTGACAGAAGGAAAGAGAATCAAAGAAAAACCTTACAATAACAGTTAAGAACAAAAATATTACCTGGTCCAAAAATAAGGCATTCAAACATTTCACCAGATTTATACTATATTGACTCCCTAATAAGTCTTGCCAACTGATCGGATTCAAAAGAAAGCAATGAGTAACTGAAAAAGAAACCAAACATTTGGAGGGAAACCAAGAAAAAAGTAGCACTCAACCCCCCAAATCTTGACTTAAGATGAGAAAATTGTCTATATCTGGCCTAAGCTTGAGATACCTTAGGAAGTATCTGCAATTTCCCTCCACAAAAAAGAAAATCTGTTTTCTTAAAATAACTCTTCAAAATCAAAACTTTTATCTACTTCTGAAGAGAAGGTGCTAGGTACAGTGTTGAATATCATCATCCTGGGTAGTCCCTAAAAAGGCAGTCAAGTTCTCCGTAACATCAACTTAGGAGATAAAACATCATGCTCACCCTCCCAATACCTTCTTAGGAAGATAATAACACTTAACAATTATCATAGACTGCATTAGGCAAAACTTCTTTGAAATACTTCTTCAGTAAAATCTCTGCAGATAATAATGGACAAACAGTAAAATGTACGAATCTCAGGCTGGGAGACCACATCTGACTGACCACCATCTCAAGTTGCTATGCAAGTATAGGCTATCCTTAATACTGAAAGCCCCAACTTGCTGCAAAAAAACCCCCAAAAAACAAAACAAAACCTGGCTACAAGTGGAACCCAGCCCGTTTCCTCCACAATGAAACGGGCCCTAGAAAGGCTCTCTTGTAAGCGATGTTTTCTCTCTCCACTGCCCTCCCCTCCATGTCCAGCGATTCTCCTCTTCCCTGTCCTCCCATCCGTGTCCCACGATTCTCTTCTCTCTTGTCCTCTCCTCCCATCCCATCCATCGATTCTGCTCTGCCCTCGATGTGCTGCGATTCTCTCTTCCTTTGTACCTCATCGTTTTCTGGCTGGCCTCCCTTCTGTTGGTAACATCCTGACGTCAGCTCGCCTCCAGCGTTCCCTTCCCTCTCAGTGTTCCGCCCTCTGATGTCATTATATTTTGATGTGAGGGCGGGGCAGTGAGGGGGAATGGAACGCTGGAGGCTGGCTGATGTCATGAGATGTTACGAATCCAGGCAGCCAGACAGCGATGGAACGTTGGAGGTGCAAATTATTATATAGGATATAAGAAAATACAGTTTTGTGCTGAGTAGGTGAGGAATAGGAGGGAATGATTTTAAGTGTCCAAAGGACTATGGACCTTGTCTGAACTTGGAACGATCCTGGATCTCTTATTTATAAAAGATCAAAGAGAGAAAACAGAGAAACTCGAGATTTTCTAAAGCCCAATAGCCAAAATTTCAGCTATTCAGCAACAGACTATAGTATAGGAAGGCAAGAAACAGAAATTAGCAGCCCTATTCATTTTCAATGAAAGCAAGGAACTTTGCTTATTTTTCTTTTAGTTTTGTTAAGAAAAAAAAAAAAAAAATATATATATATATATATATACAGCCAGAAATAAATAACAAAGCAATATATTAAGAAATTGGTATGGTAGTAGGAAAATCTAAAAGTTAAACCACAGCCAAGTAGTGAAAACACTTTTCTTTTTTTCAGTTTTGTAGCAAGAATATAATTTCCCACTCCTTTGCTGATTCATGACATTACAGGTAATATTTATAGGCCGCACATACCAAAAGCTTTAGATCAGAGCGGCTGGGCAAACCCTAAATCAAATAACAGGCAGAACCTTCAACAAGAATTATACAATTATAAATCAGCAATTTATAAATTTGTGAAACAACCAGGTTTTTAGCAATTTGCAAAAACACAGAATTAGTTTCAGATCTTATATTGAGAGGTAAATTGTTCCACCAACTTGCAGCTCAGTAAGCAAATAGCTATGAGAATTCAGATGTATAGATCTTACCCTGAAGTGAGGGAACTTGGAGTATCAGATGTCTTGAACTGCTTACATAATTTCTATGCACAGTAATTAATATCATATACTCAGGTAACACCATACAACACAGCTTAAAAACTGAGCAGGCTTCGACCAGTAACCAGTGCAACTTACATAACAGTGGTCTAGCACTTACAAACCTGGGAGATCTAAATTTAAGGCAACCACTGTATTCTGAAGTAACTGAATTCTTTGACTCATTAAAGGTAATCAATAGAAATAGAATAAAACATGGAAAAGAAAATAAGAGGATACCTTTTTTATTGGACAATACATTTTTTGATTTGCTTTCGAAAGTAGCCCGTCTTCGTCAGATCAGAAATAAGCAAATGTTGATAGATGACAGTATATATATCCACAAAAGGTTGCAAGCTCCTCCTGGAAGACCTATTGTATCCTCTAGAAATTCTTTACTTGAACGTGCCTGCAAGTATGTGGACTATTTTTTGCGGCCCCTTGTGCAAACTATACCGGCATATATCAGAGATACCTCTCATTTTTTACAAGTGGTGAGTGGACTGAACATCAACCATGATAGTCTGTTGGTGACTCTTGATGTGTGCTCGTTGTATACTTCTATACCACAAAGGGAAGCTCTAGAGGCAGTAAGGAAAGCTCTTGAAGAACGCCCTCGTCCACATGTGGTTCCCACGGATTTTCTTATCCACCTTACTCAACTGGCTCTCTATAATAACCATTTTATTTTTGAAAATGAGTTGTATCTACAAACATCTGGGATAGCCATGGGAGCGTCGTTTGCCCCCTCTGTTGCTAACATCTTTATGGGGCAGTTTGAAGATCAGTACATATATTCCCACCCAGGATTTGCTTTGGTACAATACTGGGGGCGATATATAGATGATGTGTTTTTAATATGGCAGGGCTCTGAACAACAACTGCAAAATTTTGTTACTAATCTTAATACATGCCACGCTACTATTAAGTTTGAAAGTAATTTTCATGTTAAAAGTATTAATTTCTTGGATGTTTTAGTCAAGAAAGATGGTGGCATGTTGAAGACAGATGTCTTTGTAAAACCAACAGACAGGAATTCATTATTAAGATTTGACAGTATGCACCCCTACCATTTAAAACGCAGTTTACCTTATTCGCAGTTTTTGCGGTATCGCAGAATTTGTGACACTACACAAACATTTAGAGAATCAGCAGAGAAACTTCGTGGCAGGTTTCAGGATAGAGGATACCCAAATAAACTTATTAAACAATCATATAAAAGAGCCTTATGTCAACATAGGGATCTCTTGATTCAAGATGACCAGCCAGGTGGATCTAAGAACAATGATAAGATCATGTCGTGTGTTTTGAAATTCACAAATAGATCTTCTCAAATTTCAGCCATACTTAGGAAACATTGGAATGTTATGCTTACCCAGGAAGCGTTGCAGGATCATCATCTTAGACTCACTTATGTTCGCAATCAAAATCTACAAGACCAACTGAGTGTTGCAGATGTATGGTCTGATATCAGACAAACGGAGGGTCAACATAAAAAATGTGGGCATTGTTCTATCTGTTCCATTACATGTGAATGTTCAGAATTTAAATCTACAAATGGAAAGTCTTTCAAGTTAAGACATACAACTTCGTGTGAATCTAAAAATGTGGTGTATCTTTTTAGATGCCCATGTAACTTGCTTTATGTGGGACATACTACTCGTCAATTTAAAACCAGGGTTATTGAGCACAGACATTGTATTACCAACTGTAAAATGGAAGCTCCTATGACTAGACACTGTGAGCAAGCTCAACATCAGTTTAATCAGCTTCAATGCATGATCATTGATCAAATTTATATGGGTAAGAGAGGGGGGGATTTAAAAACAATTCTGTGGCGTAGAGAACAACACTGGATCTACACTCTTGATACAGTAGCCCCTCGTGGGTTAAATAGAAATATTGAATGGAATGCCTTTTATTGACATTGAAAGTATTCTTAGGGGGGTGTGATTCGCTTCGTCATTTGAGTATTTTGATTGGATACGTCGTGACGTCATGACGTTTTCTATGTATGTACGCTGTGACGTCATTACGTTTTGATACGTCACGCTGTAACGTCACCCCGTTTTTATTCGGGGGGTGTATTATAAGCTCCATTCTCCTCAGAGTTCTCGTTCCTGCACCATCTTTAAGGTTCCATACAGCTGACGATTTAGTTTTCAGTGTTAATTTGGTTTATCTTGATGGTTTTGTAGCGCTCTTCCTGAGGCAGCCACGAGGTTGGCGAAACAAGGCGCTTTTGTCGAGGGGCTGGCGTTTTTTCGCCGCTGCAGCAACCATATAGGACTCCGGAGTCCCTTAGAGTGGGATTTTTGGTTATAGTTTTTCGCCTGTGGGTGTTACACCTGGTTAAAGCTAAGTATTCCACACTTGTGATATCTGGGGTTAACCTGAGTGGGTTTCTACTTGTTGCAGTATGTATAAGCAAAGTTTCTAGATGGTTTAAAACGTTAAAATGTTAAAAAAAGTTTTATATTTACCACTGTTTTGCTCTATTATACAACAAATAGTACCTTAGCATATCTCAGGGTGTATCCTTGTTTTGAGGGTTCTCTTCAGACAGTCCTTTACTGGCTTTTGTCAGTTTTTTCAGGATGGTTAGATGATAGGTGTCCATTTGTAAGATTGATATAGAATTTTTGAGAGAGGGATTGAGTTTTTTATCCCATCGGTTTTCTCATGTTCTATGAGTTTTTACGTTGGGGTTTTTTTCTCTCTTGACTCTCTGAAATAGAACCCATGATAGTACTCTACTCCTATTTTAAGCAGGGGTTTAGCAATAACTTTGTATGATTCCCTGCTAGGAGGTTTGAGGTTCATTTTGTTAACAGTATTTATCAATCCAGAGGGACACCTGCATACCATCTCTGTATATGATTTTACAAGTAAACTCCTTCTGATAGGTTGATATTTCATTTTCGAGTTTATTTTCTCCTATATAATTTAGAAGTATATATAAGTGAACCATCAAAGCATTTCAATGACAGTCTAACAGGATGAGGGTGGGTTAAGTGAGAGACAGGGCAATATGCATGGTGATAAGAGGGTGACAAAGCAGTAGAATTTAATGGTTTTATTCTATGTAATAGTCTCTACCATTTTGCCCCGGCACCGAGGTCAGGCTCACTGGTCTATAATTTCCAGGATTACCTCAGCCAATCCTGGGCCGGTCCGGAGGGATGCTAAGGAAGCTTGATTTTAAAGATACATTACATATTACTAACAATAGTTCTGCAAGTTCATTTTTCAATTAAATATGTGGGCACTAGATATATATTCTTTGTCTCAGAACAAATAGGTTCCTTCTTGGATTTGAAGAAGCTCTCTCTTTCTCCAAGTATTCCGCCTCAATCTGGTACTATTTAGATTGTGTTGTAGTAGGGAAAGGGAAAGAGGACGATGCATTGCCTTTCTGTGGTTTTGCAAGTACATTTTTTATTGAACTAACTTAATACATTTTTTGATTAGCTTTCAAAGGTAGACCTTCTTCGTCAGATCAGAAATAAGCAAATGTAGATAAGTAACAATATATATAAGTGAACCATCAAAGCATTTCAGTGACAGTCTAACAGGATGGGGGTGGGGTGGGTTAGGTGAGACAGGGAGGGCTGGGTGGATGAGGGACAGGGAGATATGCATGGTGATAGGAGGGTGACAATTTCATGGTTTATAGTGGGCGAGAAAACCCAGATCTTTGTTAAGTCCTGTCTGGTGGGTGTCAGAATATTTAATCATTCTGACTTCAAAGGTCTTACATTCCTGTACTGTTTTAAAGTTCCCTTGTAGTATTCTCACCATAAAATCATTGGTACAGTGTTCTGGCTTTGTAAAGTGCTGCCCCACAGAGGTGACACCCTGGTTGGTACTGGCATTTTTCATACAATGTCTGTGTAAATTAAATCTCTTCTTTAGCACCTGGCTTGTTTCTCCAACGTATTAAGTTAGTCCAATAAAAAAGGTATAATCTTATTTTCTTTTCCATGTTTTATTTTATTCTATTGATTACCTTTAAAAGTGGACTAACGCGGCTACCGCATCTCTTTGACTCATTAATATACTACAACCAACATATATAATATTGCAGTAGTCCAAAAGTTCTTATACTAGCGTTTGCACAGTTAGTTAAAAAAACACCTACTTCCAACAATGATGAGACCATTTTCAAACTGTCCACTTCACTACAAAGTCTATGGATACATTTTACCTGTGATGTTTGCATCAATTTTCAAAGTGAAAATATGAGCATTCTATGCAATTTTGAAAGAGTGAAAGATCTGTGGGACACCGACACGTCAGGGGATGTACCCATATTTTCTGTGGAGACAATTTTTGATCAAAAGTTTGCACGCTTGACTTCATTTAAATAAACTACTCACTAAAACCTCCGTTGTGATGTAGGTGAAAGAACGTGCATAGTAGCACTGCGTGCTCACTTTTATTCCCATATAGGAAGGTCATTTTCAAACTTATTTCCTGCCTGTCTGAAAACTGCCCGTCCTATGTTTTGCAATATACTTATGACTAAAGTTGGAATGACCTGGTTTTTGACCCCCATATTAAGGGAGAGGATTTTGCATCTAGCTCATACCTTTTCCGGCTGTAGTAACATTCAGGTGCAGCAGGTATTTTTCTGTCTCTGGAGAGCTTACAGTTCAACCCACCTGTTTACTAAGCCATGCTAGCTGCTGCCGTGCACCAATGCTGACTCAGCCCATTCATTTTGAATGGGCTGTGTCGGCATTCCCGCACGGCTTAGTGAACAGGGAGGTAAGTTTGTAACTGAGGAAATGGAGGGTTAAGTGCCTTGCTCAAGATTACAAGGAGCCACAGTGGGATTTGAATCTGGCTTCCCTGGTTCTCAGCCTGCTGCTCTAAGCATTAGACTACTCCTTCACTCCTTTTAATAAAAGACACAGGTAAGACAGACTGAGAATGTTTATATGACTTAAAGACGAAATTTTGTTTTGGATTTTTTTTATTTATGCAATTTCAAAAAAATATACAAGATTATTCACTTGAACAGAAAATGAGCACCTCAAAACAAATATATACAGGCATTGAAGGACAAAACCATTCCTAATAAACAGGACCCTCTTGTATTTAAGTCCATTATAGTGGGGGGGGGGGGGGGGTTAGCGCCACAATAAAGAGCAGTTTCATTACTTCAAAGATGACATTTACTTTCACACACACATACCGTTTCCTCATCCCTAAGGGACAAGCATCAGATGCTAGCTCTTATTCAGGGACACCATATGCAGAGAGGTTACATGTTTACATGTCCTACTGGCATTGTGAAGAGTCGATAAATAGAATAGAAAGCCATGAAGGTGGTTACGTGCTCTTGCAGTCCTTATTCAGGTGATTTGAGAAGATCCTGAGTCCCCCTCACTGTCTTTTCTCATGCGCTCGCCTGCCGGGCTCTAGATTCCTCATATTGTTTCATTCTCTCCTCCAGCTCTGGGCGGAAGTGTCGGATCAGACCCTACAGAAAAGAGGAGATGTCAGTCAGCATAAGCTCTAAGTTCTCCTTTATCAATCAAACCCTTGAAATTCTACCTCAAATAGCCTAAGGGTTTAAAAAAAAAAGGCACAAAATACAATCTAAAATACATAAACAGCAAAAACTAAAAGCATAAAGTAAAAAAAGAAAACAAAACGGTAGGTCAAAATACGCTAGCCTTTACATGGGTGGGACAGACCATAGCTGTCTCATGAGTCGACGATCTGCCCTCTGCATCTTTCTTCTTGAGCTAGAGACTGGCTCCTGGCAACTATTTCTTCATTTTCCTCCTAGTCATTTCTCATATGTACCTTTATTTATTTATTTAAATTTAGTTCACACCTTTTCAGTAGTAGCTCAAGTGAGTTACATTGAGGTACAATAGGGATTTTCCCTCTCCCAGGAGGGCTTCCAATCTAAGTTTATATCTGAGGCAGGGCCGGTTCAACCTATGGACCAGTTAAGGCACTGGCCCACAGCATCGGTGATAAAGGGCATTGGTGCTCCTGCGCAAATTTGGCTGAGGGTGCCACAGTCCCTTCAGCTGGCCCTGATCTGAGGCAATGGAGGGTTATGTGACTTGCCCAAGATTGCAAGGAGCAGCAGAAGGACTTGAACTGGGTTTCTCTGGTTGTTAGTTCAATGCTCTACCCACTAGGCTACTCCTTCACTATACTATACTCACTGTTCACTTACACTTAAAAGTTAGAAAATAAGAATGACTTATCAAATGTCATGAAAATTTATTCAAAAATGTAGTCTTGATGGTATACTGCAAGCGGTTTTAAATTAGCCTATATCAAGCCAAAGAAGTGGAAAAAGCCAACCAAAATGTTCAGCATTTATTTTGAAGAATAAACTTTGATCATCCTGAACATTTTGACTGGCTTTTTCCACTTTTTTTAGTTTGATTCGTGTGACTTTCATTAGTGCCTTTTGGTGTTTCGTTAATTAGCCTGTAAACCGCTTAAGTCTGTGATTCAGCTATAACGATATAGCAAGTGTTGAAATAAATAAGCAAAAAGGCCTAGAGCTATTACTGAATACCTTTACTGGGAATCTTTTGACCTTATTGTCCTCCAAAAAAAACCAAATGTCATCAACTCTCTCATCCATCAATGTTTAACAGTAGAGTTTAAAAGCTGTTACAAATATTACTGTATTCACAGCTTTCATCAATTTACTTTAAAGTTCTACGACATGGCTCAAATCTGTTTCTGGAATGTGACAAACACCCCTCTATTTGGGCCAAATTATAAATATTATACACCCACAGACGATGGTTAAAAGAAGGGCAATTTAGGCTGCAACCGACGTTATTATTTGTAAAGACTAATTCCCTTACAGAGAAAGAGTAAAAATGGCATAGCTGCACTTAACACTCATTCCAGTCCATTTTACAGTTTGTCTATCCTCAGCCCTGCAAGTCACAGATAGTGCCAGGCTGCAGAATCTTTCTCCATATCTGTCCCTCCAGTGGTTACCTGCACAGGCCATGCAGCTCCATCTCCCAGAGCACAGATGGTGTGTCCTTCGATCTGTTTGCTAATCTCCCACAACATGTCAATTTCGGCTACACGAGCCTCTCCTTTGACAAAGCGCCACATGACCTTATTCATCCAATCAACACCTAAAAGAAAAGAACATGGCAGCCAATAAGATACAGGTGAAGTCGTTATAAGCCATTACAAATCTTAAGGTCATTTTCAAACATTTCCCATGATTAAACAGCTGTTCAGTCACAGGAAAAGCCCCACTGAAACTACCTCCCACCAACCTGTTTCAGGAGGGGATAAACACACTCAGACTGCAGCCCTATTCCCTGCCAGCCCACATTTTCAAAAGAAAATCCTGCATCTAAAAATTGCTGCATCAGAGGCAAGCAAGGAAAATCAGGAACAAGAATGTGGGACTGGAGAAAAAGAGAAAAGTGTCTGTGAAGAAGACAGTATTCATATACTACATGATGATATGTCTCAGGCAGCATGAAACGGATTTCACAAGTGAAGAATGAGGAAAAGAGAGATAGAGAGAATGAGTGCGAGTGTGTGATGCTCTGATACTGATCCTCCCGGCATGGCGTGTACCAGCAGTGTATAATAAGGGTACAATATATGATGTACTCTCTTGCCTGGTGCTTTGTGATAGAGGTATGTGTGGGGTATGCCCCCCCTCTCAGGGCAGCCTACACTGGAGGTGCAACATGGATTGTGTGCCTTCCAGAGCAGTATGCACTGAATGTTTGAGAGGAATTGTGTGTGGATATTACATGTCATATTATCTTCCGTTCAGCAAAGCATGTGCGGCACATTCTGGTGTACCCACTATGCACCTGTAGTATGTGGCACACTCATCTTTCCAGGGCAGTGTGCACCAGAGGCATAATTGTGATTATGTATGAAATGCTCACCTTCCCGGCATGGCGTGCACTGTCCACAGCTCTCGTGTTTGTAGAATTCAATAAGACGTGCAATAGCTCTTACAATGTCTGTCTGTGGACAAAATGAGGGATCATACGAGGTTAGAAAAAACACAAATCCAAGAACTGAGAATGGAGAAAAGAAAAATTCACAAACAGGCTGCAAAGTAATGGGAGGGGGTTACTCTTGTCACACACAATACCCTCAGGGCTGTACCCCTCTTGTTGCTCCAAGTGCTGTTTCTTACATAGTCTACCACTCCACAGGGTGTCACTCCACAGTCTCTCAGCAGCAGAGTTGTATCTATACATTTTGGTTCCTGGGGCAGGCAAGAATATCTGTGCCTCCTGGCCCCTACTCTGATCTCCATCCCTTTTTCATTCTCTCTCCTCTTCTTCTCCACCTGGGTGGAGGACAACAGCAGAACACTTCCTGGCTTTTCATCTGCTACCAGCCCACACTTGCATTTCAATCATTGTTCCTCTCCCAACCCTAGTCACAGCCCTGCCCACCAGCAGCAAATTGTTGCTGGAACGAACACAGAAATAATTCACTGAACACTGAGAAGACTTCAAAAGAAGTTAGGTTAACTTGGACTTTATCATCTATATCCATGGAAGCTTCCCGGGAAAAGTAAACCAAAAAGGAATGAACAGCTGTCATCCTGGAATAATGGAAGACAATCCCAGAATTTGTTTCTTGCTGAACAAGTAAGTTCTGGAAATTTATGCCACTGGAGCTCCCACACCCAAAATCATTTGCTAATTATCCTGTGCGGTAGCATTGTGCTTACAGAGGATCGACATCCAGGGGGTAATGTCCATAAACACAGGGTGCCTATGTGACTGTTAAAATATTAGCACAAATCCAGCAGTTTTAGAATCTATATTCAAGGAGCAGATATTATACCTGCTTGAGAGCAGGTGTAAATGTTACAATGAAAGAACACAAAAAAATCAAAATATATATAAAAAATGTAAGGCATCAACACTTGGTTGTTGAAATTTAAAAATAAACTTTATTTATCAATGGATAGCAGGGAGAAAGGGACTCGACACAGCTGTGTTTCGGCCATACAGGCCTGCGTCAGGAGTCTTCTCACTGTATGCTGATCTTATATACTATCCAAATAGGGAGGGAATGTATATATCTCTTTCTAATGTGATAGCGTTGTACAATATTCAAACCAAAATCAAGCGGGAATCAGAGTAGCGTCTCGTCTCTCTAAGGTTAAACAGAGCTACTCTGATTCCTGCTTGATTTTGGTTTGAATATCGTACAACGCTATCACATTAGAAAGAGATATATACATTCCCTCCCTATTTGGATAGTATATAAGATCAGCATACAGTGAGAAGACTCCTGACGCAGGCCTGTATGGCCGAAACACAGCTGTGTCGAGTCCCTTTCTCCCTGCTATCCATTGACAAATAAAGTTTATTTTTAAATTTCAACAACCAAGTGTTGACGCCTTACATTTTTTATATATATTTTGATTTTTTTGAGTTCTTTCATTATATTTTTAATTTTTTTTTCTTTTGTTGGTCTTCTTCGCTGTTTTGTTTATTGCTATTTTTTGCGAAGACTGGTTGCTTCTGTTTTTTGCACCACAGGTGTAAATGTTAACATGCTCTTTATTAAATAAATCTAACCTAATCTACTTTTTGTGAGTGCATGTCTGTCTGTATTATTTAGATTGTAAGCTCTTTTGGGCAGGGACTGTCTCTTTGTATCAGTTGTTCAGCGCTGCGTGCGTCTGGTAGCGCTATACAAATGCTAATAATAATAATAACAACTCTGCCCAGCTCTGCCTCTGTGCACACCAGCTTGTGTGACCTAAAATAAGGGGCCATTTACACTTCTAAAATGTAGGGAAATTATTTAAACAGTTCCTCTTCCTCTGCTTAAAACACATGCAGTGAGCTGAACTTAAGCCTTAGGCACTGACACTCACTGCTCAGCTGACTCTTACTCCATCAGGGAAATATCACCTGCTCAGTAGCACAATTATCTAGTCTCAGCTTGAAGAACTTGTGACTTCACACCAAGCAGTTACAACATGTCACTGGAGATCAGAAAAGAGCATCATACTTAAGGAACCAAGGTCAATTTTTGCCATCATATCCTTAGGGTGTTTATAGCCTCTCTCAAGTCGTTTCATTTCTTCCATAACCAAGTCAGCTAGACAGCCACATTTAGCATGCCCTCTTCCAGCAATGGTGGTCACACCATATTCAGTATACACACTCAACCTCCCTGTCTTCTGTGGATAACACTCATCCTACCTATCTCATCAGCTCGTAAACTTGTGGTCATCTTTGACTCCTCTCTCTTTTTCTCTGCACATATCCAACTGACTGCTAAAATCTGTCATTTCTTTCTCTATATCACCACTAAAATTTGTCCCTACCTTTCTGAGCACACTACCAAAACCTTATCACCTCTCGCTTAGACTACTGCAATGCGTTTCTCATAGAGAGAAGCCCCAAAGTCATTAATAACCCTCAGAAGGGCAAGACATCAAATACCTTTATAGAACAGGTGGGGAGGGGAAGAGTAAAATCTGTGGAGACTTGTATACCAATGCCCGTAGTATAGGAAACAAATTTCTAGATCTAGAGGCTGCAACGATAAGAAGCCAATTTGGATTTAGTGGCGGTCACAGAAAAGTGGCACACGGAGAACCATGACTGGGCATAGTTATACCTGGCTATAATCTACTCAGGAAGGACAGGGTAGGAAAAAAGGGTGGCGGAGTGGCATTATATGTTAAGAATAATATTAGTGACAGAATTGCAGGACATGCGAGGTAAGGAAGAAGCACAATGGGTTAAACTGGTAAAAGGGAAAGGAAAATGTATTTACATTGGTGTAATGTACAGGTCACCCTCACAGTCAGAAGAAATGGGCAGAGATTTAATTGAAGACATTCACAAGATAGTAAAGAAAGGGGAGGTACTACTAATAGGTGACTAATATGCCTGATGTCGATAGGAGCGTCCCTGCTGTGGGGCTGTCTAGAAGCAAAGGGATCTTAGTTTCTCTACAGGAAGAATTGTTCCAGCAGTGGACGACGGAACCGATGTGGGATGGAGCAATTCTAAACCTGATGCTTACAAACGGGGAGAATGTTTATGATGTTTTGAGATTGAAAGTCCTGGATTTCAAACGAACTAACTTGGCTGAGATGGGGGAATTTTTCAGGGAAGAGTTGGATAGGAACAACTGAAGGAAGTAGAACATCAGTGGGCGAAACTGAAAGGAGCTATTCTAAAGGCAACAAACTTTTATGTTAGAAAATTACATAAAAGGAAAAGAAGGCCGCTCTGGTTCTCGAAAGTAGTAGCTGAAAAGGTAAGGGAGAAAAGGTTAGCCTTTATACATTACAAGATGATGCAGAAAGAGGAAGATGGGTAAAAATACTTGGAAAAGATGTCAGGAAAACGAAGAGGCAAATGGAGGAAAAGTTAGCCAATACAGTAAAATTGCAGGACAAGACATTTTTTAGATATGTAAGTGGCAGGTGGAAGTGGCATAACAGCATTGCGAGGCTCAAGGCTGAGGGGGAGGAATATGTAGAAGCTAATAAGGATAAAGCTGAACTGCTAAACAAATATTTCTGTTCAGTGTTCACAGATGAAAGACTGGGGACGGGATCGCAGAAGACAAATGTTAATGAGGATGCATATATGGCAGACCAGGACCGATTCTCGAAAGACTGTGTTCGTGAGGAGCTGGCTAACCTAAAAGTAGACAAAGCGATGGGGCCTAATGGGATACATCCGAGGGTACTCATGTAACTTGGAGAAGTTCTGGTGGCTCCACTGTCTGACCTAGTCGATCCTTCCCTAGAATCTGGAGTGGTCCTGGAGGAGGGCAGATGTGGTCCTTCTGCACAAGGAGTGGAGGAGTGGCCTAGTGGTTAGGGTGGTGGATTTTGGTCCTGGGGAACTGAGGAACTGAGTTCAATTCCCGGCACAGGCAGCTCCTTGTGACTCTGGGCAAGTCACTTAACCCTCCATTGCCCCATGTAAGCCGCATTGAGCCTGCCATGAGTGGGAAAGCGCGGGGTACCAATGTAAAAAAAAAAAAAAGAATGGAAGCAAGGAAGAGGTTACAAATTACAGACCGGTCAGTCTGACCTTAATGGTGAAAAACTAATGGAAACGCTTCTAAAGCGAAGGATTGTGAGGTTTCTCGAATCGAATGGAATGCAGGACCCGAGGCAGAATGGTTTCATTAGAGGCAGACCTTATCAGACAAATCTGATTGACTTTTCTGACTGGGTGACCAAACAGTTGGACGTGGGAGGAGCACTAGATGTGGTGTTCTTAGTTTTTAGCAAAGCCTTTGACACGGTTCCACACAGGCGACTGATAAGTAAACTGAATGCCCTCGGTATCGAACCTAAGTGACTTACTGTGTTAAAAACTGGTTAAATGGAAGGAGACAGAGGGTAGTGGTAAATGGAGTTTGCTCTGAGGAAAAGGAAGTTACAATTGGTGTACCGCAGGGGTCGGTCCTTGGGCTGGCTCTTTTTAACACCTTTGTGAGTGATATTACGGAAAAGCTCTCTAGTAAGGTTTGTCTCTTTGTGGATGATACCAAACTATGTAACAGGGTGGACACCACGGAGGATGTGGATAGCATAAGGAAGGATCTGGCAAAGCCTGAAGAATGGTTCAAAGATCGGCAACTAAGATTTAATGCTAAGAAATGCAGTCATGCACTTGGGTCACAAAAACCCGAGGAAACAGTACATTATAGCGGGTGAAGAGCTTCTGTGTACGAAAGAAGAGCGGGATTTGGGAGTGATTGTATCAGATAACCTTAAGGTGGCCAAACAGGTAGAAAAGGACACTCAAAGCCAGAAGGATGCTCAGATGCATAAGGAGAGGGATGACTAGAAGGAAAAAAGAGGAGATAGTGCCCTTGTACAAGTATCTGGTGAGGCCCCATTTAGAATACTGTATGCAATTCTAGAGATCGCACTTATGGAAAGATAAACAGGATGGAGTCAGTCCACAGGGTGGCTACAAAATTGGTCGGCAGTCTCGGTCATAAAACATATAGGGACAGGCTCATGAACCTCAACATGTATACGCTGGAAAAGAGGTAGGAGAGAGGGGATATGATAGAGACATTTAAATACCTCAGTGGAGTTAATGTACAGGAGCTGCGCCTTTTTCAAATGAAGGAAACCTCTGGAATGAGAGGGCATAAGATGAAGTTAAGAGGAAATAAGCTTAGGATGATCTGAGGAAATACTCTTTCATGGAAAGGGTTATGGATACGTCGAATGGCTTCTCGGTTGAGGTAGTGGAGACGAAGACTGTGTCAGAGTTTAAGAAGACGTGGAACAGACACGTGGGATCTCTTAGGAAAAGGAGGAGTTAGTGGTTACTGAGGATGGGCAGACTGGATGGGCCATACGGCCGTTATCTGCTGTTATGTTTCTAGGTCTCCCACTAAGCCATCTCTTTCCCCTTCAATCTGTTCAAAATTCTGCTGCAAGACTTATATTCCACCAGTGTCGCTATGCTATTAGCCCTCTCCTAAAGTCACTTCATTGGCTCCCTATCCCTTTCTGCATACAGTTCAAACTTCTCTTATTCACTTACAAGTGCATTCACTCTGCAGCTCCTCAGTACCTCTTCACTCTTATCTCTCTCCCTACACTCCTCCCTGGGAACTCTGTTCATTGGTTAATCTCTCTTATCTGTAACTTATCCTCCACTGCCAACTCCAGACTCAGTTCTTTTTATCTTACTGCACTATATGCCTGGAATAGACTTCCTAAATCAGTACGCCAAGCTCCAGCTCTGGCCGTCTTCAAATCTAGGCTAACAGCCCACCTTTTTTGAGGCTGCATTTAACTCCTAACCCCTATTTACTTGTTCAGTACCCATGTCTGATTTATAATTCCCACCTTAAGCAATTCCCTTATCCCTTATTTGTCCTGATTAGACTGTAATCTCTGTCGAACAGGAACTCTCTCTTCATGTTCAAGTGTACAGCACTGCATACATCTAGTAGCGCTATAGAAATAAGTAGTAGTAGTAGCACACCCAGGACCAGCCTAGTGTGCAGTATTTGGGGGATGGCAGCAGGGCAGGAGAGCACGTCACCTGCCCCCTCCCTACCCGTGTCCATTATTCCGCTCCACCCCCCCTCTTGCTGCCAACCTCTTCCTCGGTCAAAGCTCTCAAGACATTTAAAACCGAGACAGGCCCATGCCCAAGTACTGCCACATCCTGCCCTCCCGCCACACAGGATCCTTCATCAGGAGGGCAGAAGGCAGCAGCACTTCAGAATGGACTTCTGCAGAGAACCTTTGACGTTTCAGCCTGGGAAGAAAGAGGGTGGCAGCAAAGGGAAGGAAAAGGGAGGAGAAGCTGGACAAGGGGCGAGGAGAGTTTTAAATCTAACTTAAAGGCCTGGCTCTTCAGACAGGCTTTTTTGGGTACTGATTGGGTACACCAGCCACTGATTGCTTTTAGCTTTCTCTTTCCCCTTTTACCCTCATTTCCTTTTTTTTTGGTATGATTGTAGAGCTGTACTGTTTTTAATGGAGTTCCTTTCTTTTCTGAATCTGTTATAGATTGTACACGGCTCTGCTCTGCCTAGGTAGCTAGAGCAGTTTATTTTATTTATTTATTTATTGGGATTTATTAACCACCTTTTATGAAGAGATTCACTCAAGGTGGTGTAGCAAGTACTAATAAACTACCTGAGGGCAGAGGTAGAAAGAAAGGAGGAAGGGAAGGGAAGAAAGCATACAGGTGAAAGTTTGGGCTGGCCCTGGTTACACCAGAAAGTGCAGATATCCCAAATTCATATTTATCCCAACAGGTAGGAGGGTGTAGAATCCTGCCATATACTGATACCACTAAAGATTTTTGAACCCATATCCACCATGTGTGTGTGTGAATTTATTTTGCATTACCGATATTAACATTTCTTTCAGTTGCTATATTATATTGTGACGTGCTTTCAACACACTTGGTATGGTGGAGTGTATAACAAACGTATTATTATTATGATAGGACGACAGGTCCTCACTCACCGATTTATCCATGACAATGATGGCAGCAGTTCCCAGCCCCGTCTGTGCCTGTACCAGTGCATCAAAATCCATCATCACTGTCTCACACACCGACTTGGGGATGAGGGGTGTGGAGGAGCCACCAGGAATCACAGCCAAGAGGTTATCCCAGCCACCAGTAACACCCCCTGCAGAGACAGAGCAATGCGTTTTCAGGGTTCACACTTTTATTTACTGGATCTTAATGTGCCAAAGGTCATGAGTGGCTGATCTGATCAGCACTGCAGGACTAGAATTTGTAACCTCCAATACAGCTGGACCTCCCATTCCACTGGAGTGAAGGCTACAGTGTCGATGTCTCATACACCTGAGCAACCCAGTGGGCAGGAGGTAATTCTATGAAATTGGCAGTAACACAGTATTCTGTAAGTTAAACATTTAAGTTACTCAAGCATTTAGGTGACAGTATTTACACCAGCTCTTATGTATTCCTATCTCAATGCCTATGCTAATCTTCTATAAAGAAAAAAGGTACCTACTTTTCTTTATAGAATGCATTCCTATCAAGCGCACTCTAGACACTTACATACAGTAGAAGTAACTCCAGGGAGACCTTGTGCTGTCTGCAGAATTAGTGTTACGGAGTTTGCTTCAGTTGGGTGAAGAAGTGTGGGAAGACTGCATCAGTGAAGACCTAGTGTAAAGGGGACTCAGATGTATGAGCCCAAACACAGAACACTATTCTGTTTAATAAGGAAGCCTGGACGGTGTGATGGCAAATGATCTGGACCATCAGCTGATGGAGGTGAGAGCTGGAATAACTTCAGAGTGACAAAGGTAAAGAGAACGGGTCAGCTTCTCTTATAAAATACAGAAAGTGGTAGCACAAGCCTGGAAACACAAAATGAAGGGAGTTTATTCCTTGATGGTACAAAAACTTTGTTCTAGAATGAATCATTAAGGATGTAAGTAATCCAGGCACTGAAGCAGACACAGCACTTCCAGTTCCACTGTCACAGGAACGTGACTTCTAGTCTTGCGAGGCTGCTGCTGGAAGTCACGGCAGCCATTTTTACCACAGAGGGGGCATGGGCGAGTGGGGATCGCTCCTGCCCCAACATGCCACTGGACCACCACACAGGTACTTGGGGGGGGGGGGGGGGGGGGAGGAGAGCGATACCCGGGAGGGAGGAGAAGAAGGAACAGCGATCCATACCTGTTGGGGGGGAGGCTCTGAAACTTTGCCGGTTCAGAGGGCTGGCAGTGGTGGCGGCAGAGGAGGGACACTAGCAGGTGGGAGGGGGATGCTGGACACCATGGGGGGGACAGAGGGAATAAATCCAGCTCAGCTCCTCCGTTTCCTTAATGACCATCGCTTAATTCTTCCCAATCCGTCGCCTATTATGAATCCACGAGAAAAGAACGCTTTCTATTTTTTGGCTCCATTTCTGTGGAATAATCTCCCCCTTAGTTAAGCTTGGAACCATCAATAAATATGTTTAAGATAAGTCTTAAAACCTATTTTTATGCCTTGGCATTTGGAAACCACTGACTGGCGAGGTCCAGAGGATGGAATGGTGAATGCGAGATGAAATTTTCCAAGTACTTGCTACTATGGTCAAGACTGGTGATATGATTATTATTATTTATTGCACTTGTATCCCACATTTCCCCACCTATTTGCAGGCTCAATGTGGCTTACAAAAACCTGTAATGGCTTCACCATTTCAGGGAAAAGAAGTACATTTGGTGGTACAGAGATATAATAATAACAAGGTTAGCAGTCGATCTACTCAAGCAGTTATAGAGAGAAAACGGTCAAAGTGAGGGAGGGGTGTTGATGAGTTGTAGTTAGTTATGGATTCTCGTGGTAAGCCTTGGTGAATAGATAGGTTTTCAACGATTTGCGAAAGTTTGTTATTTCTTTAATTGTTATCCTTTCCTATATCTAATGGCGTTCTTTTTTTGGTTAAGTTATTTATTTTTATTATTGTACATTGTCTCAGTTTACATTCCAAGGACTTGCTGCTTATAGTCAAGACTGGTGTGTGTATGTCTCTGATGTGATTGCTATCCTTTCCTACTTCTAATGCTGTTCTTTTTTTGGTTATTTATTTATTTTTATTATTGTATATCCTCTTTTTTACATTGTAAAAAAAGGTGATTCATCAAATGTGAACAAATATAAACTTCTAAACATTTATATCTGCTCCTGACAGGCATATGCTTGGGGCTTCAATCTGGGGTAATATCGGCTGCATTTTATAAAGGAAAGAAGTACATTCATGTCTTTATAAATTAGGCCTAAAACAGGCACCTACTTGGCTTTCATATACAGATAACCAGTTATAAAAATTACCCCAAGGTGACTTCAAAAGGTCCTTGTCCTGAGCGATAACTCCCTAATGTACGGCCTAGTATTGTACGTGCATCCCTTTGCATTTGTCCATAGTAAATTCCATCTGCTATATAGATGTCCAAACACCCAGCTTGGCAATTTTCTGCTGCAACTGTTGACACTCTTTCTAAATTTAGGGAGTACCATCGAAGTGGTTTACACAATACAAAATATAAATAGCTATCTAATAGAGAAAGGAATTCCATTAAGACAGGACACTCTATTCTGGATGTCATCTGGAAATTTGATCACTTCACTCATTGCTCCCTTTTCTGATATGTCAAACAATGGTCAGTGTTGAGATCCATGGCACCTTCCACTTTCACCTCTTTTCACTAGGAAACTGGCCATTGAGTCCTGCTCTTTAACCAGTTAACAACACCACAACAGGACTTAACATCCTATCCTATGACATTTTAATTTCCGAGGCAGGCTCTCAGAAGAGACGTTATAAAATGACTTCTGAAAATCCAGGTACTTTATGGAAGCAATTTTCTTACTGCCTGTAATGTTACAAAGACCACAGGTACTTTTATTCACAAAATTAGCAGCAATGTGAGTTAAAGTGCATCTGGACCTTTCACTTTAAGAACTTCCTAAGGGCTTTCTGCAGAATGCACTTTTTTTCTGACTGAAAACATGCTTACTTTTGAAAATACAAAACTCCATGAGTTATTTTAACTCCTGCCCTTGGGAATGCCTTTCCCAAATGTGGGTAAGAGTCTGAGCATAGCGGAAACACATGTAAGCATGCACTTTTAGTGATATGCAGGAAGGGCCACAGTCAAATAGCCCATTTCAGAAAATTAAACAGTTTTAACCTCCGGTGCTTGGCAGGCTTGTACCGTCTGGGTCCCGCATATGACAGTGCCGGGCACCTTTTACGGTCTGTGTCCCACAAATGACAAGACAGATTTGGATAGGCTGGAGTGGGCTTTGATGGCAACTCCAGTAGTTGGAAACATAAGGCCAGAGCCAGGCGGACTTCTACGGTCTATGTCCCAGAAACACCAAAAAAAGACCATGATCAAGTATATAATACCACATTCATTGTTGATTTAATCATGAACTAGCCGTTAAGCCCGTTAAAACAGGCGAGATTTCCAGCAACCCTCCTCGCCGCCGCTCCATACCCCCTCCGTGCCGGACCCCCTGCACTGACCTGACAGTGCCTCTCACCTCCGTGTGAAAGCGTTGCAGGCAGCAGCAGATTGCTCTGCTGCTGCTTGCAGTGCTTCCACACCGAGGTGAGAGGCGCTGTCAGGTCAGTGCAGGGGGCCCGATACGGAGGGGGGCGGGAGCGGCGGCGGGGAGGGTGGAGGTTGGTGCACGCGATGTTCGTTTCCAGGCTCCAGGGGCAGTGTCCGACTCCATTTCCCTCTCTGTTCCGCCCTCTGACGTCATCACGTCTTGACGCAAGGGCGGGACAGAGAGGGAAGTCTCTACTGCGCATTTGCAGGTGAGTCGGTCACTTGCCATTTATATGTTTGATTGATAATGAATGCGACTGTTGAGCAGACTGGATGGACAGTTCATGTCTTTATCTGCCGTCACTTACTATGTTAAATCTATATATGGCTTCAAAAGACACAAGACTTCCCTTGCTAAACTCATGTAGTGTGTGAGGGAAGCCTGCACTGTTGCTGTCTGGGCTGTACCTAGTGCATAAGAGAAGTTTCCATAGCTGTTGTCCAAGTTGGGCCTGTTGTAGTACAAACGGACAGAGCTGTCAACCTAGCTCTCCTCCCTAATAATGGATTCATTATAACAACTGGGAGGTAACAGTGTTATTCTTAGGATGTCATGCAGGAGATGGGGGCTCTTACCAGCATGTCTTTCTATCAGCTCCTTCAGTGGGATGGACATCTCTTCCTCCACTGTACATGGGTTGTTAACGTGACCTGAGATGTTGAATAGTTTAGTTCCAGAGTTCCTTTCCCGGCCAAACCCAGCAAACCAGGTGCCTCCTCGCCGGCAGATTGTGGGAGCCACAGCCACCGTCTCGACGTTTGCCACTGTTGTGGGGCAGCCAAAAACACCTGGAATTGGGGTGGGGGGAGAAAAAAAAGGCTCTTTAATGTTCCTGCTCAGCCAAAGGAGCAGAACAAAAATTGTGAAACAGAAAGCAGACAAAAAAGCGGGGACAGCAAAACAGGGAACTGCTGAGGAAATAGAACGGTGAGCAAGTTCTATCTATCTAACATCTAACAGAATGCCAAAGCCCTGTAAGAAGAGAAACAGGAGATTTTAAAAAGACAACTCTCCTGTGCTGCTGTTCTTGAATTTTCCAAACCGGAAGCATTTGACGCAGGCTCCAGCTTACAAAATGCAGGCGATTATCAAACAGCTTGAACCGTCTGCATACAGTGCATCATAACAACCTCTCAAGAGTAGGCAGAAACACCCGGCTCTTATACATGAGAACCAACCCCCAATTAGCAGCTCTAAGGACAAACCTAACATGGCTTAGTCATTTTTAGCTTTGAAATTTTTAGGGCTTTGCAGCCAGATCCAGAGTCACAGATTACCTCAAATACCCTGGGATCTGACTGGATTATGACACCAAAACCACCTCGTCATCAGATGAAAACGGCTAATTTGTGATATTTGGTTTCATGGATGATGCCCGACATTCAGGAAAATTCTTAAAAAATCTAAATGCAATTTGTTTAACATGGCATTAGAAATGCTACTTGTTATGTGTACAGTTACATAAGGGTTAGTTTTCTTCTAAGGTATTTAAAAAAATTTTTTCCTTTGCACAGAGAGCAGCTTGTTGGAAAGCGAGCACACAAATACACACAGTGGGACATAACTAGACAATGCTATAAAGAGGCTCTTTGTAACATTTTAACAATTTCGTTAACTCCCACAAGTACTGTTTAAAGATTGTCACATGGATAGTTTCTGCACAGGTCATCACACTGAAGGGTCCATACCAACATCAGCAGGGAAAGGTGGCTTCAGACGTGGTTTGCCCTGCTTCCCTTCGATGGATTCAATCAGTGCTGTCTCCTCGCCACAGATATATGCGCCCGCACCTCGCACCACAAAGACATCAAAGTCATAGCCAGAGCCGCAGGCATTCTTTCCAATGAGACCTGCACTGTACGCTTCCTGGATCGCCATCTGTTGGCAGAAAGTGGGAGTGCCAAGGAGAGTAGAGCACAATACAGGAAAGAGACAGTACCACCCTCCTTCCCCCAGTTATCTCCAGAGCCCCTTCACCTGCAGGCTGGAAGCTTATTATGTTTAATAAAATTTAATATTACCACTTAACTTATAAAAGATCAAAGCGGTTTAATGTAAGAGCCTCTTCCTCACCTGCAGATTGGAAGCCTCATTATAGAACTCCCCCCGAACGTAGATATAAGCAGCACGGGCACCCATACTGTGCCCCGCCACCAAGCAGCCCTCCACCAGCTTGTGGGGGTCATGGCGCATGATCTCACGGTCCTTGCAGGTCCCCGGCTCCCCTTCATCAGCATTCACCACCAGGTACTTGGGTCTGAGGACAAGAGAAAAACACACATATACTGGGATTTTTTGGAATACGCACAATACGAGGTACCTATACTGAAAGTTTAAGAGCCTTCTCTCGTAGAAAAGAACAGCTTTGAAATTCACTTCCACAGCGATATGTGCTACTGAGGATTATATGTTTGGAAATATCCTAAGTCCAATATTCAAAAATGCTTATGCAGTCGGCAGCAGGACCCAACCACACAAGTGTTTCTTTTTCTTAAAAAAGGAAATGTCGGCATTTATGTGCAAAACTGACGGCTGTAGGCGACGGGGTGAAATTCAGCTACAACATCTTCAGTGTTCAGACTTTTTCCCATATGTTGTGACTGTAACTTTTCCCTGTATAAAGTTTCCCTCCTGTTGATATAGTTCTTGTTTTTAACTGTCTCTTTATGTTAATTGGTTTAACAGTATGATTCTCCTTCTGCCCCAATATATATTTTTTTAAACTGGAAACCACTTAGACCTTTTTGTATAGGTGGTATAACAAATAAAGTAAACATGAATAAATAGCTTTGCTGAACACTCGCTTTAAGTGAATAACGGCTGTTCTGCCGAACACGGAGCTCTAAGTCTTGATTATTTAGACAGGTTTATGGCTAATTCCTGACACAATAACAAACGTATTATGATTACAAATACAGCATTTAACATTTTTATATAAAATGTGTCTCCTTTCAGGTAATAGGTCAACAACTTGTATTAATCGTCTTTTGAACTCTTTCTAGATAGCTGACAGAATATTTATATAAATAGCAGCAACAGAGCAGCTGCAGTTTGTCTGTTGATGATAGGCAGGTGCACACCACACCCTGGGAATTGGCTTCTGAAGGAGTGGAAGCGTACATGGGCTGAACTGTGAGAGAAGAAGCCCTGTCCTTTGCAGACTGCACTAGAGAAGCCATGAGGGAAGAGGTCCTGCTTTAGAGGGTGCCCCTCTCTCTCATCCAGCACGTGATCTCTCTTGCCCCTCTGCACTTCCATCCAGCATCTGCACCTCTCTCTCCTCCACACTTTCATCCAGTGTCGGCCCCCTGCCACCCCCACCACTGCTTTCTTTAACCAGCGGCAGCAGTGGCAAAGCAAAATACAGCCATTGAAGGATCTCCCTGTACATACCCATGGTTGGCGGTCCACCCCCTCCAACATCACTTCTTGTGCCGGGGCAGATCCGGCAGCAATGGGTATGTAACAGGGAGGTCCCGCGATGGCTGTATTTTGGTTTGCCACGACAGCTACTGGTTTGGGAAAAGAACAGCAGCAGCAGAGGGTGGAAGGGTGGTGTGGGAGGTACCTAGGTCCCAGGACATCTGGGGGGAGGGGGGGGCTGCGCAGCCATTTACCAAAGTGAGCACAGCCAAACAGCTTAGAGCAGTGATGGGGAACCTATGGCACGCGTGCCAGAGAGGGCACGCAGAGCGCTCTCTGTTAGCACGTGTGCCGTCGCCTCAGTCAGTTCCAGCCCCCCTCCGAATAAAAGTCATACCTGGTCGGATTTAAGGCGGCGTCGGCAGTGAAAACCGCTGGCTCGGCGCGCCTTCAGCCTTCCCTTCTGTCTCTCAAGCTCTGGTCCCGCCCTCATTTCCTGTTTCCGCAAGGGGGGGACCACAGCTTGAGAGACAGAAGGGAAGGCTGAAGGCGTACCGAGCCAGCGCTTTTCACTGCTGCTGCCGACGCTGCCTTAACTCCGACCAGGTATGACTTTTATTCGGAGGGGGGGGGGGGGACCCTGGTGCTCGGAGGGAGGGCGGGCAGGCGACCTGGTGCTCGGGCGGCCTGGTGCTGGGTGGGAGGGAGGGAGTGATGCCTGATGTTGGGAGGGTGACCTGGTGCTGGGTGGGAGGGAGTGATGCCTGATGTTGGGAGGGAGTGATGCTGGAAAGGGAGGGAGGGACGGATGCCTGGTGCTGGGAGGGAGGGAGGCAGGTGCTGGGTGGGAGGCCTGGTGCTGGGAGGGAGGGAGGCCTGCCTGGTGCTGGGAGGGCAGAGGGGAGAGGAGAGTGGCTGGACATGGGTGTCTGGACATGGGTGGCTGGAGGGGAGAGGAGGGTTTCTGGACATGGGTGGATGGAGGGGAGGGCAGGGGGGAGAGGAGGGCAAGAAATGAAGAAGAAAGGAGGAAAGTAAAGAAATAAATGGAAAAGAAAGCCCTGGAAACGGAGTTAACAGAACAGATAGAGAGCAGCAGAATCAGAGACTGGGACCAATATGGATAGAAAAACAAAATCACCAGACAAAAATCATTTTATTTTCATTTTAGTGTTTGGAATATGTCCAATTTGAGAATTTACATCTGCTGTCTTATTTTGCACTGGGTATATTGGAGCTGTAACAGCTTACAGAAATGATTTATAATGAAAAAAAATCATGTTATTTTTTTCTCCTATACTAGTATAATAGTTTCAATGATGTCTGTTTATACGCGCCATGGCTGGTGTAAGGGGTGTGGCTATCATAGGGGTGGAGTCATATGTGGTGACCCCGCCCATAATGAGTACCAGCACCTGCGATAAATAATTAGATTTTGGGTTGCTGTTTGGGCACTCGGTCTCTGAAAGGTTCGCCATCACTGGCTTAGAGGGAACAGTATCTCCCATTCCCACACCACACATAAGGTTATGTACTTTTCTGGAAGTTTCTCCTGTATCTTGCAATGAACATGGGGTATTGTATGAGTCCTTTAACAGGCTCCTACTGCATGTCATTGATTAGATAAGGAATTTCAGACTCCCAGTGTTGTCACTTGAGATCTTGACACACACACACACATCACAAGACTCTGTCACAGTGCCAGAGTACCTCAGCAACACTCAAGAGCCAAGCTGGGAATGAAACCCAGGATCGAGAAGCAATCGGACTGCTCCAATTTCATAACTTCACTAGCTACCAGTCCGGTATAGGGCTAAATCCCTATGTCTGATCTTCAAGGCCTTTAAAGGAAATGGCCCAGAGTACTTGGAGAACAGGATCTTCCGCTACACACCTCCAAGGGCACTAAAGTCCTCCCAAGGAGTATCCCTAACCACATCCTCTCCAAAGGACATCAGGCAAAGTGATACCCACCAGAGAGCCTTCTCCAGAGTAGCCTCCTCACTCTGGAATGCACTTCCTGAAAGGCTTCGCTTACCACAAGACTAGCTCTACTTCAGGCAGCAGGTGAAAGCTTGGCTCTTCACCCAGGCCTTTAATGGAAGTAACGAACTTGCTAGTTAACCCTTTAGTGTCCAATGTTCCCATCAATCTGTTCCCATATGGCTTTTTACGGGAACATTGGGCACTAAAGGGTTATTAAACACACACATGCATACAAGGGAGTAATACCGGCTACATACTATAGCAGGACATGTTTATTCACTTCTACCCTAGCTAGGATAATTTATTTATCATATAGTTTCTAGACCGCACTATCCATGGTTCTAATATCAAAGCACCTTTCTGACTCTTATTTTCTGTTACTGTATCTTATCTATGTGTTCCATCTTTGCTTACACCCTATACTCTCTATTAAAATGTTTTACTGCATATTGTGTTGACATTGTAATGTAGCATACTATGAGGCTCATTTTCAAAGCACGCACATTTACAAAATTCCATAGTAACATATGTAACATTGTAAGACTATCTGCTTTGAAAATGAGCCTCTATTCCGCACTTTGTATTATTTGAATATTTTTATTGCTGCAATTCCCAATTGCTTTGGTTTATTGTTGCTGTACACCGCCTCAAGTGAATTCCTTCAAAAAGGCGGTAAATAAATCCTAATAAATAACAAACTACAGCAGGGTGGACAAGTCTTTCATTTCATCAGTAAATTTAACATTACCTGCCATCAGATGGTTTGTTCATGAAACTCCACTTGAGGCCAGTGGGAAAGCCGGCCCCACCTCTACCTCGTAAGCCTGATATTTTTATTTCATTCAAGGTCCAATCAACTCCTTTCAGCAGGATTTCTTTAGTTTTATACCAGTCACCACGGCTCTGTGCTCCCTTCAACCTACAGGTAGGAAACAGCAGGGTGAGAAGAAATCATTCTAGAGTCACAACTTCTATTAGCCGTAGTGGTCCTAAAGAGGAATCTCCGTGGGCTGTAGAAAAATGGGTTCCTCACAAAAATAGGTACACCGAGAAAGGAGTAGGGCTAATCAAAAGAAACAGTGAGCTGGAGATGCTTTAAAATCATCAGCATCTCCAGTGCAACGTTTCTTTTGGTTAACCTTACTCTTTTTTCTATCTCTGTAGGCTGCGACACCTTTTACTGAACCAGTACAAAATGCACTACGCACCGGAGCTTTCAAGATAACAGAGATCACTTGTCACATCTGGAGGAGGGCTCTCTTGTCTAGAAAACTGTGCTGGTCTTACAAAAGGCATCAGACCTAAAAACAGCAGTGGGGGGAAGGTGGAAAAAGTGTACTATATGCAGCAATAGATACAGCTGCTAGTTATTTCTATCTGGCAGGCTTCAAGTACAGTAACAGCTAAACATCCTCGTAGAAACACAGATGCTCATGTAGCTTAATCTATCTAGAAGGCTATGCACTCCCAGGTGAGCTGGTGGTGGTAGAGTACTGTCCTGAAAGGGAATGATACCCTACCGCCAACCTGTTGGGTGGTTGGGTCAACGGTTACAATGGTGCTCATGGCTCTTTGGATTATCGAGCAGTTTTGTGTTTAGACCTCTGCAAAGATGATGGTAAGGGGGTCATCACATACGTATAGAGTCGTCTGGATCTTGAGGAAAACGGACCCTGGTAAGAACTGAAGGCTAAAGAAAGTCTGGTAGCAATACCTCCAGTCGTGGCGTCCGTAGAGATTTGTGAATATCCGATCCTCATCGTTCAAAGGTCCAAATTTAGTTTTCTTTGGAGGAGCCTAGAGAAATACCAAAAATAAATAAATGAGAGAGCATTAAAGTACCTAAAGTATCAAACTATTTTTTATTTACATTTTATGCATATAGTGTGACATATTAGTGCTTATTAAGAAAAAAAAACTAAAAGGTAATTATAGCAACTAGTGAACATTAAAGGAAATAAACATATTAGTTGAGAAACTGACTGAAAATTTCCAAAATTAGACACAGGTACAGAAATATAATTTAGAACCCTTAATGTTCTTCTTCTTTCATTAGATCTTTCTAAAGCCTTTGACCTCATTGATCACTCTCTGCTTCTCTCTCATCTAAAGTCTGTTAGAGTCCTGAGCATGGTATTTCAGTGGTTTTCTTCTTTCCTTACTGATAGGAGTTTTACTGTTTGTACAGCATTATCAATGTCTTCCCCTAGTTCACCGCAATGTGGTGACCCTCAGGGGTCTGTCCTGTTTCCTCTGTTATTTAATATCTTTCTTAGTCCTCTGGGGAAATTCGATGGAGAGGAGGGCCAAGATGGTTAGCCCCCTTCAAGAAACACACCCCGTCTGGATGACAAGTCAATGAAGAATTGAGAAACCTGCCCCTTTAACAAGCCAAAGCTGCGACCTGTAACTGAAGCGAGTTATAGGCCAAACCTTTAAGCCCATCTTACATGAATGCTAGTATGTGCTGAACCAATGCCTTAAAGGGATCGATGGCTGTACCTGAACACCAGGACTCAAAAAAGTTGCCAGACTCTCGCATAGGCTGTCGACATAGAACATTTCTTTGTGTGAAGCAAGATAGCAATAACAGAGTTAGAATAACCCTTCATTCTCAGCTGCACCCTCTCAAAGAGCCATGTTGTAAGACCAAAGCAGGAGGGATCGTCTATTGGAACCGGTCCTTGATGGTCCTGATCCAGAGGAAGACAAAACAGTTTGTCCACCAGAAGGCAAATCAAATCCGCATAACACGGCTGCTGGGTCTAATCTTGAGCAATGAGAATGACAAAATTCAGGTGATGACTCAACCTGAGCAGGACCCCGACGATCATGGGCCACAGTGGAAACACAAAGAAGTTGCGATGTCGAACAAGGCTGTAAAATCTGGGAGCCTTGGCATTGCAATACTAATGCTATCTAATCTGATAAGGCAATTGCCTTAACGACACATTGTAAGCCACATTGAGCCTGCAAATAGGTGGGAAAATGTGGGATACAAATGCAATAAATAAATAAATTGTGCCGAGTCGCCATGAGATCCATGACTGGCGGGCCCACTTTTGAGTCACCTTCTGAAAGGCTGCCACCAACAATTCTCACTCTGATGGATCCAATGACGATGATCTGCTGAGGAAATCCGCTTGAACATTGAGAGATCCAGCTATGTGGGCAGCCGAGATCCGTTGTAAGTGAGCTTCTGCCAGAGAAAGAGAAGATGCTAAGGAAAGACTGCAAGTCCCTACCTGCCAACTGATATAAAGCTACTGCCATAGTGTTGTCTGAGAGAACTCGAACCAACTTGCTCTCCAGGAGCACCTGAAACGCTCTAAGCGCAAGCCAATTCTCCCTGAGTTCCAGCCGATTGATCTGTCATGAAGACTCCGTCTTGCTCCACCGCCCCTGAGCACTACAATGAAGACGAGACCCCCCAACCGGAAAGGCTGGCATTTATGACTACCACTATCCAAGGTAGAGCTGCAAGTGGCATTCCCTGAGACAGATGACCCGGAACCTGTACCGGAAATGGTGTTCAAGGGTGATGATGTGGAGGAACTGAAAAAAGTCTCGGTGAACCTGGAAGAGGTACTGAGCCAAACTGACAAATTAAAGAGTAGTAAATCACCTGGATTGGATGGCACACATCCAAGGGTACTCAAAGAACTCAAGCATGAACATGCTGATCTGTTGTTAGTACTATGTAACTTGTTGTTAAAATCGTCCGTAGGACCTGACGATTGGAGGGTGGCCAATGTGACGCCGATTTTTAAAAAGGGCTCCAGGGGTGATCCAGGAAATTACAGACCGGTAAACCTGATGTCAGTGCTGGGCAAAATAGTGGAAACTATAAGAATAAAATTACAGAATACACAGACAAACATGGTTTCATGGGGCAGAGTCAGTATGGGAAGGGAAATGGGACTTGATATACCGCCTTTCTGTGGTATTTTGCAACTACATTCAAAGCGATTTACATATATACGGGTACTTATTTTGTACCTGGGTTGAGCTGAGGGAAGTCTTGCCTCACCAGTTTGCTCCATTTCTATGAAGGCGTGAATAAAGGTGACCCAGTTCATGCACTGTATCTAAATTTTTCAGAAAGTTTCTGATAAAGTTACTCATGAGAGGCTCTCGAAAAAGAGTCATGGGATAAGAGGCAATGTTCTGGTGTGGATTATTGAACAGAAAATAGAGGGTAGGGTTAAATGGTCATTTCTCTCAATGGAGGAGGGTGAACAATGGTGTGCTGCAGGGATCAGTACTGGGACTGGTGCTATTTAACATATTTATAAATGATATGGAAATCGGAACGACAAGTAAGGCAGTTAAATTTGCAGATGACACAAAACTATTCAAGTTTGTTAAAACATGTGTGGACTGTGAAATATTGCAGGACAACCTTTGGAAATTGAAAGACTGGGCATCCAAATGACAGATGAAATTTAATGTGGACAAATGCAAGGTGATGCACACTGGAAAGAATAATCCGAATCATAGTTTCCTGTTGCTAGGGTATACCATGGGGGTAAGCACCCAAGAAAAAGATCTAGGTGTCATCGTAGATAATGTGTTAAAATTTTCTGCTCAATGTAACAGAGGGGAATAATCGAACGTTTGGCGGCAGCGCAACAGTAGGCCGGAATCGTATTTTCAAAAAAGATGGCCGGCCATCTTTTTTTTTTTCGATAATACGGTGTGGGCCGGCGAAATGCCTTGGATTTCACCGGGTTTGAGATTGCCAGTTTTGTTTTTCCGCGATAATGGAAAAAACTGCCGGCGATCTCAAACCCAGCGAAATCCAAGGCATTTGGCCGTGGGAGGAGCCAGCATTTGTAGTGCAATGGTCCCCCTCACATGCCAGGACACCAACCGGGCACCCTAGGGGGCACTTCAAACATCTTTTATACACAACCAAATTAGCATCCAGGTGCATAGCACCCTTCCCTTGTGTGCTGAGTCCCCCAAATCCCCCCCAAAACCCACTGCCCACAAGTGTGCACCATTACCCTAGCCCTAAGGGCTGAAGGGGGGCACCTACGTGTGGGTACAGTGGGTTTTGGGGGGTTTGGGAGGGCTCAACATTACCCACCACAAGTGGAACAGGTAGGGGGGATGAGCCTGGCTCTGCCTTTCTGCAGTCCACTGCAACCAACAACAACTGTTCCAGGGACCTGCATACTGCTGTCAGGGTGCTGAGTATGACATTTGAGGCTGGCATACAGGCTGGCAAAAAAGGTTTGTATTTTAATAATATTAGTGTGGGAGGGGGTTGGCGACCACTGGGGGAGTAAGGGGAGGTCATCCCCCATTCCCTCCGGTGGTCATCTGGTCAGTTGGAGCACCTTTTTGAGGCTTGGTCGTGAAAATAAAAGGACCAAGTAAACCCGGCGAAATACTGATTACCGCTGGGTTTTATTTTTCCATTATCCGCGAAAGCCGGCCATCTGGTAGCCACGCCCAAGCCTGCCCATGTCCTGCCTTTGCTTCGCCGCCAACACGCCCCTTTGAACTTTCGCCGGTGAGGCGAAGGGAAAGCGGCGAAGCTATCACAAATGTAGCTTTCGATTATACGCTTTTCGCCGCTTTTGCGAAATCGACGGCCATATCCTGATTTGTGTCGGGAAATAGCCGGCGATTACTTTCGATTATAAGCTGGATAGTAACATAGTAGATGACGGCAGAAAAAGACCTGCACGGTCCACCCAGTCTGCCCAACAAGACAAACATATGAGTATACCTTACCTTGATTTGTACCTGCCTTATTCAGGGCACAGACCGTACAAGTCTGCCCAGCAGTACTTCCCACCTCCCAACCACCAGTCCCACCTCCCATCACCGGCTCTGGCACAGACAGTATAAGTCTGTCCTCCACTATCCTCGCCTCCCAACCACCAACCCCTCTTCCCCCCACCTGCTCCGCCACCCAATTTCGGCTAAGCTTCTGAGGATCCATTCCTTCTGCACAGGATTCCTTTATGCATATCCCACGTATGTTTGAATTCCGTTACCGTTTTCATCTCCACCACCTCCCGCGGGAGGGCATTCCAAGCATCCACCACCCTCTCTGTGAAAAAATACTTCCTGACATCTTTCCTGAGGCTGCCCCCCTTCAACCTCATTTCATGTCCTCTCGTTCTACCGCCTTCCCATCTCCGGAAAAGATTTGTTTGCGGATTAATACCTTTCAAATATTTGAACGTCTGTATCATATCACCCCTGTTTCTCCTTTCCTCCAGGGTATACATGTTCAGGTCAGCAACTCTCTCTTCATACGTCTTGGAACGCAAATCCCGTACCATTCTTGTAGACTTTCTTTGCACCTCTTCCATTTTTTTTAACATCCTTCGCAAGGTACGGCCTCCAAAACTGAACACAATACTCCAGGTGGGGCCTCACCAACGACTTGTACAGGGGCATTAACACTTCCTTTCTTCTGCTGATCACACCTCTCTCTATACAGCCTAGCAACCTTCTCGCTATGGCCACCGCCTTGTCACACTTTCGTCGCCTTCAGATCCTCGGATACTATCACCCCAAGATCCCTCTCCCCCTCAGTACCTATCAGACTCTCACCGCCTAACACATAAGTCTCTCTTGGATTTCTACTACCTAAGTGCATCACTTTGCATTTCTTCGCATTGAATTTTAATTGCCAAACCTTAGACCATTCTTCTAGCTTCCTCAGATCCTTTTTCATGCTTTCCACTCCCTCCGGGGTGTCCACTCTGTTGCAAATCTTAGTATCATCCGCAAATAGGCAAACTTTACCTTCTAACCCTACGGCAATGTCACTCACAAATATATTGAACAGAATCGGCCCCAGCACCGATCCCTGAGGCACTCCACTACTCACCTTTCCCTCCTCCGAGCGAACTCCATTTACCACCACCCTCTGTCGTCTGTCCGTCAACCAGTTCCTAATCCAGTTCACCACTTCGGGACCTATCTTCAGCCCATCGAGTTTATTTAAGAGCCTCCTGTGGGGAACCGTGTCAAAAGCTTTGCTAAAATTTAAGTAGATTACGTCTATAGCATGTCGATGATTCAATTCTCCAGTTACCCAATCAAAGAATTCAATGAGATTCGTTTGGCACGATTTCCCTCTGGTAAAACCATGTTGTCTCGGATCTTGCAACTTTTTGGCTTCCAGGAAATTCACTATCCTTTTCTTCAGCATCGCTTCCATTCCTTTCCAATAACCGAAGTGAGGCTTACCGGCCTGTAGTTTCCAGCTTCTTCCCTATCACTACTTTTGTGAAGACGGACCACATCCGCCGTTCTCCAATCCCTTGGAACCTCTCCCGTCTCCAAGGATTTATTAAACAAATCTTTAAGAGGACCCGCCAGAACCTCTCTGAGCTCCCTCAATATTCTTGGGTGGATCCCGTCCGGTCCCATGGCTTTGTCCACCTTTAGCTTTCCAAGTTGTTGATACACACTCTCCTCTGTGAACGGTGCTCTATCCACTCCATTCTCAGGTGTACTTTTGCCAGTCCCTCGTGGTCCTTCTCCAGGATTTTCTTCAGTGAAAACAGAACAAAAGTATCTATTTAGCAAATTGGCCTTTTCTTCATCATTATCTACATAGCGTTTCGCTGTATTTTTTAGTCTCACAATTCCCTTTTTAGTCATTCTCCGTTCACTAATATACCTGAAGAAATTTTTGTCTCCCCTCCTTACATTTCTAGCCATTTGTTCTTCCGCTTTCGCCAGACGTATCTCTCTCTTGGCTTCTTTCAGTTTCATCCGGTATTCCTCCCCGTGTTCCTCTTCTTGAGATATTCTATATTTCTGGAACGCTAACTCTTTAGCCTTTATTTTCTCAGCCACTTGCTTGGAGAACCATATCGGTTTCCTTTTTCTCTTGCTTTTATTTACTCTCCTTACATAAAGGTCTGTGGCCCTATCTATTACTTCTTTCAGCCTGGACCTCTGTCCTTCCACTTCTTGTACGTCCTCCCAGCCCATCAGCTCCTTCCTCAGGTATTCCCCCATTTTACTAAAGTCAGCACGCTTGAAATCCAGGACTTTGAGTTTAGAGTGGCCGCCCTCCACTTCAGCCGTCATATCAAACCAAACCGTTTGATGGTCACTGCTTCCCAGGTGTGCACCCACTCGGACATTTGACACACTATTCCCATTTGTGAGCACCAGATCCAGCGTCGCTCCCTTCCTCGTGGGTTCCGTCATAATTTGTCTGAGCAGAGCACTTTGGAAGGCATCCACGATCTCTCTACTTCTTTCCAATTTTGCAGACGGAACCTTCCAATCTACATCCGGCAGATTGAAATCTCCCATCAACAGAACCTCTTTTTTCTTTCCTAATTTTTGAATATCTGCGATCAGATCTTTATCTAGTTCCTCTAATTGTGTCGGGGGTCTGTAGACAACACCCACATGGACAGAGGTTCTATCCTCTCTTTTTAAGGTGATCCATATCGCTTCTTCTTTTCCCCAGGTCCCTGTCATTTCAGTCGCCATGATATCATTCTTTACATACAGAGCTACTCCTCCACCTTTTTGACCCTCTCTATCCTTCCTAAATAGATTATAGCCTGGTATGTTTGCATTGAGCCACGTCTCCGTGATTGCAACAACATCTAAGTCTGCCTCCAACATCAGGGCATGAAGGTCATGAACTTTATTGCTTAGACTACGAGCATTTGTGGCCATCGCTTTCCATCTATATTTCCTGGTATGTGTTTCAACATTTGTGATTTGGGGGTGTCTTTTCACTTTGGGTACCTTCGTATCTTTTTGTTCCAACTTTATTGCTTTTTCCTCTGCCTCAGTTTTATTTTTAGGAGCATCACAGTGCTGTAATGTTTTATTTTCAGGAGCATCACAGTGCTGTAATGGAGCACAAGAATGTGCTGCGGTGGTCAACAAAGCAAACAGGATGCTAGGAATTATTAGGAAAGGGATGATGAATAAGACTGAAAATACTATAATGCCTCTGTATCGCATCATAGTGCGACCTCATTTTGAGTACTGCGTTCAGTTCTGGTTGCCGTATCTCAAAAAATATATAGCGAAATTAGAAAAGGTTCAAAGAGCAAACAAAATGATAAAGGGGATGGAACTCCTCTCGTATGAGGAAAGGCTAAAAAGGTTAGGGCTCTTCAGCTTGGAAAAGAGACGAATGAGGGGAGATATGATTGAGATCTACAAAATCCTGAGTGGTGTAGAACGAGTAGAAGTAAATCGATTTTTCACTCGTTCCAAAAGTACAAAGACTAGGGGACACTCAAGGAAGTTAAATGGAAATACTTTAAAAACAAATAGAAATAAATATTTTTTCACTCTATGAATAGTTAAGCTCTGGAACTCTTTGCCTGAGGATGTAGCAACAGTGGGTTGTGTATCTGGGTTTAAAACAAGGTTTGGACAAGTTTATGGAGGAAAAGTCCATAGTCTACTATTGAGACAAACATGGGGAAGCAACTGCTTGCCCTGGGATTGGTGGCAAGGAATACTGCCACGATTTAGGTTTTTGCCAGGTACTTGTGACCTGGCTTGACCACTGTTGGAAACAGGATACTGGGAAAGATGGACCTTTGGTTTGACCAGTATGGCTACTCTTATGTTCTTATGTTAATCTCCCTCTCTCCCACCCCCAGATCCAGCATCTTTCTCCTTTATCTTTGTTCACTCCCTCTTCTCTACCCACAAATCCATTATCTCTTTTCCCCCCCTGGATTCCACTCTCTCCGTCCCTCCCCTCTACCCACATGAGCAGCAACACAAATTTGATGGTGAGCAGCACCAAGCTCTTTTCGTGGATGCTGGAGCTCACCTCCTCAGCCACGGTTTCCACCGGTGGCCTCTCCAGTCCTGCAATTCACTTCCCCCCCTCCCCCCAGGAGAACAGAAGTGTTTGGAGGAGCCAGGGGATGCTGCAACATGATTAATTTGTAAAACTGCAATTAATTTATGCATTAATTGAAGAGTAACTGCAATTAACTTGCAGCCCTAGTCACTGAGGTAAAGAGGCCAAGGAGGCGCCTACTTAGGTGAAATTTATCAAAGACATGTAGGTGTCTATGGGGCTCATTTTCAAAGCACTTAGACTTACAAAGTTCTATAGGTTACTATGGAACTTTGTGTCTACGTGCTTTGAAAATACACCTATATGTGTCTTTAGAAAATACTAGCACAAATCCATAAGTACATAATATGTAGATAAGTATTGCCATACAGGGGTCCATCATGCCCAGCATCCTGTTTCCAACAGTGGCCAATCCAGGTTACAAGATCCCAGAAGAAATGGTGGGTAAAATGAACTCACATACAGTGTGTACTGTTGTGCTTATTTTAGAAATTACACATAGATATCCCGACTCTGCCCATGCTTAGCTCAAACACTGCCCTACAATATGCCTACACTACAGCTGTGTAGAAATATAAAATTATTTTGTGCATAAAATGTAACAGGCATATTATATACGCTGCTCTCTTACCCACATAAAAATGTCTTTCTAAAATTGCTTCCTTTATGTATAAAAATACTCACTCACCTGTTGTGGGGCAGAGGATGTGAAGCGTACAAGCGACAGCACAGCTCCCTGTGAGGGGTACTGGGATCGAAAAGCCTGTCTCACTACAAACATTTTGCCCAACGTTCACTCTACAGTGATGGAAAGAAAAAGCAGAAATTTTCAGTTAGCAAAGAAGGCTATCCTGTTTCTGTTGCAGTACTACTACTACTATTTATCATTTCTTTAGCGCTACAAGGCATACGCAGCACTGTTCACCATACATGAAAAGACAGTCCCTGCTCAAAGAGCTTACAATCTAGTTAAGACGTAAACAGACAGAACATTTAAGGGTAAGGGAATAAGGGGGTGAGGATAAAGACAGGGCAAGTGAGTAGTGGTTAGGAGTCAAAAGCAATGGTAAAGAGGTGGGCTTTAAGTTTGGACTTGAAAACGGTCAAAGACGGGGCTAGACGTACAGGCTCAGGAAGTCTATTCCAGCCGTGAGGTGCAGCAAGATAAAAGGAACGGAGTCTAGAATTAGCAGTAGAGGAGAAGGGGACGGATAAGAGAGATTTATCTACAGAACGGAGTACCCAAAGGGGGGCGTAGGGAGAGACGAGAGTGGAGAGGTACTGGGGAGCGGCAGAGTGAATGCACTTATAGGTCAATAAGAGAAGCTTGAACTGAATACGGAAACGGATAGGGAGCCAGTGAAGTGACTTAAGTAGAGGGCTAATGTGAGCATAACGACTTTGGAGGAAAATGAGCCGCGCAGCAGAGTTTTGGACTGATTGAAGAGGAGAGAGATGGCTAAGAGGGAGGCCGGTGAGAAGCAGGTTACAATAATCAAGACGAGAGGTGATAAGAGTGTGGATAAGGGTTCTGGTAGAGTGCTCAGAGATGAAGGGATGGATTTTGCTAATGTTATAGAGAAAGAAACAACAGGTTTTGGCAATCTGTTGAATATGAGCAGAGAAGGAGAGAGAGGAGTCAAAGATGACCCCAAGGTTACGAGCTGATGAGACAGGGAGAATGAGAGTGCTATCCATAGTAGCAGTAGCTAGATCACTGTTGCTATCAATGGGAAAACCAAAGTACTCTTCCAATGCTACTGGAGGAGAGAGACCAGCAGAATACATGCTAAGCCAAGCAGGAGAATCAATCAAAGCAGAGCGCATGCTGGCAGATATAAGTAGGGCAGTCAGTGGGCCAGGGGTGCTAGTTCTCCCTACTTTCTTTCCAAGCTCATATGATGACAGACTGACTCAAAAGGGTGATGAAGAGGCCCCTTCGGTTACCCAGGGTGGCCGCCTTTCATACATACTTCTTGCAACAACTCTGTACATTACAAGTGTGGGAGGAGGGGTCAAGGGTGAAACAGAGAAGAAATCATCTTTACACTGTGTGGGGGTTCAGTTTTGGACAGTCATCCTCATAAGAGCATCCAAAATGTTAGGAAAGCTACAAAGGTCATTACGGGGTAGATAACACATTTATAGCCTCTGCTTGTCTCATGCTTTCTTCAACACAAAAAGAGAAAAATGACAGCCAGCAGGAACCATATGGCCCATCCAGCTTGCCTATCTGCACCAACTGTTCCGCTCTACAATCCCTTCTGCTCCCTCAGAGATCCTCTGAAATGTAGTTAAAGTTGGCTTTCAACTGTATAAGTGCTGTCATTTTAAAATCTCCTGAACTGTCTATGTAGATTGTTTGTACAAATCACTATGCAGACAAAACTTACTGTGATATAAGGGGGTGAGAGATGTGTCAGGGGAGGGGACTGGTATTTAATCAGTTAAAGTGTGTTATTCAGCATTAATCAACTAAATTTCGCCAGATAAAGCTAGGCAATGCTTTGACTTTTTATTAACTTACCAGCAAAATTCTGTCCACGGCAATTTATATTCAATTATACAAATAATATATATCGAACTAGAAAAGCACAAAGAATGACAAGCAAAATGGTAAAGGGGATGGAACGACTCCTTTATGAAGAAAAGTTAAAGAGATCATAGCTCTTTCGCTGGGGGGGGGGGGGGGGGGGGGGGAAGAGTTGATGGAGAGCAGATATGATAGAAGTGTACAAAATCATGACTGGGATGAAATGGGTAACTAGGGGATGGTTATTTACCCTTTCAGATAGCACTAAGATGAAGGGTCATTCCAAAAAACTAATAGGAAGCACATTTAAAATAACTTGAAGAAAGTAATTTTTTCTCTCAGTCCACAATTAAGCTGTGGAATTAGTCACCAGAAGATGTGGTGAAAGCCGTGGAGAAATTATGTCTTACCAGATAATTTTCTTTTCTTTAGTCAACGACACCATTCTGCACAAATGGGCGATATCCCTTCATTTCAGTAGGTGGAGCTGGAGAAAACTGAATTCTGACATTGACATCACCAGCATAAGCAGAGGTGCTCCCTGGAACAATCCAGTGTGCATCTGCCCAAGCAGCAGAAGGTCCCGCTATAACGCACCCATGCCCCATCAAACCTAACGCATCAACCACTGCAGCTGCAGTAATCAAGCAAGCAAAACACCAATTCCTACCCTGCATTTACCAGGATATACCCTATCACAGGAACTCGTATGGCTGCCAATCACAAAATGAATGTCTTTTTTTTTTTTTTGAAGAACTGAAAAGGAAGCACAGAGCAAACCCAGAACCCAAGCCAAGGTCTTTCAAGGAGGGATTGCAGAACGGTGTTGCTGACTAAAGGAAAGAAAATGATCTGGTAAGACAAGTTCTCCTTTCTAAGCATCAGTTCCACTAACCTGCACAAATGTGATGTACCAAAGCATTCTATTGGGCAGGGTAAGACAAGCGCCTCCCCTCCCCGAATGACAGCTCTGCCAAAGTCCGAACAGAATCTGGCCAACAGGTCCAACTTGTAATGCTTAGCAAAGGAATAGAACGACAACCAAGTTGCTGCCTTGCAAATATCCTCAGGGGACACTGCTCAGGCCTCCACCCAGGCAGTGGTCTGAGCCCTAGTAGAATAGCCCTTCAGTCCTTGAGACACTGGACAATTCTTGCAATGTAGGCAGACTCAATAGATGCCTTGAGCCACCTCACAATAAAGGGCTAGAAGCTGCCTGGCCCTTCCAAGAGCCATGGAAAGCACAAATAGGTGGGCAGAGACGAAATCCATTCATCTCCCTCAGATACCGGAGCAGCGTCCTCTGGACATCTAGCTCATGGAACTTCAAATCCCCAGGAGCCAAACCTTCTGCCAAAATGGAGGACAAGCTGACCTCCTGATTAACATGGGATGAAGACACCACTTTCAGCAGAAAGGAGGAGACTGTTCACAGGGACCCCAAGTCCTCCATGAAGGACAGATATAGGTCCCAACAAACAGTGCCCGCAGCTCTGAGATTCTATGAGCAGAAGTGATAGCTACCAGAAACATTGCCCTGATAGTAAGGTCCTTGGTGGAAATAGAGCATCGGGCAGCGACTGGAGCATCAGCTTGATGTCCCACAAGGGAAGGAAGGGTGTAGCAGAGGGTGAATATGAGCCACCCCATTCAGGAACTGAGCCACCTCTCTATGCAAACTTACAGAGATACCCTTCACCTTCCCATGAAAACTGGCCAGAGCAGCCCCTGGACTCTCAGGGAGCTCAGAGCAAGCCCCAATCCAGGCCTAGCTGCAGAAACCCCAAACTATCAGGAATTTCAGCCCTGCAGGGAGACGGGGATCGCTCCCCACACCAGGATACAAGAACTCGCTAGACCCCAACGGCCAGGAACCTGGAAGCCTCCCTGGAGAAGTGCAGCATAAAGACACACACTTCTCTAAATGTCTCTTCCCAATGGCAAAACCGAAAGCCAGAAGGAATCCAGATCTTAAATACATAAGTATTGCCACACTGGGATAGACCAAAGGTCCATCAAGTCCAGCATTCTGTTTTCAACAGTGGCCAATCCAGGTCACAAATACCTGGCAAGATCTTCCAAGTCTACCAGCTCTTGACAGAGCAGACTCCGACCCCTGGGCAGTGGAAAAGGATCCTCCACCAGCAGGCACCAGAGAACCGCATACCAGGGCCTGCAAGACCAGTCTGGCACCACTAGCAGGACCAGATTAGGATAGTGCACAATCCTGCACAACAGACGGCCTATCAGATGTCACTGAGGGAAGAAGATGTATAAGGGCTCCTCCAACGGCCTTGGCTGAACTGCCGACTAAAGCGGACCTCTGCCTTTGCCCTGCTGGGATGTCAGCTGCAGAGTCATACAATCAGGATGCCCAAGACATCCAGAGGATTGGATTGAGCAATTCTAGCCTTCAACGTTTGCAACTGGTGCAAAATAGGGCTGCATACTTGATAACTGGGTCTAAGAGACCTGATCACATTACTCCTATGCTTCACTATTTGCATTGGTTGCAGTACGTATTATTTTTAAATTGTTGTTCGGTTTACAAATCATTTTATTTGAGACGTCCAGCTTATCTTTGCAGTTAAGTTGCAATAGAAATCAAACAAAATAAAACATGGAAAAGAAATTAAGATGATACCTTATTTTCTTTTCCATGTTTTAGTTTGTTTGATGTCTATTGATAACCTTTAAGAGTGGACTAACACGGCTACCACACCTCTCCAGTTAAGTTGCAGAAATATACTCAGCAGGGACTTCGTTCTTCATAGAAAAATCTCTTGCAAGTTCGTAATCTTAGTGTTGTGAAACTTTCATCTACTAGGAAGCATGCATTTTCTTATGCCGGCCCCTCTCTTTGGAACTCTGCCTGTGGAAGTTCAAAATGCTTCTTCATATACTGTGTTTTGGAAGATTAAAAACTTGGATGTTTTGTTTGATCACTTAAAGATACTATTTGCTGGGTAGTGTTGATTTTTAAAATTTGTAATGGAGCTACAATTTTTATGTATGTAGCTGTTATTTTATGTATTTTTAAATTGTGAATCACTTTGACACTGTGGTATAAGGCGGTATATAAAATGAATAAATCCAATCCAATCCATATTCAGCCTGTGGTGGCCATTTTTTTTGTTGTTTTTTTTTAAACCTAGCCACTGTGGGCATTTTATACACAAATATTCAGCGCTGGGCCATCCACAGATACCAGTGCTGAATATCTGAGAATTGGGTGGCTTCCAGCACTTATATGGTTACTAGTGATATTGAGACCCATATCTGGATAAAATAGAATAGTTTTTCTGCTGTCCTAACTTTATCCGGTTAATTATCCAGTAATTGGATTGAAAATTGCTGTTAACCAGGTAACTCCTGGTTCTGTCCAGACTCCACCCTGGCACTAAGTGGACAGTATCAAGGCAGTTTGAGCAGATTTTGCCACTGGATATTTGGCAGGAACCAGTGAGTGTGAGTGAACCACTTAGGACCCGCTCCTATCCAGTTAACTCACGATGAATATCAATCCTGTAGTTTCCAAGCATTAAAACACAGCAGCAGTCAGTAGCATAATAAAGTGAAAAGTTAGGCACGAAGTAAACGTAGGGTAAAGGCAAAACAAGCACAACAGAGAATGGAGAATGCCTAATGGTTAGTGCACCAGGCTTTAATCCTGGCAACCTGGGTTCAATTCCCACTGCAGCTCCTTGTGGCCATGGGCAAGTCACTTAACCCTCCATTGCCCCGGGTACAAGAACTTAAGGGGCCAGAGAAAGTACCTGCATATAATGTGTAGAGCACTGCGTACGTCTAGTGACGCTATAGAAATGATTAGTAGTAATAGTAGGAAAGCAACAGCCTGCTGTAACCTCCAGCTGCTATTAGTGTTTCCAATAAAACACTTACTATTACCTAGGTGGTAAAGACAATGAAACATCCATTGTCATTAATGGGGAGAAAGCAAGAAAATAACATAAGAATAGCCATACTAGGTCAGAGAAATGGTCAATCTAGCCCAGTATCCTGTTTCCAATCCAGGTCACAAGTACTCGGCAGAAACTCAAATAGTAGCACATCACACATGATGAAAGGGTTCATCTGCAACAGGTAAAGTTAGAACAATTGCAAATGGGACAGTTGCACTCTGGGCCTTCCCCTGGTAATCAACAATCACACTGCTCACTGGCCAGACTTCCCCCGAGTCATATGGCACTGACTCTACAGGCCAGACTTCTCTGTCATATGGCATTGACTCTACAGATCTGGTATTCTATTTGGTGGAAGCTTCTTAGACCTAGTTCAGAATGACCCCCCCCCCCCCCCCCCCCCTTACCGTATCTTAATGACTTCCCAGCAGGTGAGCACAAGGGTTGAGAACTTCAGGGCAATTCCTGGATGAGGGAACTATATGAACACTACTACTACTACTACTATAAATCATTTCTATAGCACTACCAGTTGTACGCAGCGCTTCACAATTGAACATGAAAAAAGACAACTCTAGGAATTAATGGAGGAATGTGGAATCAGAAGGCAGGAGATATATCACTATTATCAAATACAGGACTTTTCTTCAATATGAGGCTCTAGCAGATCTTAAAAAAAGAGGAAGTCCACAACAAGTTGAGGATGTCATCTTTGGCTAGTTAAGCGGCCATCTTTGGCTAGTGAAGTACACAGAGTGGATAAATTGGAGAAGTGTTTGAAGGAGACTCAAGTGATACAGAATATAATCATTTGGGATTGTCAGGTATTACACTGAGAACATGAACAGTTGGAGAACTCCATGAGGCAGTTTAATTTAAGATTCTTAAACTTTCCTTAGATAGCAATTATGACACTGAGGGCCCTGTTTACTAACCTATGCTATAGGCGTGCAAACCTTTTAGCGCACGTTAACGATAGATACCCCCATTACTTTCCTATGGATGTCTCTATCCTTAGCGCACGCTAAGTTTGCTCGCCTACAGCATGGCTTAGTAAACAGGGCTCCTAGAAATTTGTTGAAAAAACATTTGATGATGTTCTTAAAATTCCATTACAGGCTATTCCCCCATGAGTAAAGTTTATTATATACCATCAAAAAGACGTGTATCCACTGGGCAACATCAAGATGGAGATTTAATTCCAGTGTCACCAGACAGTCTAAATGTATCAGATTCGTTGCCAACATCTAAAACAGAATTTGGATGTTTTACAAAGATGACCAAATTCAGAGGTGGGGAGAAAATCATTTTCTTTTCAATGTTTATTTATATTTATTGAGTATAAACACACCATACAAAGATGATTGTAAACATACTGTATCACTACTTCCATCTGCAATATCAACACTTTTTTATTACTCTTTAACCCCCTTACATCCCCCCCTCCCCCCTAATTGGCAAGGCAGGGTCGGGCTGCGCCGACCACCCGATATATGGGTACCAAACTTGATGATACACTATCAGACGACCTTGTCGCATCGCAGTTAGCTTAGACATCAGCTGAATGTAGTCCAGTTTCCTTAGAATAGTCCTTAGTCCCGGCAAAGTTTGTTGTTTCCATGCCGCTGCCAACACCAGTTTGCTAGCCACCAATATCTGTGTGGCCAGCTGATATGCATGCTTTTTGGTCCCCTGGGGCCACATGTGCAGAAGGCAACATTCCATTTTCATAGGGAAAGCTATTTTCGTTATGCTAACGATCAATTTTACCACTCTTGTCCAATATTGTTGAGCATGAGGGTAGGCCCACCATATATGAGCCATATCTCCTAACATTTCACATTGACGCCAACAGAGAGCCGACCCCCCTTTAAACATTTTAGCTAATCTCTGTGGTGTGTAATACCAGCCATATAATATTTTATAGCCATTTTCTACAAGAGCATTGGAAGTTGACACCTGAAGCAAAGAAACAAACACCAGAAAATCATTTTCAAAAAAGATGGATGTCTTATCTTTTGTGTTTGAAAATACTATGGACGTCCTGTGATTTGGATGTCCTTTGTTTTGGTCCATTTTTGAACAAAAGATGTCCAAGTGCAAGACGTCCAAAACAGAGGAGGAGTGGCTTAATGGTTAGTGCAGTTGTCTTTGATCCTGGCAACATGGGTTCAATTACCACTGCTGCTCCTTGTGACTTTGGGCAAGTCAAATGCACAAGGGGCATTTTTGGATATCACATCTAAGTCTGAATTTGGACGTTTTTTATAAAACGTCCAAAATCAGAACAGGAAAGGTCATTTTCTACAAAAAAAACTCTATCTTTTCCTTTTGAAAGTGCTGTTTGGAAAAATGTTTTGTGATTTGGGGGAGTAAGGGGAGGTGATCCCCAAGTCCCTCTAGTGGTCATCTGGTCATTTGGGGCATCTCTTAAGTGGAGTAGAGGAGTAGCCAAGTGGATACTGCAGCAGACTTTGATCCTGGGAAGTGGGTTCAATTCCCAGTGCAGCTATTCGTTATAAATACAGGTCTAGCTCAAAACGTCTAAGTTTTAGTCTTGGACGTCTTTCTTTTGTTCCATTATTGCTGAAAGACGTCCATGTTTTAGAAACACCCAAGTCCCGCCTCAAACACTCCCCTGGTACGTCCTTCTGACAGACTTCAGAGAAAGACGTCCAAAAAGAGGTTTTAATAATATTGATTTGTACTTTTCTGTGACTTAAACGCCCAAATGCTGACATGTCATTTTTTGGACAGCTATCTCTTTTGAATATGAGCCTGATCATGTACTTAACATTCGATCAGAGCTGTTTTTTGGTCAGCAGGTATGGTGTTTTCTGGATGTTTCTAGGGAAACACAGGAACGACATAACCAATTTCACTAAAATCTGACTGTCATACCCACCAATCCTTTTGTCCTCCAAAATCTTGCCCCATTTTGGTTGCTCAAAGGAGAGCAATGGATTATGTACTGGTCCACTGTTACTGGTAAGAGACAATAGGATGGTCCACTATAACAAAGGTACAGCACAATAACATGTTCCAAGCTTTGAGCTTCCCCCTGGTGACACAAGACAAGGTCATTCAGTTAGCAATCCAACTGGATACAACGTGCTTACCCTGCGTTTTACTACCCTTATGGTCTACCTCAGAATTACACAGTTCTACTAATCCGCCTGATAAAATTATGCCATGTTAAAAGAAGTCAAAGAAAGACCAAACTTCTGCTTGCAAGGTTAAATAGGTGAAACACTCTATTAAAAAAGCAATTTTTTTAAATGGAAGGCAGACTGAAATAAGAAAAACAAACAAGCAAAAAAAGCAATGGTAAGCAATAAAAACTTAATAAATCAGACCAAGAAAGGATTTGAGAAGAAATTTCCTATAGAGGGAAAAATTTATAATAGAAGCCTTTTTAGGTACCACAAAACCAAGGTGGGAAAGTTGGTTGGACCACTAGATAACGAAGGGTAAGAGGCATTCAGGGAAGACAGGACCATAGCAGAAAAATGAAATGCATTCTTTGCTTCAGTCTTTACTGAGAAGACTCCTACCCTGAAAATCTTTGAAGGCGATTATTGTCCTCTTTTAGCTTTTCCAGTTGTTTATAAATAAAGCCATGGGACTAGATGAGATACACCCAAGGATATTGAAGGAGCTCAAAGAGGGTTTGGTGGGCCCTCTTAAAGATTTGCATAATAGATCCTGGGAGACAGGGAAGGTTCCATGAGATTGGAGAAGAGCGAATGTGGTTCCTCTTAACAAAAATGGTGACAAGAGAAAAAAAATAGGAAGCTACAGACCAGTAAGCCTTACTTCAGTGGTTGGAAAAATAATGGATGCACTGCTAAAGGAAAGCTAGTAAAATTTCTGGAATCCAATGGCTTACAAGATCAGAGGCAACATAGTTCTACCAAACAAAAATCATGTCAAATGATCTGATTTCTTTGACTGGAAGACCACAGAATGGGATCGAGGGCATGTGCTAGATGTAATCTATATGGATTTCAGCAAAGCCTTTGACATGGTTCCTCATAGGAGGCTTGTAAACAAATTGAATGGGCTGAAGTTACAACCCAAAGTAGTGAACTGGATTAGGAACTGTTGACTAATTGACAGAGTGCGGTGATGAATGGAATTCACTCGGAAGAAAGAAAGGCAAGTAGTGGAGTGTCTCAAAGATCAGTATTGGGGCAGATTCTAGACAATATATTTGTGAGTGACATCGCTGAAGGATTAGAAGGAAAAAAAGTTTGCCTTTCTGCAAATGACACAAAGATTTGCAACAGAGTGGACATCCTGGAAGGAGTCGACAACATGAGAAGTGATTTAAAAGGATTGGAAGAATGGTCTATTGTTTGTCAGTTAATGCGAAGAAGCGTAAAGTGATGCACACGGGGTGTAGAAACCCAAAAGAGCTGTATTTGTTAGGGGGTGAGAGGCTGATAAGCACAGACTGGAGATGGACCTTGGGGTGTTAGTATCGGAGGATCTTAATGCAACAAAAGAGTGCGACAGGGTGGTGGCTTCAGCCAGAAAGATGCTAAGCTGCATGGAGAGGCATATCAAGTAGAAGAAAGATGTTAATGCCCCTGTACAAGTCGTTCCTGATGCCCCATTTGGAGTATTAAGTTCAATTTTGGAGGCCATACCTTGGTCATCAAAAGACTTGAGGTGATTTAGGTCCCGTAAATGGCAAAGACAGATCACGATCAAGGCTTGAGTGGGCTTTGGCAACTCTATCAGTTGGGAAATGGAAGTACGACCAGTGCAAGGCAGATTTCTACGGTCGATGCTGCAAAATTGGCAGGGAGAGAAAGAGGTTAAGTATGCTAGTGTTTAATCATGATATGGAGTTCCAGATACAACTCTGGCCACCAGGTTGGGCAGACTGGATGGACCATGCGTGTCACTTAACCCTCCACTGCCCCAGGTACAAATAAGTACCTGTATATAATATGTAAGCCGCATTGAACCTGCTATGAGTGGGAAAGCGCGGGGTACAAATGTAGGAAAAAATAAAATATCTACCGACATTTACTATGTTATTACCTTTATTACACTTATTACACTGCCTCTATAGTTAGGTAAATCAAAGCGGTGTACACTGTAATATGAAGTAGCAAAAAAGAACCTCCCTCGTAACAGACAAACAACAGCTAGACAATGTTTAGAACAATACCCTAGTCTTAAAAAAGTGATCCATAGATCTGTCCTTTCTGAGGGCCCTGTTTACTAAGGTGCGTTAGTGTTTTTAGTGCGCCTACACTTAGCGTGCTAACAATGTAGGCACCTATAGGAATATTGTAGGCATGTACATGATTAGCGCACTTACATGGTTAACACGCGTTAAAAACGTTAACGTGCCTATAACACTGCTTAGTAAACATGGCCCTGAGTCGTTTCAGTTTCAAGCTGCTAAATTTTGGAATTTACTACCCCTATATACTAGACGGATTACTCGTTATAATCTGTTCAGAAGATCATTAAAAACTTTTCGTTTTAGAAGTTATGCTTTATCTAAGGTTGATCAGTAGACTTGTGAGATAATGTTGTATTTCATGAGTATTCCCATTTCTTGGATATGTGAACCACACCGAGCTCTTTATTAGGGTACACTGCGGGTTATAAGAATCAAATGTAATATAATGAAAGGATAGAAAAAGCCAATTGACAAAACTACACAAGGGACTACTGAAGAATACCTCAGAGAAATACACAAAAAAAAGTTAAAAGGAGTCTAAAGGTAAGATCCTAGGCCCAGATCTGACCGGTCTGTCCATGACCTATCAAAGGCTAAGGTGAAAAGATGTCTCTTCAATGAACTGGGACTAGGAAAAAAAAAAGAGAGAGAGAAGGTACCATTATGTGTAGAAGCCAGACAAGTCTGAAAAACAAAAGGGATCTGTAATCAGTGGCTAGATGAGGAACGTAAAGTGCGTAGAAGAACATAGGGTGGAGTGCCTACATATAACGCCTTATGAAGTAGGGTCAGTATTTTAAATTGAATCCTGTACTTGATTGGCAGCCGATAATGCTGAAAAAGCAGGGAGAGTGATGTGACATTTGTGAGCATGATAAAGATGCACTGCAGTATTTTGGACTGTTTGAAGATGTCCAAGTAATGCAATGGTAATTCTTACATAAACCACTTTACAGTAGTCCAGGTTCAACATGACAACATAATAAAGAATGGAAGCCTGAGATGATTTGTCCAAGTAGGACCACATGGAGCAAAACTTGACACAGATGGAGGAACACCTGAAGTTGTTAGCTGGATGGGAAAACTCCCCTGATTTAGAAGAGCACTGGAAAAAACTGGAAGGAGATATTGTAAGGGTAGAAAGCCTTTTGTTAGAATCCACTGCAGTATTCTAGAAATGTAGCTGAAAAGGTAAGGGGCAAGCATTTATTAACTACATGAGATCCCAGAAAGACCTCCAACAACAATATCTGGAAAAGATAAAAAGTTAGGAAAGTAGAACAGCAAAGATACAAATACAAAATAGCTAATATGGTAAAACAGGGAGACAAGACATCTTAAAAAACTAAAGTTAGTGGATTTGAGATTTAATTACTCATCTTTTCCAAATCCAAACTCCCAAGACAAGCAGGTATGAAAATGGACTTACAATCTAAGCTGTGCTTGAGGAAATGGAGGATGAAGAGACTTGCCCAAGGTCACAAGGAGTGTAGGTAGGAGCAGCAGGGTTTGAACCTTTAGCTTCCCTGGTTCTCAGCCTGTCAGCCTGTTGACACACTACAAGTGGCATTAAGAAGGGAAGAATGTGGATAAACTGATGAGGAAAGAGTAGAACTGCTTATTTGGCAGTCTGATCCCTACCAGTAGTACCGCAAAGACTGTTATGGTAATGATGCTATAAGGACAGGAGTACTCAGGAATTACTCCTTTCTCACCCTCTACCCATCAAGGAAACCTCAGAAGGTGCAGGGGGAAGGGTTATTTTGAAAGGGGAGTGGGGGTATTACTGACAACTTGTAACATCCTCCTTCAAGACTTTGTAATTCTATTTACTATGTAAGCCACATTGAACCTGCTATGTGTGGGAAAGCGTGGGGTACGGGCTGCTGAGCAGAGATGGTCTAAAGAAGGGACAAAATGCCTTCCACTGTAAACTGGCTAACTTACTGAAGAGGGCTTTAAACTAGAATCATTGGAGAAGGGTGAACAAAGTCCCTAGGCTGCACGATAGATACTTTTGTTCTGTTTTCACAGAAGGAACTCCTGGAGAAGGACCGCGATTGACTGGCAAAAGCACTAATGAGAATGGAGTGGATAAAGCACCGTTCACTTAAGAGTGTGTATGAACAACTTGAAAATAAGGTGGGACCGGACAGGATCCACCCCAGGATATTGAGGGAGCTCAGACAGGTTCTGGCGGGTCCTCTTAAAGATTTGTTTAATAAATTCTTGGAGACGGGAGAGGTTCTGTGGGATTGGAGAATGGCGGATGTGGTCCATCTTCACAAAAGTGGTGAGAGGGAAGAAGCTGGAAACTACAGGCCGGTAAGCCTCACTTCGGTTATTGGAAAAGTAATGGAAGAGATGCTGAAGGAAAGGATAGTGAATTTCCTGGAAGCCAACAAGTTGCAAGATCAGAGACAACATGGTTTTACCAAAGGTAAATCATGCCAAACGAATCTCATTGAATTCTTTGACTGGGTGACCGGAGAATTGAATCATGGACGTGCTATAGACGTAATCTACTTAGATTTCAGCAAAGCTTTTGACATGGTTCCCCACAGGAGGCTCTTGAATAAACTTGGCAGGCTGAAAATAGGACATGACGCAGTGAACTGGATTAGGAACTGGTTGACGGACAGACGCCAGAGGGTGGTGGTTAATGGAATTCGCTCGGATGAGGGAAAGGTGAGTAGTGGAGTGCCTCAGGGATTGGTGCTAGGGCCGATTCTGTTCAATGTATTTGTGAGTGACATTGCCGAAGTGTTAGAAGGTAAAGTTTGCCTTTTTGCGGATGATACTAAGATTTGTAGCAGAGTGGACACCCCGGAGGGAGTGGAAAACATAAAAAATGATCTGCAGAAGCTGGAATGGTCTAAGGTTTGGCAATTAAAATTCAATGCGAAGAAATGCAAAGTGATGCACTCAGGGAGTAGAAATCCACAGGAGACGTATGTGTTAGGCAGTGAGAGTCTGATATCTACGGACAGGGAGAGGGATCTTGGGGTGTTAGTATCTGAGTATCTGAAGGCAACGAAACAGTGTGACAAGGCGGTGGCCGTAGATAGAAGGTTGCTAGGCTGTATAAAGAGAGGTGTGACCAGCAGAAGAAAAGAGGTTTTAATGCCCTTGTATAAGTCGTTGGTGATGCCTCACCTGGAGTATTGTGTTCAGTTTTGGAGGCCATATCTTGCTAAAGATGTAAAATGAATTGAAGCGGTGCAAAGAAAAGCTACAAGAATGGTATGGGATTTGCGTTACAAGACGTATGAGGAGAGACTTGCTGACCTGAACATGTATACCCTGGAGGAAAGGAGAAACAGGGGTGATATGATACAGACGTTCAAATATTTGAAAGGTATTAATCCGCAAACGAACCTTTTCCGTAGATGGGAAGGCGATAGAACTATAGGACATGAAATGAGATTGAAGGGGGGCAAACTCAAGAAAAATGTCAGGAAGTATTTTTTCACGGAGAGAGTGGTGGATAATTGGAATGCCCTCCCGCGGGAGGTGGTGTAGATGAAAACGGTAACGGAATTCAAACATGCGTAATGCTAGGAACCTCTACGGTCTGTGCCCTTAAAATGGCAGATACAAATCAAGGTAAGGTATACACAAAAAGTAGCACATATGAGTTTATCTTGTTGGGCAGACTGGATGGACCGTGCAGGTCTTTTTCTGCCGTCATCTACTATGTTACTATGAATAGTCAAGCTCTGGAATAGAGAATGACACAGGGACAAAGTTTGTTCCCTTCTCCGCAAGTTCTGATTCCATTTGCTAATGGATTTCACCAAGATCCCTAACTAAAACTTAGCTAACATAAGAGAACCTCTGTTCCTGCTAGTCCTGCAATACATAAAACATTATAATCAAATATATGATCTGAAAACATTTGGAAATATTTGGAAAATGTAATGCTCCAGTGTAACTAACTATGCAGTGCCTGATCTCAATGTGCTGCAGGGACACACAATGACAGGGAGCAAGTGCACAGCTTTCTATCCCCCCTCCCCCACCCCTAGCAGTGGCACATCGTGATACAAGAGGGGGGAAAAAAGGAGAACAGCTGTGCATTGGACCACATCCTCACCCTACCACCCCCCTGTCACTTTAGCACTGAATAAAAAAGCAGCAGATTAGGAGTATGTAGCCTGATGTGCAAGACACAAGCCACTGCCTCCCCTCACCCTTCCCTACTGAACTGGAGGAAACTTGCATCAAAAGGCAAGAGGCCAATTTGATTCTTATGCGTGCGCAGTCTTTGGTCTCTGCTGAGACTGTCAGCAGCGAAGTCCATTCCTGCCAGTTCCTGAGAACGTTTATTGTCATGGGGACATCAGCTCATTTCGTATGGACCAAAAACGTTTGTTTTTCAGTCACTACTGAACAGGGCAAGATTTCAACCACAGACTTAGATCAGAAAGGATACAGTGCTACATCATCATCATTTTTATTTGTTACAAAATATTTTTAAAAATAGCTTTTTTTTTTCCTTCAGTGATACACTTCTCTCCTATTTAAATTGCTGCAGCATTTAAGGCCATCCATAGGAAAGGTACCTCCTGTCTGCTTCACTTTTTCTCACAGAATCTACAGGCACCATGTATTCAGTACTTACATTTTCCTGCAGCAATTCACAGTCACATGCCAACTCCATGGCCTTCCTTCTGCCGCATCCTGCTCGCTCTACTGCAACCGCTTTGACGCTAAACAAGGAAGTTGCAGTAGAGAGGGTGGGACGCAGCAGGAGGAATTGCTGCCTGCTGCAGGAAAATGTAAGCGACACTCCTGTAAGCGACAATAGCTGGGAGGAGGACAGGAATGGAGGAAAGAATTTTTTTACAGCGGGAACAAGTTTTTTTTTTACCCTTTCCATAAGGCAGTTAAAAGTTTTGTTCTTGCATTCGCAGTGATTCTGTGGCCCTTACTGCAGTAATGGTAATTGTGCAGTCTCTACTCTGGAACTTGTTGCCAGAGGATGTGGTAACAGAGGTTAGCGTATCTGGGTTTAAAAAAGGTTTGGGCAAGTTCCTGGGGGGAAAAGTCCATAGTCTTATTGAGATGAGCATGGAAGAGAACGCTGCTTGCCCCAGGATAAGTAGAATAGAATGTTGCTACTAATTGGGTTTCTGCCAGGTACTTGTGACCTGGATTGGCCACTGTTGGAAGCAGATACTGGGCTAGATGGACCACTGGTCTGACTCAGTATGGTTATTCTTAAATTCAACACTTGGATAAAAGGGAGTTTGTGCACTCAGGTGATGTTTCTGGACTCTCTGCCACTACTGCTGAAAGATAAGCACACAGGGCAGAAAAAAAACATTAAAAGATTCATTTATACTTTATAAGTGAACAAACATCACCCCAACACACAAACTTCTATATCTATCTATAGTTTGAAGATGAAACAAAGAAGATTGATAAAGGTGAGCCAGAGTATCTGGATTTTCAAAAGGAAACAGCTCTCACAAAGAAAGATTAAACATTTATTGGGGTTCTTCAGCTTGGAGAACAGACAAGACTGTAGTACATAAATCGAGGAATAAGTTAACTAATAATACTAGCAGTAGGAGACATGCCAATAAGCTGAATGTAACATTTAAGAAAGTATTCTATTTACACATAATTATGCTAAAAGCATGGGTCAAAGTTAACAGTACAACTATGATTACAAAAAGGTGTGGGCAAGTTCCTGAGAGACAAGTCCACTAACATCTTTTGTTGGGTTGAGAATCCCACTGATGCTCCTCATCACAACCATTCACTGCCTCAAGTACAAACTTAGGGGCCCTTTTACTAAACTGCAATAAAATCTGAAGTTACCATGGCTTAATGCAAAAATACACGGTGTGGTAGCTGCAAATTTTATGAAGCCCCTAGTAGGGGAAGAACTAGCATTTTCTAATGCTAGCCCCACGCTGAAATGGCAATCAGTGTGAGGTAGCTCGCCACAGTTAATGCGAGAGCACTTACTATCCCAATCTCTTATTTAGGAGGTAGTAAAGAGGCATATATTCAAAGCACTTAGCCTTCCAAAGTTCCATAGAAACCTATGGAACTTTGGAAGGCTAAGTGCTTTGAAAATATGCCTAAGTGATCCCACATTAACAGTGCATTAACCAGTTAGCACATTACAATTACTGCATACTAACTCTCCACTCTTGCACCCTGCCTGACAGAAATGTTCAGTGATGCTTGGTTTAATATATGGAAACAGGCAAACTACCACGAAATTCCTTAATGTGGTCATGCAGCAGCCTGTTTTCGTAAGTTACATGCTTAACACACCTTCAGTAAAAGGGCACATTACATTGTAAGTCCTTGGGAAAAAGGAAATACCTACTATACCTTTTGAGCAGGGACTGTCTCTTTGTATCAGGTGTTCATGCTGCGTGCATCTGGTAACGCTATACAAATGCTAATAATAATAATATAACATACTTTGAGCTACTAGTAAACAATAAATGAACTCAATCCAAATCCCATATCCAGGCAAGAATGGAGATTATTTTACAAATCTGGGAACGTGAAACTGGGAATAGATCTTCCAATTACGTTAGGGGTGCACAAATTTAGTTGTTGAGGGCCACAAACTGATCAGGTTTTCAGAACATTTCTAATGAACACACAAAAGATAGGTCTGTATACAATGAAAGTAGCATGCATACACATTTATTAGGGATATATTATGAAAACCTGACCTTCGCTGCCTCTGAGGACTGAAGGTGTGCTGTCTGATGTTTTCAAGTCACGTGGAACTGACTAGTGCCAACTGCCAAAAACAGAGTATTGGACTGGATGTATGATTGGTTGGAACTCCCACAGTGCTTCTTATATCAAGAGTTATTAATACAATCTAGAATTCAATCTGTTACAGGCTACTGGAATAAAAATCCCCAGATACTAATCAAGTTTAAGGATAATCTTTTGTTTGTTCTAGGCTTTCAACTATCAAGATCTCAAAGTGTGCTACAAAGTATTAGGCTGTACAACAGGAACACATACATCTGGAAGTTCTCTCTGACGCAGGGCAAAAACAGCAGCATAGGGGTAGCACGACCGTTTATCATATGTTTGCACAATAGAAATTAACAAGTGCAGAGAAAAATTTGTTATAATTATCTAATGGAATGTGACAGTCGCTAAGAATGACTTTTAATATACAACAGTTCAGTGCTGTGACGAACCACAAGGTGCAGCACTTCTCATTGTTTCAACCCGTGCAATGACAGCTGCTGAGATACCAACCAAGTCATACGCATTCGGTTGTTCCCGCACACCGAACACCCCTCCTTAAACGCATCGGGGCCCAGTCTGCCATCTATCCCTCTCTCTTCCAATATTCCCGGTCCAGAATGTTTCCCTTTCTCGTCCCTGTCCGCGATCCGACCCCTTTCCCTCAAACCCTCCACCCCATCTTACCGTCTATCACAGCTTTCCTTCTACTACGGTGCCCCCCGTGCCCTCTGACGCGGCCCGCCTTGCCGGAAACCAAAACAGGAAGTTGCGTCAGAAGAGGGCTTTCGTCACGCTCACGCTAGAGAATTGAAAAGTTGCGTCAGAGGAGGGCGGGAGGCGTCGCCGGAGAAGGAAAGCTACGGTGCCTGTCACGGGCGATTTCAAAGACAAGTTGGAACAGAGAGCTGCTTTGGAACGGTGTTTGTGAGGATGAAGGTAGCTACTGTGCCGCTCAGTAATCAACTACCTACCCAGTGTGTCCTGTAAGACATTAAGTACCGCCTCCTCCAGCTTCAATAATTCACGCAGCCGCACATGCTGTCTGCCCGGGTTGACGCAGCCAAGGAGATTTAATAACAGAAGAATCAGCAATACATGAATCTACGTAAGGAGGTTGGATTAACAGGAGACGGCATGATGTGAAAAAGTTGAAGCCCTCCCACTCGCTCAGCGGCCATATTGGTTTGTCCAAAACAAACTACCGTAGTAGCTGCAGCAGCATGCGCCAAGGAGGTTTTGCATGTAGTCGTTGTTCATTGTTATTTTAACTGTTATAGTTAGAAACATGTCAACTTGTGCAACTTATGGATGTAGACAGAGGAGCAACCACAACGGAATAACCTTTCATCGGTTACAGTGCTAATTTGTTCTCTGGTTTAATTTTCTTTATTGATTTTATACAGAAACAAAGTACAAAATATATGCATGAAAAGGTTTTTTTTTTTTATCCTTGTTCTAAATTATATTCTGTCATTCGGAAGGGGTTGGTTATTGGGACACCCTAGCAGCCTATCAGGTTGTATTTGTGTAGAGATATTTTCACCTAGTAAAGGTGTATCAGGTGCTCATCAGTCAGAGTTCTTATTTCTAAGAACAAATAATTTTTTAAACCTTAATTAGGTTGAAACCTGGGAGCATATCAGATCGACAGTCGCTCAAAAGTGGATGGTTCAGAACAAGGTATCTTTCAAAGATATCAGCCCAATTGGGAAGACAGGGCATCCTGATAGCATGGTGACAATAGAGACCATAGTAGACAAACAGGCATATTTTCAAAGCACTTTGGGAGGCTAAGTTCCATAGGTTTCTATGGAACTTTGGGAGGCTAAGTGCTTTGAAAATGAGCCTGCAGGTGTCTTTAGATAAAAAGCAGACAGCCTTTCAAGATTGCAAATTATCAGGGTCAACTGCTGAGCAAGATGCAAATAGGAACAACAAGCATAGTTTGAAATGTCTATATCAAATGCCAGTAGCCTAAGAAATAAGATAGGAGAGTTGGAATATATTGCACTAAATGAAAAAAAAAAATAGATATAATAGGCATTTCTGAGACCTGGTGTAAGGAGGACAGCCAGTGGGATACTGTCATACCAGGATACAAATTATATCGCAATGATAGGGTGGATCAAATTGGTGGAGAAGTAGCATTATATGCTAAGGAGGGCCTTGAATCGAATAGACTAAAAATTCTGCAGGACACGAAACACATCTTAGAATCCCTATGAATTGAAATTCCTTGTGTATAGGGGAAAAGGATAGTGATAGGAGTGTACTACTGTCCACCTGGCCAGGATGAACAGACAGATGTAGAAATGTTAGAAATTAGGGAGGTTAACAAACCGGGGAACACAATAATAATAGGTGATTTCAATCACCCTGATATTAACTGGATAAATGTAACATCAGGGCATGCTAGGGAGGTAAAATTCCTTGATGAAATCAAGGACTGCTTTATGGAGCAGCTGGTTCAGGAGCCAACAAGAGATTTGATACAAGCTCTGGAGTAAGTACGCACAGGAAATCCTATACTTTATAATTTAACTTTCAAAAAGGAGACTATGATATAATGAGAACAGTAAAAAAAAAAAAACAACTTAGCAGCTGCAAAGGTCAAAAATGTACATCAGGCATGGATGCTGTTCAAAAATACCATCCTGGAAACCCAGACCATATGTATTCCATGTAATAAAAAAGGAGGAAGAAAGGCCAAACGACAGCCAGCATGGTTAAAAAGTGAGGTGAAGGAAGCTATTAGAGCTTAAAAAAAAAAATCCTTCAGAAAATGGAAAAAGGATCCGAATGAAAATAATAGGAAACAGCATAAGGATGACAAGTCAAATGTAAAGCCCTGATAAGGAAGGCAAAGAGAGACTTTGAAAAGAAGATTACTTTGGAGGTAAAAACTTTTTTAGGTATATTAGAAGCAAGAAGCCAATGACAGATTCTTGGACTGCTAAATGTCCAAGGGGTAAAAGAGGCAGTCAGGGAAGACAAAGCCATGGTGGAGAGATTAAATGAGTTCTTTGCTTCGGTCTTCACCGAGGAAGATGTGGGAGAGATACTGGTGAACACCAGGTACACACAGTGAGATACTGGTGCCAGGAATGGTATTCAATGCAGATGAGTCAGAGAAACTGAATCAAATCTCTGTAAACCTGGATGATGTAATGGGGCAATTTGACAAACTGAACAGTAGCAAATCACCTGGACTGGATGGTATACATCCCAGAGTACTGATAGAATTGAAAAATGAACTTGCGGAACTATTGTTAATAATATGTAATTTATCTTTAGTTTTAATTTAATTTTATTTTTATCAAGTTATAATCATAATTTTACAAGTAATCCACTTGTTACAGAAATATGATCAACTTCCAAAGATAAAGAAAAGTAATTACAATAAAAAATATTTATATGAAAATTAACAATCCCTAGGTTAGTCACTTAGACTACAATAAAGGAAGGGGGGAGAGGGAAACAGAAATAAAAGGTGGAGTACTTAAAACTAAGGCTTTGGCATGTTGATTATCCAAAATACTATACTATATTATGACCACTGGGGGAGCAAGGAGTGGTCACCCCCAATTCTCTCCGGTGGTCATCTGGTCAGTTCGGGCAACTTTTGGGGCTTGGTTGTAAAAAAAACAGGACCAGGTAAAGTCGTTCAAGTGCTCATCAGGGGTGACCTTTTTTTTCCATTATGGGTCGAGGACGTCCATGTGTTAGGCATGCCCAAGTCCTGTCTTCGTGTCATGTCCCCTATCTCAACGCAAGCGACGTCCTCGGGCTACGCAGGGTCCCGTCGACACACACACTTGACTGGCACAGCCCTGAGCCATGTGTGTATAGTTCTTCTCTGGCTGCAGGCTCCTTGATTGCTTTGCTTCCATGCACCTGGCTCTGCTCTCTCTCTCTGCCTGGCTTCCAGGCTCCTTGATTGCTTTGCTTCCACCCACCTGGGTCTGCTCTTCCTCTGCCTGGCTTCCCTTGCTTCTCTCCTATTGGTCTTCCGGTTCCTCCTTCCCCTGCTCTTGTCCTATGGCTGTGCCCCTTCTCCCTGCTGATGTCAGACGCCAGCACTTTATCAGCTGAGCTCTCCCTAGACTCCTTGCTTCGGCTTTTACTTTGGTAGGTGTTACTTGCTCAGTAGTGTGCTTCTTCTCTACTTTGTTCTTTGTTGCTGACTTAGCCTGCACCTGGATTACTCTTGTGTCTGCTGCCTGCCTACTGACTCTGCCTGTACCTGGATTACTCATGTGTCTGCTGCCTGCCTACTGACTCTGCCTGTACCTGGATTAACCTCGTGACCTGCTGCCTGCCTACTGACTCTGCCTGTACCTGGATTAACCTCGAGACCTGCTGCCTGCCTACTGACTCTGCCTGTACCTGGATTACTCTCGTGTCTGCTGCCTGCCTACTGACTCTGCCTGTACCTGGATTACTCTCGTGTCTGCTGCCTGCCTACTGGCTCTTCCTGTACCTGGATTACTCTTGTGTCTGCTGCCTGCCTACTGACTGCCTGTACCTGGATTACCCTTGTGACCTGCTGCCTGCCTATTGACTCTGCTTGTACCTGGATCACTCTCTTGCCTGCTGCCTGTCTGGCCATCACGTTCATCACCCCGCTTCCTGCTCCATCTCGTAAGCCCTGCAGGCCGCCTGTACCTAGGGGCTCAACCTCTGGGGAACGGCGATCTGCGCAGGTGAAACCCGGGGTTGTCCGGCCACCAAGCAGAATCTGGTTTGAGTACTGGGCTCGGCAGCGTTCTGCTTGGTACAAGAACTCACAGGTCTGACAGTAAGCCGAAGCCATGAGTTCGCCAGACAAAGCCGACATGGCCCAGTTTCTTCAGCAGCGGCTCAGCTGAGTCGTCTGTCCGGAGTCCTGCAGGACGTTTGTTCCCAGTTGTCTACTTTTCAATCCCAATGACAAGTTCCGGCTGCTCTGTCTGGACCTGTTTTACCTACTCCTGGGTTAAAGCTCCCTGAACCTCCCCGGTTTGAAGGTACTCCTTCCTCTTGTCGAGGGTTCCTCAACCAATGCCTTATGCTTTTTGAAATGCAACCCAGAGTCTTTTCCTCTGATAAACTCAAGATCACGTATATAATCTCTCTACTCTCCGGACCAGCCCTGGCTTCGGCCTTCCCTCTCTGGGAGCGGCAGGACCCTCTACTCACCGATCTATGGGAATTTCTCCACCTCTTCAGGTTAGTGTTTGAAGTGCCTGGGCGCCCCTCCTCGGCAGCCGGAGAACTTCTACGGTTTCAACAAGGCAATTGTTCTGCAGGGGCATATGCCGTACGCTTTCGAACCCTAGCCTCTGAGGTGAGATGGGACCAGGAGGCCCTAACGGCCATCTTTTGGCAGGGGTTAACTGTCCGAATCAAAGACAAATTGGCAGGCTGGGAACTTCAGCCCACATTGGATGCCCTGATTGCCCTCTGTGTCCGTATTGATGTTCGGTTCCAAGAGAGGACACAGGAATGTTACTACTACTACTTCTTAACATTTCTAGAGCGCTACTAGGGTTACGCAGCGCTGTACAGATTAATAAAAGGACAGTCCCTGCTCCAAGGAGCTTACAATCTAATGGGAGAAATGTCAAATGGGCAGTCTAGATTGCCTGCATAGAGGTATGGTGGTTAGGTGCCGAAGGCAACATTGAAGAGGTGGACTTTGAGTAAGGCTTTGAAGATGGGCAGGGAGGGGGCCTGGCATATGGGCTCAGGGAGTTTATTCCAGGCATGGGGTGAGGTGAGGCAGAAAGGGCGGAGCCTGGAGTTGGCGGTGGTAGAGAAGGGTACTGAAAGGAGGGATTTGTCTTGAGAACGGAGATTACGGGTAGGAATGTAAGGGGAGATGAGGGTAGAGTGGTAGGGAGGGGCTGTAGATCGAGTGCATTTGCAGGTTAAAAGGAGAAGCTTAAACTGTATGCAGTACCTGATCGTTCTGCTCAGCGTCAATCCCAGGGACCATCTCCCCGGATGTCACGTCCTTCCTCTCCTAAGGGGAGCTGTGGCTCCACTCCAGGAATCTCCAAAGAGCTGATGGTTATTGGGCGGCATCGCCTCTCTGAGAAAGAGAGGGCTCGCTGTCGGGGCAATCAACTCTGCTTCTATTGTGGACAGGCTGGTCACTTCCTGAGATATTGCCCAAATAAAATCAGGAAATGCATTGACCCAGGGCCTCTGAAGGGGGTGGCCCTGGGTCGATTCTTTCCTCTTTCAGACAATCTTGTCTCCATTCCTATTTTCCTGCTCGCACCATGGCCTTAATCGAATCAGGAGCTGGAGGAAACTTTATTGACGCCAGTCTCCTAGTCCAGCTTGGAACCCCCTCAATGGCCTGTAAACCTACATTTGCTGATGGTCCAAAAAAATTATATATATATATATATTGGAATTATTGACATGATTTGAGACCAGGTCTATGAATTATATTAAGAATTGAAGATTATTATTTTGCTGGGAACATATTTGTCGATGTACTTCTATGGGAGAGCACTTTGTAAGATCAGAGCACTGCATCAATGACTTTATGGTGAGAATTAAAAAAAAATGGGTTTTTTTTTGTGTTTCATAATGACTTTTATGAACAGATTAAAGGGGTAGCAATGGGGGCTTCTCTTGCACCCTCTGTTGCTACTGTCTATATGGCACGTTTTGAAGAACAGTAAGTCTATAGATTTGACTGGTAGACCGAGATTTTATTTTGGCGATGTGCAGCATGATAATAAGTATTATATGGATGGTTACATCTACCTATGGATTAAGATTGTGGATGGTCAGGAACTTAATAAACAGAAGAAGATAAAATTTGGCTTATATTAGGCCAATAAAAAAGTTATGGTCTTATATGGAAATTATCAGAAAATACTTTTAGGTGTCAGGCTTTGCATTTTACAAAATAGTGATGCTGGGGCAGGAGTGAGTGGGCAATGTTCCTGCTCCCCACCTTACAGGGGAGTGGGGGGGTCTTACTGAATTTAAGTTAGGGGGGATTTTTTAAAGAGGGGAGGAATGGACTTGATATAACACCTTTCTGTGGTTACAATCAAAGGGTCTTACATATTATATACAGGTACTTATTTTGTACCAGGGGCAATGGAGTGTTAAGCAACTTGCTCAGAGTCACAAGGAATTGAACTCAGTTCCCCCTGCTACAGTGCTAACCACTGGGCTACTCCTCCACTTGCTTGAGGAACATTACTGATTTCACATTTTTTGCTGTGAGATGTGCTGAGGGAGGCCACTGGGCTTCCAGTGCCTTGAGGTTGCTGCCAGGAAGGGAGGAGAATTCCAGTCAGAATACAGGGCCAGCAGTCCTCAAGGCATGACAGCTGTGCAAAAGAGAGCACATTTTTAAAATCATTATTTCTTAGAGGATGCCACGACTAGAAACACATGTGAAATGTCTCACAAAATTTTGCTATGGAATGTGAATGAACCAAGAGCTCATTTGCACCTTATAGCAACATTTCTTAAAAAGTGCTTGCTAAGCTGTAAATTTATTGGCAGCTAAGTTATATCTGCCCCTTAGAAACTAAACTTTCAAGTGCAATATTTAATACAGCCAGTAGATGGCAAAAGAAAAACGGCAATGCTTAACATTGCTCTGTATTCACAGAACTTATCCAGACCCATTTCTGACTGTCAGTAAGCTTTCTAGCATCAATGTGTAGTTTGTTTCTCATGCTTGTTCTCATTAGATTAACAGCAGTTGAATGTGGCAGTGCTAGCAAAATATGTGCTCACTTTGCAAGCTGTGGAAGTACGTGTTCTTCATCAGCTCTAGTTTAGTTTATCAGTCTGATTTGAAACTAATAATCCATAAGAACATAAGCATTGCCATACTGGGAAAGACTGAAAGTCCATATCCTGTTTCCAACAGTGAGCAATCCAGTCACAAATACCTGGCAAGATCCCAAGAGAGTAAAATAGATTTTATGCTGCTTATCCTAGAAATAAGCAGTGGATTTTTCCATGTCCATCTTGGCTTATGGACTTTTTTTTTTTTAGGAAATTATCCAAACCTTTCTTAAACCCTGCTAAGCTAACTGCTTTTACCACATTCTCTAGTAACAAATATCCAGAGTTTAATTACACATTAAGTGAAGAAATATTTTCTCCGGGTTGTTGTTTCTATAACTGCAGCACAGCTTAAATCTGCAACTTGTGGGTCATGAACTCAGCCTGCAAACCTGGAAAGATTCTGTAAAGAAAATCTCTGAAAAAATGCTTAGCTAGTTACAAATTGCCAGATGCTGTTGTTGGGGCTTCAGAGCGCTGCTGTCAACCAGCATTTTCTTCTTGGTTGCACTCACTGCATTTATACAGCAATTCTTTCTGTCAGTCGGGAGCTGCTGGCAAGATGACAGGTAATCATGTTATGCAACTGTATTTTCGTTTTATATTCAATAAATCTGATCTCTATGTCCTCGGAACTGGAACTATCCAAATGATGAAAATTCACAACGGCTGTACCTGCAGGAAGGGACACAAACCCATGTGGTTTTATGTCTAGTACATTGCCATAGTTTTGAATAGCTGCTGTGCCTCTGGGTAAACGTCCAGGACTGAACTGAAGCTGTTAGTTAAATGATGTAACCACTGGTAATTATGCCTGCAGAAATAAGAAATAATACTCCACACCTGGATCGTGCACCTCTGCCTGACCTAATTCTCTATGCTGTAATCAAGCAATCCAGTTTATCACGATGGGAAAGGGCTTGAAAGTACATTACACTGACTCACTGTGAGATGGAAACATTCAGGTCTGCTGAACCAGTAATACTTATCATCTTTCTAGACTACTGGCCGTAAGGGGGAGTGGAGGAGTGGCCCAATGCTTAGTACAGCAGGCTTTGACCCTGACAACCTGGATTCAATTCCCACTGCAACTCCTTGTGACCTTGGGCAAGTTACTTAACCCTCCATTGTCCCAGACACAAAAACTTAGATTGTGAGCCCTCTAGGGACAGAGAAAGTACCTGCATATAATATATATAGTGCTGAGTACATTTAGTAGCACCATAAAAATGATTAGTAGTAGTATTCAGCCCATAGCAGTAAGTGGCTTGTAAAGAAAATCTAACCCCAGCCATTCAATACTGGGGCATGGGCAACCCCTGGCACTGAATGCTCAAGTATGTCTGCTGACCTGCAACTTAACAGGGCATTGGCTGATATTCAGACCAGAGCCCAATTAACTCAGCACATAAATTGTCCATTTTGGGTCTGAGACCTACTGCCAGCCATTGACCTACTGGTAAAGTCTCATGTGCTAACCGGGTGGTAACGACCTAACGCACATCAAATGCCACTTGGCGTGCACTCAATACACGCATCTGAAAATAAAAAATTATTTTTTGGATGCGCGTAGCTGACACGCACCAAAAATGAAATTACCACAAGAGCCATATGGTAGCAGAGCGGTATCTCCATTTTGGAGTGCTTTGGGCACACGAAGACGCTTATGTAGCTTAGTAAAAGTGCCCCTCAGACAACACATGAAAGATGGAAAGAATTCATGTGATGACAGATGAAACTAGGGTTACCATATTTTGTCCCCCAAAAAGGAGGACACATGCCCCGCCCCACCACACACCCCGCCCCTTTTCACACCCTTGCTCCGCCCCCTTTCACACCCTCACTCCACCCCCTGTCACATTTTCCCCTCCCTCCTATTACCGCGTCGCCCCCCCTCCCCTCCCCCTCCTCCCATTACCTTACTACTGCCCTGGTGGTCTAGCGACCTCTTCGGCCCTGAATGCATCCTTCCTGTTGCTGATCCTCGGCGCCGATTCCAAATGGCTGCCAAGAGTTGAAGTCTCGCGAGGTCACTTCAACTCTTGGCGGCCATTTTGAATCAGCACCGAGGATCAGCAACAGGAAGGATGCATGCAGGGCAGCGCTCCGGACAGGAAAGAGGGGGCTCTTTCCTGCCCCGAAGGCGGAAGAGGTCACTAGACCACCAGGGCAGTAGTAAGTAAGGGGAGGGGAGGCTAGCAATCTGCCCATTTGTCCGGATTTCTGGACAAACGGGCAGATTGGCAAAACCTGCCCAGTTGCCCGGACATGCCCTCAAAAAGAGGACATGTCCGGGTAAATCCGGACATATGGTAACCCTAGGTGAAACAAAAATATTAGGAGCTACTTTTTTATTGGCATACCCAAGTAGATGCGTAGAGAAATACCTGGGGATGAAATATGTATTTTTTGCCCCAGAACATCTCCAATCTTTTCATCTAAAGAAAGTAACCAGCACTGTACCATCTAATTAGCTATAAATTAGCTATAATTAGCGCCTTCTGTCTCGCTGCATCCTATGCCTGGAATAAACTTCCTGAGCCCCTACGTCTTGCCCCATCCTTGGCCACCTTTAAATCTAGACTGAAAGCCCACCTCTTTAACATTGCTTTTGACTCGTAACCACTCGCCTCCACCTACCCTCCTCTCCTCCTTCCTGTACACATTAATTGATTTGATTTGCTTACTTTATTTTTTGTCTATTAGATTGTAAGCTCTTTGAGCAGGGACTGTCTTTCTTCTATGTTTGTGCAGCGCTGCGTATGCCTTGTAGCTCTATAGAAATGCTAAATAGTAGTAGTAGTAGTAGTAGTAGTAGTAAATATTGGCTGTTTGTATTCTGGCTAGGCCTTTTCCTTTTTATCCTACTTTTTGGATCTCCTTATTAACGGATCCCTCCCCTCTTTTCTTTTGGGATCTAAGGGGTCCTTTTACTAAGCCACATAAGTGCTTATCCTTACCCAATGCACATCAATTCTGAGTTACCACCCGGCTACCGCGTGGCCCGGGCGGTAATTTCATTTTTGACGCAGTCCCTTACACGTGTCAGAAAATATTTTTATTTTCTGGCGCACAGGTGGTAATCAGCATTCTGACTTGCATTGACCATTACCGCCCAGATAACACGTGAGACTTTACCGCTAAGTCAATGGCTGGTGGTAAGGTCTCAGACCCAAAATGGACGTGCGCCAATTTTCATTTTGCCACACGTCCATTTTCAGCCCCCCTCAAAAAAAGGCATTTTTTACAGGTGCGCTGAAAAATGATCCTATGCGTGGCCAAAACCCATGCCTACACTACCGCAGGCCATCTTTCAGCACATCTTAGTAAAAAGACCCCTAAGGAAGGGTAATATGGAATGGAGGAGTGGCCTAGTGGTTAGGGTGGTGGACTTTGGTTTTAAGGAACTGAGTTCAATTCCCAGCACAGGCAGCTCCTTGTGACTCTGGGCAAGTCACTTAACCCTCCATTGCCTGCTGTACTGAGCCTGCCATGAGTGGGAAAGCACAGGGTACAAATGTAACAAAACAAACAAAAAAGTAATATTAGAAATGTTTCTAAGTTGTAAAGGATATTGTTTAAGATTCTTTTATTTTTCCTCTTAAGATTATATTGTGATATCCTTCTTTTTCCTTTTATTATTTTAATTGAGCTCTGCTTTTCTTGTTCAAGTGTTTTGAACTTGTAAATTGTTTGAAATTAATAAAATAAAATAATTTTAAAAAAGAACCAATTCTGTTCAATCTTTCTGGGTGATATTACTGAAGGGTTAGAAGGAAAAGTTTGCCTTTTTGTGGATGACATGAAGATGTGCAGCAGAATGGTCATCCTGGAGGGAGTAAGCAACATGAAAAGTGATCTGCAAAAATTAAAAACTTGGGCCATTACTTGGCAGTAAAGCTTTAATCTGAAGAAAGGCAGCGAGATACATTTTGGGTGGAGGTACTTAAATAAACAGTATGCAATTGCAGGAGTGAGGGTGATGTCATATAGCATCGTATCCATGATATTTGAATGTTCTAATGCATATTTATTGAGTGTTTTATTTGTTCCTCTCTACGATTCCCTAATGTGTCTGTACACACGAACCTTATTCTGCCACAACATTACTGTATTTGTTCATACCGGAATTGGCGAACGCCTTTACGGTACTATGTAAGACACAGTGAGCCTGCAAATAGGTAGGAAAATGTGGGATACAAATGTAACAAATAAATAAATAAACATAATATTATATCTATCTTATTTGAATGCAGTACTTTTAAATGTGTATATTTTTATACTGTTTTATGGTAGTTCTATTATTAGGTTTCAGGGGTCCTTTTGCAAAGGTACGCTAGCATTTTTAGTGTGCGCTAAAAATAAAGCGTACGTTAAATGTTAGAGATGCCCATATATTCCTATGGGCGTCTCTAGCATTTAGTGCACAGTAATCATTAGCGTGCACTAAAAATACTACTGTGCCTTTGTAAAAGACCCCCTCAATTTGCTGTTTTCAAGTTTACCTCATTCATTGTATTTATGTTTCATATTTGATCATTTTATTATTGTTATGCTGTTAACAAAATGATAAGTTTTATTTTAAACTGTACCTGTTATACAGGCCTTGGGTGAATCTCTTCATAAAAGCGGCTAATAAATCACAATAAATAAATAAATAAAGTTCATGGACCAGGAGAGAGTCTGCGGGATTATAGTGTCCAAGGATCTGAAAGTGGCAAATGTGGTGCCCAAGGCCAGAAGGAGGCATGGCTGCATAGAGAGGGGAGCAGAAGGGAGAAGAGGATAATGCCCCGGTACATGTCATTGGTGAAGCCCCTGTTGGAGAACTATGCTCAGGTTTGAAAGCCATATCTGGCTAAGGATATATCTTGAAACAGATCAGAGGAAAGCAAGAAAAATGGTATGGGGTCTGTGCCAAAAGATGTTTGAGAAGAGATTTGAAGAGGAGGCTAGAGGAGAGGAGGGACAGAGGAGAAATAGAAAAAGGGGTGAAATGATACAGACGTTCAAATATTTGAAAGGTACTAATCTGCAAACAAACCTTTTCCGGAGATGGGAAGGTGGTAGAACTAGAGGACATGAATTGAGGTTGAAGGGGGGCAGACTCAGAAGTAATATCAGGAAGTATTTTTTCACGGAGAGGGTGGTGGATACGTGGAATGCCCTCCCGCGGGAGATGGTGGAGATGAAAATGGTAATGGAATTCAAACATGCATGGGATAAACACAAAGGAATCCTGTTTAGAAGGAATGGATCCACGGAATCTTAGTGGAGATTGGGTGGCAATGCCGGTAACTGGGAAGCAAAAATGGTGCTGGGCAGACTTCTACGGTCTACACCCTGATCATGAGTGAATAGATAGGGATGAGCTTCAGTGTAAATTTTAAGGGGTTTCGACATTAGCTTCAGAACTTTTAGTACAAGAAGAGTGCTGGGCAGACTTCTACGGTCTGTGCCCTGAGAATGGCAAGGACAAATTAAAACAATCTAAATCTCAAAATAGAGCTGTCCTGGATATCCAATGATAAAGAGAAATAAATAGCAATTTATGATATCCAAAGATAATCCTGATATGTGTTTTTAAATAGGAGGAAAAAACTTCAAATTGAAAGGGAACACTCCGTCGTTAGATAACTAACATAAGGGAGGACCCTTAAATCATCTCGGGTAAAAAAAACCTCCTTCTTTTAATCTGGCAACTGCTCAATATTCTAAAGTTGTTGTATTTATGAACCGTTTATATTTTTATTTAAACAACGGATCATCATGCACTTATCTTTAAATTTACAGCCCTGAAAGATAAGTGCATGATGATCCGTTGTTTACATAAAAATATAAACGGTTCATAAATACAACAATTTTAGAATATTGAGCAGTTGCCAGATTAAAACAAGGAGGTTTTTTTACCCGTGATGATTTAAGGGTCCTCCCTTATGTTAGTTATCTAACGACGGAGTGTTCCCTTTCAATTTGAAGTTTTTTCCTCCTATTTAAAAACACATATCAGGATTATCTTTGGATATCATAAATTGCTATTTAAGGACAAATTAAACTCAGGTATACATATAAAGTATTGAATACCATGTAAAATGAGTTTATCTTGTTGGGCAGACTGGATAGACCGAACAAGTCTTTATTTGCCATCATTTACTATGTTACTATGTTATATGATATATGATACAGACCATTAAATACTTGAAAGGTATTAATGTAGAAACAAATCTTCTTAAACAGATGGTGAAACTATAGAGCTAAAGGACATAAATTGAAGGTGCAAGGATATATTTTTCATGGAAAGGGTGGTGGATGCCTGGAATTCCCTCTTGGTGGAGGTGGTTGGGAGAAAAACAGTGATAGACTTTAAAAGGCATGGGAATTAGAAAACGTTCAAAGAAGAGCGGTCAAAATGATAAAGGGGATGGAACTCCTCTCTTATGAGGAAAAGCTAAAGCTCTTCAGCTTGGAAAAAGATGGCTGAGGGAGGATATGATTGAGGTCTATAAAATTCTGAGTGATGTAGAAGGAGTAGAAGTGAATCGACTTTTTACTCTTTGAAAAAGTACAAAGACCAGGGGACACTCAATGAAGTTACATAGAAATACTTTTAAAACAAATATGAGGAAATATTTTCTCACTCAATGAATAGTTTAGCTCTGGAACTTGTTGCTGGAGGATGTGGTATACAACAGTTAGCGTATCTGGGTTTAAAAAAGATTTGGACAGTTCCTGGAGGAAAAGTTCATAGTCTGCTATTGAGATAGACAAGGCGAAACCACTGCTTGCCCTGAGATTAGTAACATAGAATGTTGCTACTATTTGGGTTTCTGCCATGTACTTGTGTATGGTGTACTGTAGCGCTATAGAAATGATAAGTAGTAGTAGTAGTAGTAGTACTTGTGACCTGCCTTGGCCACTGTTGGAAACAGGATACCCTGCTAGATGGACCATTGGTCTGACCCAGTATGACTTTTCTTATGTTCTAATGTTCAGAAGATTCTTATATAGTGAGAGGATGCAATCTAAGCAAAACTTAATCACTTTCATATTTTAAAAAAAAAAAGTATAGAGGGGTGTAATGTGCACTGTGTGGTAGCCACTTTACTAAGCAGACCAATCCCAGTCTTTATTTGCCGTCATTTACTATGGTATTCCATCTCACTGGAGTACAGCGCTGTAATGTATATTTTTGGATGGTAGTTAATGTTCATTCTATATATGAAGACGTCTTTAACTGAATCTCTTGAGATCTTAATGGCCTGTTTGGTAAGTATTGATGAATGTATGAAAGTAAGATATGCTCAGAACTCTAAATGCAATTATACACATCTTGAGCAAGATTTTGAACTTGAAGAAATATTTGCTGTGGAATGGCCTTATGTTAACTAGTTAAGTGTCAGGCACTAACCCTGACACTTCTCTCTCTCAGCCTCCATTTTAACTGCTTGATCTGTGTACATGAACATTTTCCAGACACACATGTAGCCAGGTCAGAAGGGGAGATTTTTAATTAGATAAATTTAACTGTTAAACCACCAAAGATAAGAAGTTAATCTTTTCAAATTTGACCTCATGTGTCTATGTTTCTACTTGACAACCCCTTTTGAATCCTTCTAGATTTGGAAGGTTTGTATCATATTCATAATGTCCCTTTCCCTTCCTTCTCTCTCTGTGTATGATTTTTAATAAAACTGCACTGTTCCCTCTAAGCTGAGCGGGAATCCTCCAACAGCATTGCTGCCAGTAGGGGGCAGTGCTTTAATATTGTATTTTCAATTTAGAAATTGATGTGTATACTTGCATTTAGAGGCAGATTTCCCAGAGTGCTGCAGAGCTTGCCTTTCCCTCACTATTGAAAATATGAGTGAAAAGGTACCACAACAAAAATGATAAAGGGGATGGGACGACTTCCTTATGAGGAAAGGCTAAAGCGGTTAGGGCTCTTCAGCTTGGAGAAAAGATGGCTGAGGGGAGATATGATAGAGGTCTATAAAATAATGAGTGGAGTGGAATGAGTAGATGTGAATCGTTTGTTTCCATATCATCATGCTGATCAATCCATAGACTGGTGGGTTGTGTCCATCTACCAGCAGGTGGAGATAGAGAGCAATCCTTTTGCCTCCCTATATGTGGTCATGTGCTGCCGGAAACTCCTCAGTATCAGTGTTGCCAGGTGGGCGGTTTTACCGCCCAATTGGGCGGTTTTCCGCGACCCGCCGCGGGAAATTTTTGCCCGCGGCGGGTTGCGGTTTTTTGGGCTGTTTTTGGCCTTCAGGGCGGTTTTTTCGGCCGCGGGGGGGCGGGGTTAGTGACGTTTTTGGGTGGGGTTAATGACGTTTTGGGCGGGGTTAGTGACGTGGGAGGCGGGGCCGATGACGTGGGAGGCGGGGCCGATGACGGGGAGGCGGGGCCGATGACGTGGAGGCGGGGCCGATGACGTGGGAGGCGGGGCCGATGACGGGGAGGCGGGGCCGGTGACGTGGGAGGCGGGGCCGGTGACGGCGGGGGCGGGGTTGATGACGGCGGGGGCGGGGGTGATGACGCGGGGGTGGGGGTGTCAGGGGCGGGGTTTGTGTTTGGGCGGGTTTTGGGCTGTTTTTTGGGCTCCATCGGGCTGGAAAAAAATTTTCCACCTGGCAACCCTGCTCAGTATGTTCTCTATCTCAGCAGGTGGTGGTCACACACAGCAGCAGCTCTGGCTAGGTCTCCAAGCCTAATTTTTAGGTTTTGTTGAGTACCTGGGGTTGAGGGCTCTTCTTGAGCAAGTGCAAACCTGGTGGCGCCAGGTCCCTCCTTTTCTCCCCCCTCCCGCTGGCTCCGTTAAAAAAAAAAAAAAATTTTGGACGTCCTTAAAGGCGTTTATTTCGACGTTTATTTAAACGTTTATTGCAGCTACTCACTGGGACACCAGGTCGTTACAGCTCGGAGCGAGAAGCAGGTAATTTTTACCTTTTTATAGCGGGCAGGGGGTTCCCCGATCAATCTCCACATGGCCTATGGCGTCGGAGGGCGAGGGCGCGAAGAATCGCTCCCTGGACCGCGTGTGCGCTTCTAGCGGGGATGCGGGGGTCTTAAAGTCTGATTCGCCCTTGTTGGGTGTCAGTTCGGAGGCCGGTCAGTGTCCCGGGTCTTCCTCCGGTACGGCGGTTTTTCCCGCCATAAACGCCCATCCCCCGCTGCTCGCCTCCGCCATCTTGGCCGGCCACTCTGCTCGGACGGCTTCTTCTTGGGCCACCCTTGAGCTGGGAGACGTTAATGCCATGGCCGCCCTTGATTTGAGCGACGGCAAAAAAGCGGCTAAAGTTAAGCGCCGTTCTTCCCGCGTGGCTCCTTCGCAGAGTGTCGCGCCGGACGCCATCTTGGATGCGCAGCATGTTTCTCCCCCGCTCTTGCGAGCGCCGATTGAGGGTGCGTCTAGGGCTGTGGCCCAGGCTGCTGAAGTGCACAGTCTGGGGGGTTTCTCCCCCGAGTTTATTTTGCTGCTGCATCAGGCCTTCCTTATGCAAAACGCTGCCCCTTCTCCCTTGTCCGATAAAGGGGTTGAGGCCCCCGGAAGTAAACGCCCTCGGGTGGATTCCCAGGCCTTAGAGGACTCTGTCTCCTCTGATGTAGATGAGGGCAGCGTATCTGAGTTCTCCCAACGGTCCTTTGGGGATTCCTTGGAGGAGACGGATTCCCGCTCGGATGGAGCGGATGACCCCTCTGCAGCGTGGATCTTTCGCTCAGAGGATTTGCCCAACCTGTTAGTGCAGGCCATGAGCATTTTGAAGATTTCCTCTCCAGAGGACGTCTCTCCCTCAGCCCCTGTTGGCTCCGCCATTATGCTGGGGACGAAACGCCCGCCTAGAACCTTCCACGTGCATGATGCCATGCACACCTTAATTTCAGCTCAATGGGATGTCCCGGAAGCGAGCCTCAAAGTGGCTAGGGCTATGTCCCGCCTCTATCCTTTGCCTGAAAGTGAACGGGAGGCCTTTCTTTGGCCTACCGTGGATTCTTTAATCACTGCGGTGACTAAGAAAACGGCGTTGCCGGTGGAAGGTGGCACGGCCCTAAAGGACGCCCAAGACAGAAGATTGGAGGCGGCCTTAAGGTCGTCCTTCGAGGCGGCTGCCTTAAGTTTGCAGGCCTCAGTTTGTGGCTCCTATGTGGCCAGGGCGTGCCTGACGATTGTGCAGCGGGCGTCCCCCTCGGATCCTTCCTTGAGGGCTGATTGGCCGGCCCTGGAATCGGGCTTGGCTTATTTGGCAGACTTACTGTATGATGTCTTGAGAGCCTCGGCTAAAGGTATGGCTCAGACAGTCTCTGCGCGGCGGTGGCTTTGGCTGAAACATTGGTCTGCTGACCACGCCTCTAAGTCCCGCCTGGCTAAGTTGCCTTTTAAAGGCAAGCTGCTCTTTGGGGTCGAGCTGGACAAAATCGTGACCGATCTCGGCACGTCTAAGGGCAAGAGGTTACCAGAGGTCAGGGCTCGGGCCAGTGCTCACCCCGGTATCTCCAGAGGACGGTTTCAGGAAGCCCGTCGGTACCGCCCGGGCAAGTCAGGCTCCTCTGCCCCCTCTTCCTTCAAGAGGAACTTCTCCCCCAAGCAGCATTCCTTTCGCAGAGACCGCCGTCCCGGATGTGCGCCCTCCGGTCCTCCCCCAGGGTCTCGTACCCAATGACGGGGTCCTGGTCCATGGCCCAGTGCAGATTGGAGGACGCCTGTCCTCGTTTCTGGGCGAGTGGACCAGGGTAACTTCAGACGCTTAGGTGCTGGAAGTCATCAGAGACGGCTACAAGCTAGAGTTCTGCCGACCCTTAAGAGACGGGTTTGTTCTCTCTCCCTGCAAGTCTCCGGTCAAAGCTGTGGCAGTGCAGCAGACCTTGGACAATTTGATCCGCCTGGGTGCGGTCGTTCTGGTGCCAGAAAATCAGCTTGGCAAGGGACGTTACTCCATTTACTTTGTGGTACCAAAGAAAGGAGGTTCTGTACGGCCTATCCTCGACCTCAAAGGGGTCAATCGGGCCTTGAAAGTTCGGCACTTTCGCATGGAGACTCTCCGTTCTGTTATAGCGGCAGTGAAGGCAGGGGAGTTCCTGGCATCCTTGGACATCAAGGAAGCGTACTTGCATATTCCCATCTGGCCTCCTCATCAACGCTTTCTGCGTTTTGCAGTCCTGGGCCGACACTTCCAGTTCAGAGCCCTCCCGTTCGGGTTGGCTACTGCTCCGCGGACCTTCTCCAAAGTAATGGTGGTCATCGCGGCCTTCCTGCGGAAGGAAGGAGTGCAAGTCCATCCTTATCTGGACGACTGGTTGATCCGAGCCCCCTCTTATGCAGAGTGCGGCAAAGCTGTGGACCGGGTGATTGCTCTTTTGAGCTCCCTGGGGTGGATCATCAACTGGGAGAAAAGCCAGCTGCACCCGACTCAGTCCCTGGAGTATCTGGGAGTTCGTTTCGACACCCAAGTGGGCAGAGTGTTCCTGCCGGACAATCGGATTGTCAAACTTCAGGCTCAGGTGGACCAGTTCCTAGTAGCCTCTCCGCTTTGGGCTTGGGACTATGTGCAGCTGTTGGGCTCTATGACGGCCACGATGGAAGTAGTGCCCTGGGCCAGGGCTCATATGAGACCACTACAACACTCTCTGCTGCAGCGCTGGACTCCGGTGTCGGAGGATTATGCTGTGCGCCTTCCCTTGGACCCAGCAGTGCGCAAGGCGCTGAGCTGGTGGCTGAAGACAGACAAGTTGTCTGCAGGGATGCCTCTTGTGACCCCGGAGTGGATGGTCGTCACGACGGACGCCTCTTTGACGGGCTGGGGAGCCCACTGCTTGGGAAGGACAGCGCAGGGGCTCTGGTCTCCTGCAGAGGCAAAGTGGTCTATCAACCTCCTGGAACTCAGAGCCATTCGGTTGGCGCTTTTGGAGTTCCTCCCGGTACTGGCGTTGAAGCCAGTACGGGTCCTGTCGGACAATGCCACGGCTGTGGCCTATGTCAACCGCCAGGGAGGTACCAAGAGCGCCCCTCTAGCCAAGGAAGCCATGAATCTATGCCAGTGGGCGGAAGCGAACCTGGAACAGCTGTCAGCGGCCCACATTGCCGGAGTCATGAATGTCAAGGCGGACTTTCTCAGTCGCCATACCTTGGATCCCGGAGAGTGGCAGTTATCGGCTCAGGCGTTCTTGGACATCATGAAGCGCTGGGGCCAGCCGAGCCTAGATCTGATGGCGTCATCGGCCAATTGCCAAGTGCCGCGCTTTTTCAGCAGAGGACGGGACCCTCGATCTCTGGGAGTAGATGCTCTTCTCCAACAGTGGCCGACACAGGAGCTTCTCTATGTGTTCCCGCCCTGGCCCATGTTGGGCAGGGTACTAGATCGGGTGGCAAAGCATCCGGGCCGAATAATCCTGGTGGGTCCGGACTGGCCCAGACGTCCCTGGTATGCGGACTTGATCAGGCTCTCAGTGGACGACCCTCTGCGGCTGCCAGTGGAGCAGGGCCTGTTGCATCAGGGTCCCGTGGTGATGGAAGATCCCTCCCCCTTTGGTCTTACGGCCTGGCTATTGAGCGGCAGCGTCTGAGGAAGAAGGGCTTCTCAGACAAGGTCATCGCCACTATGCTGAGAGCGAGGAAGCGCTCTACTTCTACGGCTTATGCCAGGGTTTGGCGTACCTTTGCAGCGTGGTGTGAAGCAGGCTCACTTTCTCCCTTCACTGCTCCAATTTCTTCAGTGCTGGCGTTCCTGCAAGAAGGTCTGGAGAAAGGCCTGTCGCTCAGTTCCCTTAAAGTCCAGGTAGCAGCTCTGGCTTGCTTCAGGGGCCGCCTGCAGGGTGCTTCCCTGGCTTCGCAGCCAGATGTGGTGCGTTTTCTCAAGGGAGTTAATCACCTGCGCCCTCCTCTGCACTCAGTGGTGCCTGCGTGGAATCTCAACCTGGTGCTAAGAGCCTTGCAGAAGCCGCCTTTTGAACCCTTGTCGAGGGCATCTCTGAAAGACCTGACGTTGAAAGCAGTCTTTTTGGTGGCTATCACTTCAGCCAGAAGAGTTTCCGAGCTCCAGGCACTCTCATGTCGAGAGCCTTTTCTGCAGTTCACTGAGGCAGGAGTGACTATTCGCACAGTGCCATCCTTCCTGCCCAAGATTGTGTCTCGCTTCCATGTGAATCAGCAGCTCTGTCTCCCTTCCTTTCGTAGGGAGGACTACCCAGAGGAATACTCTGCTCTCAAATATCTGGATGTGAGACGAGTCATCATCAGATACTTGGAAGTGACCAATGATTTCCGGAAGTCGGATCAACTGTTTGTCCTGTTTGCAGGTCCTCGTAAGGGTCTGCAGGCTGCTAAGCCTACAGTGGCAAGATGGGTCAAGGAAGCCATTGCAGCGGCTTATGTGGCCGTGGGGAAGGTGCCGCCTATCCAGCTGAAGGCTCACTCCACTAGAGCTCAGGCGGCCTCGATGGCAGAGGCCGGGTCCGTCTCCTTGGAAGAGATTTGCAAGGCGGCAACTTGGGCATCGGCCCATACCTTCTCCAGGCATTACCGCTTGACTGTGGCTGCTCGGGCGGAGGCCCGGTTTGGAGCTTCAGTGTTGCGGTCAGGGATTTCAATGTCCCGCCCTGGGTGAGTACTGCTTCGGTACATCCCACTAGTCTATGGATTGATCAGCATGATGATATGGAAGGTAAAATTATGTATCATAGCTGATAATTTTCTTTCCATTAATCATAGCTGATCAATCCATAGCCCCTCCCAGATATCTGTACTATTTATATTCTGGTTGCATTTCAGGTTCAAGTTTAGTCTTCAGTTCCTGTTCAGGAGGACTTCGTGTTCAAGTTTTTTCACTTGGATTCTTCAAGAGTTGAGACGAGTTTGTGTTACAGTGAGCTGCTGCATTCCTCTCCCCTCCATTTTACGGGGCTGGATTGAGACATAAATTCTGCCGGCGCTCCCTCCCGCTTCGGCGGTGTTAGGGTCAGTCAGCTCCTCCCGCGGTTGCGGTTGCAGGATAAGCCAGATCCCCCCGCATCGGCGGGGTGGTGTCCCTCCCCCGCTCCGCGGGGATGAGCTGGACGGATTCCCCTCCCCCACTTGTGTGGGGATGAGCTGGGTTAATTCCCCTCCCCCGTTTCGGCGGTGGTGAGCTGGGCAGAGTGTCCCTTTGTGGGTGTAATTCTCTAAGTGCTGAGTCCTGCGGATGGAGCTTGGATATCGACATACTGAGGAGTTTCCGGCAGCACATGACCACATATAGGGAGGCAAAAGGATTGCTCTCTATCTCCACCTGCTGGTAGATGGACACAACCCACCAGTCTATGGATTGATCAGCTATGATTAATGGAAAGAAAATTATCAGGTATGATACATAATTTTACCTTATTCTTTCCAAAAATACTAGGACTAGGGGGCATGCGATAAAGCTACAAAGTAGTAAATTTAAAACAAATCAGAGAAAAATTTTCTTGACTCGATGTGTAATTAAACTGTGGAATTCGTTGCCAGAGAATGTGGTAAAGGTGGTTAGCTTAGCGAGGTTTAAAAAAGATTTGGACGGTTTCCTAAAGGAAAAGTCCATAGACCATTATTAAAATGACATGGGGAAAATCCACTGCTTATTTCTGGGATAAGCAGCATAAAATGTATTGAACTTTTTTGGGATCTTGCCAGGTATTTGTGACCTGGATTGGCCACTGTTGGAAACAGGATGCTGGGCTTGATGGACCTTTGGTTTGTCCCAGTGTGGCAATACTTATGTACTTATGCACCCCCCATTGGCAAGATGTAGATGGAGGACTGCTGCTCAGCTTAGAGAGAATAGAGAGTAAAAGCCACAAACAGTTTTTGTAGCCCTCTATTGCACATTAACAAATGTGCTTGTGTAGATGTGGTTTCCAGTACTGAAGACAGGTTGGGGGTCAGTAAAGCCTCTAGACAGAAGTATTTGGGGAGACAAAAGAGCAGGGGAGTGGGAGGCAAGCCAAGGTGACATTTCTGCAAATCACATCCACATCACAGCCCTCCCTTCCCATTTAATTTAAATAAGCTATAAAAGATAGTACAAAAAAAGGGTTCCAACAGCATTTTATGTATAAAGAAATCCTCACTTGGTTTCAGCCACTCAGTAAATTATCAGTCAATTAATTCTTTGACTTGAGAGTGAAGTCTGGAGCCTTCATAGAATGACACAGAATCTCAATATAAACCCACAACTACATTCCCCCCAACAATGAAGCTAGCATATCTCCCTTTACAACACACTATATATCATATACAAATATTAAAATTGGAGTATAAGATTAACACACTTTCCATCACCAGACACTAGGGTTACCTTTCCATTTCTTCTCTCTCTTGTCCTTCTTCCTTTCCTCCTCTATATCCATCTGGCACTGATCTTTCTTTTTTATGTTTCTTTTCTCTTCTTTGCCTCTACATCCACCATATATGATTTGTACCCCTCATTCTCCCTTTCTCTCACCTTCAGTCCTTAGTCTTCTTTTCACCTCTCTTCTACCTATTTTCTCATCTCTCTCTCTCATCCCCTTTTCAGCCGTTGCTCCCTCTGTCTTTCCTTTCCCAGTCTCCTATCTCACCTCTACCTTTCACCCATTTCCTGGTCTTCCATTTCCGTCCTCTGTACTCACCCTCTCAGCCCTCATCTACCCTTCACTGCCTCTCATCCCCTCACCAGCCCTGTATCTCCTTCCTTCCCTTGCCTCTAGGACATTCTTCAATCTCTTACCCTCTATCCCATCTCTTATTGATTCTCTTGTACCATCTTTTTAACCCTATTTCCACCATCATTCAATCTCTTCATACACTCATCCTTTTCTTCTCTTATACCTCATCCTTTTTCACAGCCTCTTAGCCAGTCTCCAGTCCTCAAAGTCATTCGCACCATGTCTCAAGCTCTCGCCACACTTCATTCCTATTCTCTTACCCCCATTTCATACCCTCACTCATACTCCCAACCCGTCTAACACACCCCATCCCCCCACACTTATAACTACCAAATGCCAGGTTCTCACTATCCCATTCAAATTCTCACTCGGGGCCCTTTTACTAAAACTTAGCACATGCCAAAAGAATAATATGCACTAAATGCTAAGAAGCCCATAGGTATAAAATGGGCTTCTTAGCAGGGGCATAGCCAGACCTCGATGGGAGGGGGGGCACATTTTGGCGTGCCTCCCCACTGCCACCCTCCCACCGCCACTTCCGCCCCCCCCCCCCCCGCAGCCACTACTGCCTCCTCGCTGCTGGTCTCCCACCGCCACTTTCACCCCTTCTGTGGCAACTACTGCCTCTCTGCCATTGCCCTCTTGCCACTGCTTCTGCCCCCCCCCCCCCGCTGCCGCTTCCCCCCCACTGCCACCTCGAAGTTCAGTTTCATTAAAATGAGCATGCACAGCAATTGAAAACAGGATGGGGCACCGAGCAATGTGAGACCAGTATGGGACAAATGCTTTAGCTGGTGGGGGTTGGGGACCTCCACCAGCCAAACTAGGGGCCCCAGTGCCAATTGGGGGGCCCAGGCCCCAATGGCCCCCTGTAGCTATGCCACTGCTTCTTAGCATTTAGCATGTGCTAAGTTTTAGTAAAAGGGCCTTTCAGTCTCTCCTATCCATAACTCCCTGCTCTTTCCCCTCCTCTGCCCCAACATTCTCCTATTCAGTGTTCTTCCAAGTCCCATGCATCTTCCACTGTGTTCCCCTCCACCCTTTCCCCCCTCCCCATTTTCAAGTCCCCAAATCTCCAAATGCCATCCTTGGCCCAGTACTTGTAAAGTGGTCTGGCTGGGGCTGCAGGTCTGGTGATGACAACAGGTCACATGGCTCCTCCTTCCTCTTCCTTATAGGGACCAAGCTACACAATTTAAACCTGCTCTGTTTGACTGGTAGAGCTCTGTAGTTCCAATGTCATCTGTTTCAACTGAATAGTTGCAACAAATGATGTTTGAACCACACAGGGCTCCATCGACATAGAATCCCGTGGTTTAAATAGAGCAATTTTGAATTGTGCGGTCCAGCCCTTTAAGAAGGAGAACAGAGAAGCTGGCCACCTTGTGCCGCTGTTCTGGGAAAAAGAACCTCAAGCTTAACCAGCCCAGCTTAAAGGCACTGTCTGGTTCTGTTTGGGGTGATAAACCAATTTCCTGAGGTGGCACCTGCCACCCCCCCTAGCAATGCCTATGCCCTCCAGGATTAAGTTTGATAAGCTTGATCAAAGGCTGAGATATATGTTACTGGTCAGGAAGATCTACTACTACTACTACTTATCATTTCTATAGCGCTACAAGGCATACGCAGCACTGTACACCATACACAAAAGACAGTCCCTGCTCAAAGAGCTTACAATCTAGATAAGACAGGTAAACAGACAGAACAATTAAGGGTAAGGGATACAGAGGCTACTGTATATCCCCTCCAGTAAGCGGCCTTTGGATTTGGATTTAGCTCACAGTTCAAGGTGAGTTATCCAGGTATAGTAGGAAGTTTCCTGTCCTTGGAAGGTTTAGAAACTAAAGGGGATTCTTTTACTAAATATTAGCTCGAGTTATCTGCAGCAGGGCCCATAGGAATAAAATGGGCCCTGCTGCAGATAACTCAAGCTAATCTTTAATAAAAGACCCCCAAAGGGCCTGATATTCAAAAAAAGGGCTCCTAAATGTGTCCATTCAAACTAAGGGCCTGTTTACTAAGGTGCACTAGCATTTTTATCACACACTAAATATTAGCGTGCCCTAAAGCTAGATACACCCATAGGAATATATGGATGTCTAGGTAGTTAGCGCATGCTAAAAACGCTATCGCCTATGGTGCGGCTAATAAACAGGGCCCTTAGGAGCTTAAGTTTAGAGTTGAAAATTTATCTTCATTTAGGAGTTTAAAAAGTTATGCTTATAAATTTAGGCCTGCTATTCATTTGCCTAGATTTATGATCTAGTGCTGACAATCAGTGCTAAGCCCCTAAGTTTTTACCCCTTCCCTAAATATAGCGCTGTTGCCACCTAAACATTATGCTCCTACATTTAGGAGGTTTGTGAAATTTTGAATATAGGAACTCAGCACTAGTAAATGTTCAAAAAGGCCAATTGAGGAGCAACGCTTTGAAACTTAAGAACAGAAATATTAGGTCCTGAGTTGTACTTGAGGCAGTGGAGGGTTAAGTGACTTGCCCAAGACCATAAGGCTCTTCCCTGGATCTTAGCCCACTGGTTACTCTTCCACTCCCTGCTGCCGAACCTCCCAGCAGGAGCTCGTTAGTCCAGTGTGCTTCCTGCCGTCTGTTCATTCCAATACGCTGATGAGCCCATAGGGAAGTGGCTTTATCTAATTATTTATGATTTATTTCTTGCTTTTTTGAAAAGAGAATTGACTCACAGCAGGGTCCAGCAACATACGCTGGAACAGCAGAAATGTCCAAAGATGGAGCGTGGGAGAAAAAAAATCCTCATTCATACACATTCCTATACACTTATACATAACACAGTGGATATATAATGATAACACATATGATAACAGACCTTTGTACGCTGAAAACCGTGGAACAACGAATGCTAATTGGTAAAGGAACTGAGCTTTGGAATCTCCTTCCAGCTTCTATTTGGAATATTAAGAGCTATATAGTATTTCAGCGTAGCTTAAAAACTTGGCTTTTCAATAAATGTTTGAACTGTTCTGTTTAATGGATGGATATTTTTAAATGAGTGTGTGGTGGGTTTTACAATGAGGTTACAATCTATATATATAAAAGGCACCGCCAACGTTCAAATGAAGCCTCAAGCCGGAACTTGAGGCACCCGAGATATCCGGTTTGGCCTTAAGTGTCTGCCCCGCCCTCGCGTCACAACGTGATGACATCGAGGGCGGAGCAAAGACACTCAACGAATCAAAGAAGCCCAGCTCTGTTTCCACTCCCCACGAGGTTCGTCACCTCCTCTCTCCACCCCCGCCCCAAGTACGCAGCTTCCCCACCCTCTCCACTCGCCCACGAGGTTGCCGCTTCCCCTCTCCACCCCCACCCCCAAGGTCGCCTCTTCCATTCTCCACCCCCCCAGTTCGACACTTCCCTTCTCCATCCGCCCGCGAGCGAGGTCGCTGCTTCCCCTATGCTATGCACCCCCCCAAGGTCGCCTCTTTCAAACTCCACCCCCCCCTGAGTTCGCCGCTTCACCTCTCAACCCCACCCCCTGAAGTCGCCGCTTCCCATATTCACCCTCCCCCCTCAAAGATCTCCGCTTATCTTAAAAACAAAAAAAAAAAACTGAAACGCAGGCAGCCTTCAGCCATTGGCCGTCTGCTCTGCAGCCACTCATCTCTCCTCTCATTGGCCCTGGAACACAGGAACAGGAAGTTCAAAACAAGTTCCTGGTACCTGTGCTCCTAGGGGGACAGAAAGAGGAGAGAGGAGCAGCAACACAGCACACAATCAATGCCTGGATGCTGCATTCAGTGCCTGGGAGCAAAGAACAGGGAGGGAGGAGGGCTTGGGGTGAAGAGGGGGGCAGGGGTGAAGAGGGGGGGAGGGAGGGAGGGCAGATTGGAAAGTTGACGGTGAGCAGAGGGGGAGGAAGAGGAGCACAGAAGGGGAAGGGGAATGTACTACCTGCTTAAAACACTCACACATATACACACACTCTTTCAAACACATACACTCACTCTGAGGGGGAGAGGGTGGCCTGGAACATGGAGTGTGACTGAGGCGGTGAGAGGAGGGGGAAGAAGAGGGGCACGGTAGGGGGAGGGGAATGCACCACCTGCTTAAAACACTCACACATACACAGAAACACACACACACTCTTTCAAACACACACACTCTCTCCCTCAATCACCTCACTCACTCACACACAAAGTCTATATCAAACGCACACTCACATTCTTTCTCACACACACACTCTCACACAGACAGCCTCACTCTATGTCACACACACTCGCACATTCAATCAGTCTCTCTCACACAGTCACTCTCACACACACACTCTCTCAAACATACACACTACCGATGAAAACCATGCTAGCGCCCGTTTCATTGCTCTCAGAAATGGGCCTTTTTTACTAGTGAGGCTATAACTTTCTGGTTTTAATACTATATTTTGTTATGATTATGTTTGTGACTTGTTTAGATTTTGTATTGTGTAATGTGGTATTTTGTATGAATAAGCTTGTAATCCGCTCAGAATTGGTTGGCTGAGTGGAATATAAATGTGTTAAATACACACATAGGTAAATTTTTTACATGCTCAATGGATGGCAGTAAGTGCTCCCCCCTGCATGGCCATGTGGTAAGAGTAATCTTACCGCACTGGCATTTTTTTAGTGGCTTTTTATCTCCGGCAAAATGGCCCCCGCCGCTACCCCAGGGCCCTTTTTCCCCGCAGCTTGGTAAAAGGACCCCTCAGTTTTATAGACTAGCATGTGGCAAGCTATATTACAACTTATTTATGGACCTCATGGACTCTATTACCCTCCCCCTCTTTTCCCTTGCCCCTTGTAATTACTATCCTTCCTATTCACCTTAATATACTTCGTTTGTTTGTTTACCGGATTGGCGATTGCCTTTACAGTCTGATGTAAGCCACATTGAGCCTGTCAGTGGGTGGGAAAATGTGGGATATAAATGTTATAAATAAATAAATAAATTATTTCTTTGGATTTTGCTTACACTTTTTTCAGTAGTAGCTCAAGGTGAGTTATATTGAGGTACACTGGGTATTTCTCTGTCCTTGCAGGGCTCACAATCTAATTTTGTACCTGAGGCAATGGTTAAGTGACGTGCCCAAGATCACAAGGAGCAGCAGTGGGATTTGAACCAGCCACCTCTGGTGCTCTAACCACTAGGCCACTCCTCCACTCCATTAGTATCATAGCAATGTTATCTGAATATTCTAATTGTGTGCTTATTAGATATTCCACTACTATTATGCTTGCATCTTATTATATCTCTGTTATTTGAATTTCTGTGCTGTTAAATGTGTATATTTTTATCCTGTTTCATGGTATTCTTATTATTAGGTTTCAATTTGCTGTTTTCAAGTTTCCTTTTTCATTGTATTTATGTTTATACTTGTACATTTTACTATTGTTATCCTGTAAACAAAATCGTAACCATAACCATACTTACAATAATTTATTGATTGATTGATTGGGATTTATTAACCGCCTTTGTGAAGAGATTCACCCAATGCGGAATACAGCAGGTACAGTTTAACATAAAACTTACAATTTTGTTAACAACATAACAATAGTAAAATAACCAAGAATAAACATAAATACAATAAATGAGGTAAACTTAAAAACAGTAAATTGAAACCTAATAACAGAACTACTATAATATACTTATCCGAAAAAGCACAGCAAATTGCCCAGGTCCCAGGTCCCGACAAGGACACATTTTTCATAATGTACTTGTGGGACGATTTCTAAGATTGTGACAATTATGTACAGATGTGGAAGATTTTAAAGAACATTGAGCTGACATGTTTCAGAGATTTCTGGAGCGAGGTTATCCTTGCAAAATTATTAAGAAAGCTTACAACTGAGCTTTGTAGGCTCAATGATCTTTATTGTTACAAAATTCTGAACACGTTAAAGGTCCTTCTCTAGTACGTGTGTTACTATACTCTCAGCATGCGTTTAAAATTAAGAAAATTATAAAACAATATTGGCACGTGTTACAATATCATGATGTTTTCCAGCAAATACCAAGATCTGCATTCTTCAGCAGTGTTTGTTGTGGTCTCATTTTCAGATACAGCAGAAGGAAGAATCATCACGCCTTGTTCAGTTTGTAAACTGGCGGTGTGCACCAAAGTCATTTGTCATCCAACATTGCCGTTAACTTTTCATTTTAAGCATTCCTCTACTTGTGATAGAAATGGAGTGATTTATTTGATTCAGTGTCCTTGCTCCAAGTTATATATTGGCCAATCTATCAGACCAGTATGTACCTGCATTATTGAACACCTCAGTACAATTCGTCATGGACAACTGTAAGACCCGTTGGTTCAACATTGGGTGTCAGCACAACATGATCTCAATGATCTACAATTTTTAGTTTTGGAAGTTCCCAAGTGTGTGTGTGTGAGTATGTGTTGGGAGGGGGGAGAGTAACCTATCTAAATCATTGTGGAAAAAAGAACAGCAGTGGCTTCACCGATGGTGTACTGTTGAGCCATCAGGGATGAATCGAGAGGTGAAGTGGTGGGCATTATAAAAATAAATTCTGAAATAATTAAATAACAAAATAATGTCATTCAATACAGAATTGTAAGATTACGTTAAAGTTAGCGGTCAGGCTGTGTTTCTGAGTGGCCAGTCTTTGTAGTCAACTTGAGCGTTTGTTTAGGTTTAGTAACTGTATTTTTGAATCTGACCTGTAGTGTGAATGGAGAATGGTGATTGGGTGTGAGGAGCGATTGATGGTCTGGATTATCCTATTGCACATGCTTCCATTCATTATATCTTGAGCATCTAACTAGTGCAGTGCCATTTTGAACAAATTGAGTATGGCGTCTTTACAGCTTTCACTGTTTTGAAATTTTGAGGTACCTTCCATTTTGATATTTTTTTGTAATGATGTATAAATGGAATGTGTGGATGTGTGCTGTTTTAAGTGGGGTATGTATGTGCACTTTATTTATTGTGGGTTTTGTGTTCATTTTTAGTTTTTACATTCATAGATTTTGAGCTTGTTGTTTGTTTCAAAATTGAATTTTGGGTTTCCTGAGGCAACCGTTAGGCGAAATGTGGTCCATGTCGGAACCTGGGCAATTTGCTGGGCTTTTTCAGATAAGTACATTATTACTGTAAGCATGATTATTGTTACTATTTTGAAACATTTATTAAAGTGAGGAAACTGAGTGGATATGCTATGATTAAAGCTATCATACTGTGGGTTGTTTTTTTCAAGTGACTTATGTGACTATTTCCTCCAGTGTTAATGATAAGAGTATACCCTGTGTTTTGATTTGGCTGGTATCACAAATTAATTCTTGTATACTGCTAATATCTCCTTTCCAGGGTTCAGTGTGGTTTACATTCTAGGTGAGACCAGAAGCGTAGCTAGGTTGAGGCATCAGGGGGAGCAGAGAGCGGACTGCCGATGGCGCCGTTCTCCGATTCCCTAATGTGGCTGTGCCACATGAACTTGATCTTACCATAACATCACCCTGTATTTGTTCACACCGGAGCCTGCAAAGGCCTCTCCGGTATTATGTAAGCCACATTGAGCCTACAAATAGGTGGGAAAATGTGGGATATAAATGTAACAAATAAATAAATAAACAACAGATTGTGTTAAAAATAGGCGCCGTCACTGTCTAAAGTCCATTTGGGGGAGCATTAGCTCCACTGGCGAGCCACCTAGCTATGCCTCTGATTTATACATACAAAAAACTTACACAGTCATTGGAGTAATTAAAGGAAATTAGTGCTGTATAGAGCGGTCATGTCAGCCATTTTTCGAGTTGGTTCATTGAGATTGAAGGTCTGCTGCAGGTGCAGGCTATTGTGAACTCTCCTAAACTCCTTTAAATTATCCCCTCACATTTTAAGTACGGGAGCTCTACATTGATAGTTTTGGGATTGGTTCTGTTTTTGATTCTAGTATTAATATTTACCTCTCTCTAGTGAGGTTCCTTATAGTTTTGATATCACACAAAGCATTAAATCCATTAAAACCTTAAAAATCATCAATAAAATCTTAAATTGTATCCTATATTCAACTGGCAACCAATGTAAACTAATTAAGGCTCCAGATATATGATCACATCTTGATAGATCATGTGGAGGGGCATAATCAAACGCGAACGCCCATCTCCATGGGCGTCTATCTCTGAGAACGGGTACGTGAAGGGGCGGGGCAAACCGTATTTTGGAAAAAAATGGGTGTCCATCTTTTTTCCGATACTACGGTTTGTGCCAGCCAAATGCATCGGATTTGTGCGGATTTGAGGTGAGCGGTATCGTTTTTCAGCGATAATGGAAACCGAAGGTGCCCAGCTCAAAAACGACCAAATCCAAGGCACTGGGTCATGGGAGAGGCCAGGATTCGTAGTGCACTGGTCCCCCTCACATGCCAGGACACCAACCGGGCACCCTAGGGGGCACTTGTAACAATTAAAAAAAAGTTAACTACCTCTGAAGTCCATAGCTCCCTTCCCTTGGGTGCTGAGCCCCCCCAAATCCCACTCTCCATAATTCTACACCATTACCATAGCACTTATGGCTGAAGGAGGGCACCTAGATGTGGGTACAGTGGGGTTTGGGGCGGTTTGGAGCGCTCCCATTTACCACCATGTGTGACAGGTAGGGGGGGATAGGCCTGGGTCCACCAGCCTGAAGTTCACTGCACCCACTAACAACTGCTCCAGGGACCTGCATACTGCTGTGATGGAGCTGGGTATGACATTTGAGGCTGGCATTCAGGCTGGAAAAAAAGTTTTTTAAGTTGTTTTTTTTTGGGTGGGAGGGGGTTAGTGACCACTGGGGAATCAGGGGTGGTCATGCCCTATTCCCTCCGGTGGTCATCTGGTCATTTAGGGCACTTTTTTGGGACTTGTTCGTGAAAAAAAAGGGTCCAAAAAATAACCCAAATTCGCGCTAAAAACGCCTTTCTTTTTTTGATTATTGGCCGAGGACACCCATCTCTCCTTGGCCAATAAATACGCCCCAGTTGCACCTTCACCACGCCTCCAACACGCGCCCGTCAACTTTGGCCGTTTCCACGACAGATTGCAGTTGAAGACGCCCAAAATCGGCTTTCGATTATACCGATTTGGGCGCCCACAGGAGAAAGACGCCCATCTCCCGATTTGGGTCGAAATATGGGCGTCTTTCTCTTTCGAAAATAAGGTGGATAGAATTCCAGCAGTGGCATTCTTTGCCAATTGTAAATCCCTCAAACACTTTTTAGGCAATCTCACCAATAAGCTGTTATGATAGTCAAAATGGGACGCTATAACACTTTGTATTACCATTGTAAAATTCTCACCAGAATGAAAATCTTGTAAACGCAGACTTGCTAAATCTCCCGCTTTCAATGGGAGACTCCCACTTTTGTGGGTCATCTCCCGCAGAGAAACCAGGATCTTCCACTGAGTGGCCTCCCTGTCCAGCAGCAGCAGGAGGTGATGTTTTGTGAAGGTGTTTCCTGCTGCCGCTGGACGGGGAAACCACTCCTGTTGCTGCTGGCTATGAATCAGCTGTGTTGGGGCGGAGCAATGGGTCGGGTCAATGGGTGGAGTTGTGGGCAGAGCTGGGTGGAGCTATGGGTGAGCTGGAGGTGGACCCTAAATCTTCTGTTGAGTGGGTCGGCCCCCTTGGCAGCACTGTAAACACCTAACAATGTGATAGTCCCACCCATGCCCCTCCCATGCACTTCCTCTGTGAACACCCCCCTCCCCCACATTTATGCATTAAGAAAGTTGGTCACATAATTTCTAGACTAGCACTGAGCCAGTGGCGTAGCTACAGGTGGGCCTAGGTGAGCCAGAGCCCACCCACTTAGGGCTCAGGCCCACCCAACAGTAGCACACATTTAGCAGTAGCTGGTGGGGATCCCAAGCTCCGCCAGCTAAAGACCTTCCCCTGATGGGAACAAAAACGCTGCTCTCCACAATACCGGCACCTGCGAGTGCTTAGTTTTCAGCGCATGCCTGCTGCAGACCGCCAAGGTGCAAAGGACTCAAATACAAATCAACTTACGCGTCCAGTTTTTCCTACATAAGCACACAACTGTGGAACGCATTACCAAAAGCCTTGAAAACTACGTACGACCACCTAAATTTCCGGAAAACACTAAAAACTAACCTGTTAAAAAAGGCATACCCTACCGATCCAACATAAATGCCTGATCTCTGCAACACAACCAAACTAAAGCATGTAATGGACATAACACAACTCTTCCGTTGTACGATTCCCTAATGTGGCTGTGCCACACGAACTTTAGCTTACCACAATATCACTTTGTATTTGTTTACACCAGAGTCTGCAAACACCTCTCTGGTACTATGTAAGCCATATTGAGCCTACAAATAGGTGGGCTACAGGCTTCCATGACCGCCACTGGCAAAGTGTGAATGTCAGATGGTGATCTCTTCACTGGGTAAGTCAGTCTTTCAAACAGACAATGGCAGCAAGAGATCCAAAGGACTAACCATTTGCCAAGAAAAATATATGCTGTTACCTAGTGCATGAACTTTCTATGACCAAGAGAAGGGTTTTTTCAGGGAAGGAGGAGTTTGAAGGAGTTGTGAAGGACTTGCACAGCCACGGACTGTTAGTAAAGGCTAATATCACCCTTTAGGTGACCCTTTAGGGGGTCCTACTTTTCTTCACTTTTCCTCCTGTCACCCAGGCATCCAGAACCAGTGTAAGGGTAGTGGGTGCCTTAGGCAAACTTCAACCTTCCATCCCTTTCCTCAATTAACTTTCAGACCCCTGCCTGTATTCCCCCAAGATTTTGATAATTAAATGTAACAAACTTTCGAAAGGGAGGGGTGGTTCTTGGGGGGGGGGGGGGGGGAGAGAAGTGGAAGGGTTGGGGTTGTGGAGGATATCTGTATAGTTTCAATGCATCTTACATCCATTTTGACATTTATCATTTTGTTTGTTGATGGTGTCATGGCTGTATTTACTATGTTTGGATGTGTTTCAATACATTCTTAATTTAAAAAAATGTAACAAACATTCTATAAAAATGTAGGTTAAAATATGCACTGATGGTTCTTTCATTTGTGCAGCTATTGGGGCCTATTGCTTTGCTTTGAAGGTACTGCCTTAGGCAACCACCTGGTCTTGCCTTAAGGTTGGGCTGGCCCTAATGGCAACCAGAAGATGAGGGGTGAGGAGTCTGAGCAGCAGCAGGACTCTGTGCCACCATTGCCTCTGGTAGAGCAGCAGGAATCCATCCCACTCCTGTCTGTGGAGAGGGGGCAGCGCAAGGGGGGGGGGGCTTCTGTCTCTGATTCTTGAAATGTCTGTTGATATGCTGAACTTTGAGGAGATGGAAAGGCTGGAGAGATGAGTGAAGAGAAACACATACTGCTTGTAGCAGGCACTTTGCAACTTTTTCCTATCAGTTTTGGTGGGCCCTTACACTAATAATTATATAACAGCTAAAACACGTAGCTTTATATTACACATACAATGCCTGCTTCTCTCATCTCAGATATATAAGTCAAGATGTATAATTTTTAGGTGGAAGAGTAGCCTAGTGGTTAGAGCACCAGTCTCAACATCCAGAGGAAGCCATTTCAAATCCCACTGCTGCTCCTTGTGATCTTGGGCAAGTCATTTAACCCTCCATTGCCTCAGGTACAAACTTAGATTGTGAGCCCTCCAGGGACAGAGAAATACCCAGAATGCCTGAATGTAACTCACCTTGAGCTACCACTGAAAAGGAGTGACCAAATAAAAAATAATTTAAGGTTTTAGCCCTGCCTCCCCCTCACTTTCCTCAATACACAAGTTGTCATGTAACTTTAAGGATAAAATACTTGCTTATTTCACTATCCCTTATGCACCAGTCAAACTATATAATCTTATATTAAGGATAAAGGCCCACTTTCCTCACTGTCTCTGATAAGCAAGTTACACCATATAATTTATATTTAGGAAAAAATACCCCATTTCTCAGATTTCCCCCTCTTCTCCCTAACAAATCTGCTTTTCTCCACCTTTCAGTCCTGGGAGTTGTCATTCCTCTGCATTAAAGGTTCAAACTGCTTTCCCAGTAGGGCAGTGACCTGGGCAGAGAGGTGAGAGATTCCTCCATCATTGGATTTCATCTGGAAAGCATTACCCCTCAACTCCCTGATGTCATTAGCCGTGCCCCAAGATGCTAATCTCAGTGCCTGAGGCAGCCTCAAGGAAGTCTCTCACCTATGTTTTGTGGATTTGCTGATTTGTTAAAGAGGTCAAGGGCCTGAACCTGGGTTTAGATTACACAAGGTTCAGATGCAGGGAGACAGGTTTTACAGTCTGTACTGGGTCAGAAGCAAAACTCAGGACCCCTGGAAGCTATGGGATTGATTCTCAGAACGCTGGCACTGTAGTGAACAGCCCTGGAAGCAGCTCTGAAAAATAACTTCCCAATGCTCAACATGCTAATAACACAGGCAACCATGACACCCTAACCCAGCCCCTCATCCCACTCAACCCATATAGCAAATAACAACACATACACTTTATAGATTAAATGGGCAACAACTTGGCCACAGCTTTATTGTAAACTAGTAAAAGCAGGGCTTTTTTGAGGGGGTACTTGGGGGTACTGAGCACCGGCACCTTTTTCATTGTCTGCTAAAATTGACCCATGGCCCCAAGTTTTAATGAAAGAGTTCATTCTCTACACACCAATTCTGCCTTGCCATAGGTTCTGTGACTGGTTGCAGGGGGCCTGGCTACTGTGGAATGGGTCCCTCAGTGATCACCCCACCCCTGAAGGGTGGCCTGGCATTTGAGTACCTGCACCTATTTTGTTAGAAAAAAGGCACTGAGTAAAAGAGGCCTGTTTCCAACAGAAATGAAATGGGCGCTAGCAAGGTTGAAGGGCCCCCTCCCTACCTCCCTCCCTCCCTCTCTCTCTCCTCTGAGTTCCAGCCCCCCTCCCCTCCGAGTTCCATGCCCCCCTACCTGCCTCCCTCCCTGTCCTCCAAGTTCCAGGCACCCCTTCCCTTTGAGTTCCAGGACCCCCTCCCCCCTCCCCTTTAGGTTTCAGGACCCCCCCTCCCCTTTAAGTTTCAGGACCCCCCCTCCCCTTCAAGTTCCAGAACCGGCCGTCCCCTTTCAGTTCCAGGCCCCCCCCCCTCCCAGGGTGGACCAATGGGAAGTCTGTTACGAACCCAGGCATCCAGATGGAGATGCAAATTATTATATAGGATACATGGCTGTATGATTGAAACACAAGAGCCAAACAGGATACCCATGCCACTGATAAGTTCCTAGAAGCTACACGTAATGCACCCAGTCCACCGCCATTAGCAAGACTAATCAATGTGCTAAACACTACAGCAAGGTGCGCCCAACCCAGGTGCAGCAAACCCAGCTGCACCAGTCATAGCTTGATGAATTAGCGCTAGTCCACTCATCCAGGCTCAGGTATTCCCGCCCTCCAAGCTGCGACATGCATAAAATAGAAAACATTAAGCAAAGCTTTGGAACAGTGGGAGGGTAGGCAGCTCTCCTTCCTGTCTTCAAGGGCAAAAGAGGGATCATTTCCTGCACTTGCGGGCTGTTAAACCCCTGCTTCGCATCCCCCCTATTCTATCAGGGAGCCTGGCTTTGGGGCGAAAGCTGCTTTACGGCCATCAGGCTTCCCCGTTGCTTAGCAGCAATTCCCACGACCGGGATGTGGGTTCACAGGAAGGGTTACCATATGGCTCCAGAAAAAGGAGTACACATTGATCCAGTCCGGGTTTTGCTTCCATTGAAAACAATGGAAGTAAAACCCAGACTGGCTCAAACTGTCCTCCTTTTTCTGGAGCCATATGGTAATCCTATTCACAGGTGCACGGCGCCATGTTAATGTCGGCTCCGTGCACTTCGGCCCTCCGCCTCGTTTCTTATATACGCGCTGTTAGCGTTCAGCATTGGGAAGTTAAGGGGGAGGAACATGCCTGGTACATGTGTGCAAGAGCTGGGCGGTAAGCACAGATCTTGTGCGCATGCTCGGTCAGAACTAAAGGCTGAGGCGGTGACAGCAGGGATGGTATCAGTCAGGGAACTATTTAAAAAGATGGAAGCCTTTGGGCTAACTTCCCGAGCAACCCTGCTGAAAGCAACTATCTTTTTCATACCTGTTGTTTTAGCTGCGGCCCCCCCTCCCCCCTGTTATCCTTCTGCAGTGTGCTTTTCTTATAAGCGCTTAGACCTGCTTAGAAGAGACCGGCAGAGGGAGATTCAGCAGAAATCCTCTCTTTCAAACTTTCACCGCTATCTCTGAGCTGACGGTAAGTTAGGGCACCGTCTACTTCTGTGCTGCTCCTTGAGCACTGGAGCGGGATTCAAGATGAGCTCATTTGGGTACATTTACATGTGGCCATCTTTGATGCAGATGTTATCTCCTGCGCTACTGCCCTCTGAACATTCTGCACATGCTATTGCCGGTGCTAGTCCAGCGCTAATCTAAGCCTTAGGTTCTGAGAATTGGCCCTCTCTGGGGCAGAGCCTGGAGAAGAGGGCACAGTGTTCTGTTCACTATCTACCTCTAGCTCTGCTGATTTGCATTTTTTAAACCTAAAATTCCATATTTAGGTGTCTAGCTTCCGTTACAGAATAGGTTTCACCATGCAGCGTCAGGGTGCCTAAATGCAGGTACCCACTTAAGAATTTATTTATGGCATTTTGTATCCCACATTATCCCACCTCTTTGCAGGCTCAATGTGGCTTACAATTCGTCATGGATACTGGAATTAGCAGTGAAATTTGCCTCCTAAGCTCTTTTGCATTGACAGAGAAAACATCCTTAGTATATCAGATACCAATAATTTGTGGCAGGACTTGGAGGACATACCCTTCCTACCCAGTGGCATAGCCAGGAAATTTTAACAGAGGGTGTGCTTCCCATGCCACCCCCCCCCCCCCCGATGCCTTAAAATCACCTCCACTCCAGTCTTTGCCCAGGCAGTGGCACTTATAGGCTGCCTGCAGCCTGCACCGGGACTTTCTCTCTGAACTGTCCCACCCATTACAAAACAGGAAGTTGCATCAGAAGGGGCGGGACAGTTCAGAGCATTGTTGTCAGGGTTACGGTCTTCCCGCAACACTGGGCGGGTTTTCTGCGAGCAGCTGCGGAAAATTTTTGGCGGCTGTGGGGTGCGGGTTTGGGCTTTTTTCCTGTGGCCGCTGTGCGCTTTTTTCCGGGGCTTCTATTGGTCCAATTTGGTCCAATAGAAGCTTTCCCGGGGCTTCTATTGGTCCGATGTGGTCCAATAGAAGCTTTTCAGGGGTGTGGTTGACATCAGGGGCGGGGTTAATGACGTCAGGGGTGACGTCAGGGGGCGGGGTGGGTGACGTGGGAGGCGGGGTTGGTGACGTGGGAGGCAGGGTTTGACTTTGGGCATTTTTTTGGGCGGGTTTAGGGCTGATTTTGGGCTGGGAAAATTTTTCCCATCTGGCAACCTTGGTTCAGAGAGAAAGTCCCTGTATAGGCCGCAAGAAGTCTATGAATGCCGCTGAAGCTGCCCAGGCGAAGACTTGTGCACAGATGATCTTAAGGCATGGGCAGGGAGGAGGTTATGCTACACAAACACCTTGAATAAATACGCCACTGTTCCTACCCCCAAATTTTGGTGGAGACAGCGGAGGAGAGGGAGGGAGGGGGGTCAATATAGGTCTTACCTGCTGACTCATTAGGATTTAGACTGGCTCGGCTCCTAAAATGAAAACAAATTTGTGAAGTCCTATATAAAGCTAAATTCAAAATACTAACTCTAATTCTCAAGGCCTAGAAACAAAGGATATAGTTCTCTGCACTGTCTAGGCCTTTATGAACCTCTCAAGAAGCATCTTTAATTTATCCAGGACTGACAAAAATCAAAACCTCCAACACCCACTAGCAGACTTTCGCCGTCCCAGAAGAGCTTCGTCTAACTTAAGACTGTCAAGCTTGGCTTTTCTGTCAGCCCTTTAGTGGGTGAACTTTAAAATGACTGGATTAGAATCACTTACTCAGGGTCGCTCTTGGCTGTGATGTTTAAATGACTCTGTTTTCATGTTTGTATCTCTCCTCTCTCAATCTGTTTAAATTTCTTGTCCCGAGCTAACTGGGTATTTTCAGAGCACTTAACTGGGCAGTGCCGCTGAAAATGCCTGGTTAGCACTGAAGCCAAAACCAGTTAAAGTTAACGGCATAAATAGGACCACATATAAGTCAGTCCTATCTTTATGTGGTTCTTTATAACCAGTTAAGTGCTGAATACCGCACTTAACTGGTTATGTTTTGGCTGGCTCTTTATACCTGGAAATTCAATGCCAGAGCCCGGACATGTCCCAGCATTGAATTTCTGGGTATAAGCCAGCGGCAGTCAGTGAAACGCTGATCACTGCTGGCTGAATATCGGGCCTATACAGAGTAAATTGTGTATCCCAGACTTTGAAGGGAAAAGGTGTTTTTAAAATAAAGCTATACAGTGTAACTTGTATATTAGGAAACAGGAAGGGGAGTGGATGTTTTATCTTATAATGTAAGATGATATTTAGGTGGTCCGAAACATCTTAATGCCTAAAGCTGGGGCGTCCCGTGTCCCATTATTTACCCAGCTTGTTCTCTTCATTAGGCCTGGAAGCACTCTTCCCGCCCCCTGCTGTTGGAGGTACAGATGCTGGGCAGATGTTTTCACAGCCCAGTTCCAGATGAAAAGTTGTTTGCATGACCTGCTAATTGAGACCCAGCTGTCAGAGCCTGGGAGGGAGGTGAGAAGTAACACATTCAGAGAGAGAGAGCAGCTATCTATTCATTTCAAAGACCTTTCTGAGCCTAGCAGTTATGCAAGAAGCCTAAATTTATTATCTTTGTCTGGCTCCCTGGACTCCCCCCCACTTCCTCTGGGGCTGATGCAGAAAAGCTTGTTCAGATGGTCCTACAGAGTTAGTGCAGTGTAATGGGTGCGTGATGCAGAAAAGGGTTTTGCGCAGAAGTTAACATGCGCAAAGCCTCGCACTGGAAACCAACACACAGCATATGAAAACCATGATTTGGAACCTGTTTTTTCTCACTTAGGAAAATTTGATCATACTAATGGGTCTTCCATCTTTTCAAATTCATCAGCCACAACTTATCGAGAACACTGCGGTAAAACTCTTCTCTACATAATTGTTTGATCCTTGATCTTTTGCATTACCAAATGTATATCTGTTATACTTGATAATAACAAATGTATTTCTGCGATACTTGATTGTAACACCATATGTATTTGCTACCCTGTAATGGCATTGCCACAACAGACTGTCCAGCTTATTTTCGAAAGAGAAAAACGCCTATAGTGCGACCTAAATCGGGAGATAGACGTTTGTCTCACAAAGGCGCCCAAATTGGTATAATCGAAAGCCGATTTTGGGCGTTTCCAACTGCACTCCGTCACGGAAACGAATAAAGTTGCCGGGGGCGTGTCGGAGGCGGAACTGTGGCGTGGTTATCAGCCGAGGAGAGATGGGCGTCTTTAGCTGATCATCGAAAAAAAAAGGCGTTTTTATCGCGATTTTGGGTCACTTTTTTTGGACCCTTTTTTTTCACGAACAAGTCCCAAAAAAGTGCTCCAACTGCCCAGATGACCACTGGAGGGAATCGGGGATGACCTCCCCGGACTCCCCCAGTGGTCACTAACCCCCTCCCACCAAAACAAAACCCACTTTAAAAACTTTTTTTCCAGCCTGTATGCCAGCCTCAAATGCCGTACCCACCTCCATGACAGCAGAATGTGTTCTATCCTGTGACAGTCTTTCCCTGGGTCAGATGTGGCTTTTGGGTGCAGTACAGGGTCACATCAGCATTGCATTGTGGTGGGTGTAGGGTATTGGGCTCCGTGATTTCATTAGCTTGTGTTACAGTCTCACGATGTTGGTAGTTGGTAGGCTCTTCTCCCATGGTGCTTCTCCCCCTGCCTACTGGGTCAGAGTGTGCCCTGTTGTGTTTCCTGTTGTAGTCCATGCGGTAGTGGCCATTTTTGTAAGCCAGTTTTAGTTCCCTTTCCTGTGTTAGCCACGTAACGTTAGACAACTTAGTTCTTCCCTTGAATGTGGCTGAAAGAGGGCATTGTACAGCATTCTGCCAGCTCTGACCTACTGCTCATCTCAGTACCAGGGAGACTCGTTGCCAGTGGGGCACAACCTCTGATCTGCAGTTAACTGTGAGTAAAGGCGGTTATTCCAATAAAGGACGTTTTTGGAGAGATTAGTCTTCAGGTGTCAACTGGTGTGCCAATGTTATATAGCAGCAACCAGTCCTAGAGGCCTGCGTGTATGCAGGTCCCTGGAGCACTTTTAGTGGGTACCGCAGTGCACTTCAGCCAGGTGGACCCAAGCCCATCCCCCCCCCACCTGCAACACTTGTGCTGGTAAATGGGAGGCCTCCAAAACCCACTGTGCCCACATGTAGGTGCCCCCTTTACCCCTAAGAGCTATGGTAGTGTTGTACATTTGTGGGTAGTGGGTTTTGGGGGAGGGGGGTTGGGAGCTCAGCACTCGTGGTAACAGTGGCGTAGCCAAGGGTGGGCCCGGGTGGGCCCAGGCCCACCCACTTTCGGCTCAGGCCCATCCAGTAGCAACACACCTATGATATGGTTGGCAGGGTTCCCAAGCTCTACCAGCTGAAAACTCCCCAAAACTCCCTCCTGCATACCTTGTAAATAGCAGATCTTTGCCTGCAGTGAGCAGCGACTGATATATGTTGTGGGGCCAACATGAGCAATGTGTATTAGATGCTCACTGCCGGTGAAAATCTGCTATTTAAAAGATATGCGGGGGGGGGGGGGGGGGAGAGAGGGATGTTTGAGAGACCATATGGTATACAGGCGACAGAGGGAGAGACCAAATCACTTGTGTGACAAGGTGGAGTTCTGCCCACCCATCTTGGGCCCAGGCCCACTCAAAATTGGGTGTCTAGCTACGCTCCTGCGTGGTAAGGGAGCTATGCATGTGGGAGCTTTTTCTGAAGTCCAGCGCACTGACCTAGGGTGCCTAGTTGGTGTCCTGGCATATCAGGGGGGGCCAGTGTACTACGAATCGTGGCCCTTCCCATGACCAAATTGCTCGGATTAGGACGTTTTTGAGCTGGGCGTTTTTAGTTTCCATTATCGCTAAAAAAAACAAACACCCAGCTCAAAAACGTCCATTTTTTCGAAAATACGGTTTGGCCCGCCCCTTCACGGACCCGTTCTCGGAGATAAACGCCCATGGAGATAGGCGTTTCCGTTCAATTATTCCCCTCCATGTAAGCCACATTGAGCCTGCAAATAGGTGGGAAAATGTGGGATACAAATGCAATAAATAAATAAATAATGAATACAACCCTAAAAAACCTGATCACGTCTCCCCTCTTCTGTACAAACTGCACTGGTTTCCAGTTAGCTTCAGGATCTCTTATAAGATACTGTTGCTAATAATGCTTATTACCACATGATGTCTCCCTGCTTAGCTTCTCTTCTGATCAGCGGCGTACCGAGGGTGGGGTGGTGGGGGTGGTCTGCCCTGGGTGCACGCTGCACAGGAGGTGCAAGGAGCAGCCCACGGCTGGTTGCTCCGCCGGGTCCCTTCTCCCTCTGATGTTACCTCCAGTTCCGGGGCAGAGAGAGCAGGGAATCGGCAGAGCAAGAGCACCCCAGGAGGTAAGAGCAATGCATCTGAGGGAGGGATGCTGCTGCACCCGGGGGGGGGAGGGAATACTTCACCTGGGGGAGGGGGTGATGCTGCATCTGGGGGACGGGGGTGCACAGCAGCGATCCGCCCCGGGTGGCAGCCGACCAAGGAACACCACTACGTCTGATTCCTTATCATCCAACTCCTTCTTTCAGATCTAATACCAGTCGTCTGGTTATTAATACTGTAGCTTGTGTGCAACTGGTCACGTCTCATGAGACAGCTTTCTGCTGCTGTGCCCCTTCACTCTGGAAAAATCTTCCCTCAAATCTGGGGTCCATCTCTTCTTAGCCTAAATTTAAAACTGTGCTAAAGAGTTGGCTTTTTAAGCAGGCCTTTGACTCAGTTATTCCTTGAATGTAAATTTTCCAGTTCTTCTGCTTACAGTTTTTAATGTTTTAATTTTCTTCTCTTTCTTTATCCTTGTGTGTTCATTTACCTGTGTTATGTTTTAGGTTTGAATTTTCTTGTGCTTTGCTTCCCCTTCTTCACTGCCGTTGTATCGCTCCATGGTGCGACCGCACCTGGAGTATTGTGTTCAGTACTGGTCTCCGTATCTCAAAAAAGATATAGTAGAATTGGAAAAGGTACAGCGAAGGGCGACGAAAATGATAGTGGGGATGGGACGACTTTCCTATGAAGAGAGGCTGAGAAGGCTAGGGCTTTTCAGCTTGGAGAAGAGACGGCTGAGGGGAGATATGATAGAAGTGTATAAAATAATGAGTGGAATGGATCGGGTGGATGTGAAGCGACTGTTCACGCTATCCAAAAATACTAGGACTAGAGGGCATGAGTTGAAGCTACAGTGTGGTAAATTTAAAACGAATCGGAGAAAATTTTTCTTCACCCAACGTGTAATTAGACTCTGGAATTCATTGCCGGAGAACGTGGTACGGGCGGTTAGCTTGACGGAGTTTAAAAAGGGGTTAGATAGATTCCTAAAGGACAAGTCCATAGACCGCTATTAAATGGACTGGAAAAATTCCTCATTTTTAGGTATAACTTGTCTGGAATGTTTTTACGTTTGGGGAGCGTGCCAGGTGCCCTTGACCTGGATTGGCCACTGTCGGTGACAGGATGCTGGGCTAGATGGACCTTTGGTCTTTCCCAGTATGGCACTACTTATGTACTTATGTACTTATGTACTGTCTATTGTTGGTCCTGTGCCCTTGAGTCTTTTTGTGTTCCGCTATTCATATCTCCTTGTATCCTTCAATCATTTGGCAATAAAACAAATGTTCACATAACTAAATATTGAGGCTATTAGCTATTCCACCCCGATGCAGAGAAGTGTACAGAAGACTTTAAGGCTGAGCACAACACAGGAGTTTCTAACGCCATGTCCGAAGAGGCGTAGAAGGGTTAGCTCGTTCTTCTACACCAGTGTCTGTCAGAATTTAATGCTGCTCTTTTTCCTGTGAGCACACGAGACTTGCCACCTTTATCGTGGCCTCCGTGAATAGTGTGAGTAAAAGAAAGACAGCACAGGGAGATGATGGTTCTATGGTGAGTTGACAGCAGAAGCAGGAAATCCAAAGGAACCAAAGCAGGAGCAGAGGGTGACACAATGACAATCCACCTGGGAGATCAAGTTGAAAGCAGCTTTATCAGAGAACCAAAGTGAAAAGACCCGACACAGGCCGTGTTTCGGTGGATGCAGTCGCCTGCCTCAGGGGTCACTATAAACAACTGAAATCTCTGAGACAACTGAGAGTGATGCCTGGTGCAGTAGCAAAAGCCAATGGCGTAAACAGAAAGACACTGTGGAGAATTCATAGGTCAGCAGTTAGCCTAATTGCGACCCCTGAGGCAGGCGGTTGCATCCGCTGAAACACGGCCCATGTCGGGACTTTTCATTTTGGTGCTGTAATAGAGCTGCTTTGAATTTGATCTCCCTGGTGGATTGTCATTGTGTCATTCTCTACTTCTGCTTTGGTTCTGTGATGAGACAGGTACTGCTGTGCACAGGTCTGAGCAGGAATTAGAGAATGACATGGGGGATGGTGACCCATGGTAACCATGGGGACGGGGACAGAGCCCATGAGGATGGGGAGGGGACAGAGACTTAGGGGGTGAGGTGGGGTGGGGACGGGAACAGACCCTGTGGGGACGGGGATGAACTTTGTCTCTGTGTCATTCTCTACTGTGAAGCCTGTTAATGAACTGGATTGTTATATATGTTTGAGTGATGCTGAGAACGATATTTTGATTTTTTTTGGAAAAACAAGCAAACATGGTAGCCAGAACTGGATGGGGGAACCTGTATATTCCTGCTACCAGCAGATCTTCTAAGAAGACATCTTGTATTGCAGGAAGTACTGTGGAAGACACGAGACCTAGACTGAATCCTGAGATTGTTGATGAATTATCCATCCACAGATTTAAAAAATCATAACAGTCATTTATAGGGTATATCTTTCTCCTGCTAGAGCATACAGAGCGGGTTCTATTTTGTACCCATGGTCATTTTAACAGGGTGGATTAGGATTCCTTGAGGTAGTAGAAGTCAGCTGTTGTTGGGGTTGGAAGGGTAGAGGGTGGCGTTAGTGGTGGGGTTATTACAGTCATCATTGTTATTATTGTTTTCTATTTGTGATTTATAAACAACAATTGCACAGCATATTGTTCCTTTTTATACTTTAATAAAAATATTTAAATATAAAATCATAAGTGTTTGAGGTTAGGAGGAGTAGCCTAGTGGTTAGTGCAGTGGACTTTGATCCTGGGGAACTGAGTTCGATTTCCACTGCAGCTCCTTGTGACTCTGGGCAAGTCACTTAACCCTCCATTGCCCCTGGTACAAAATAAGTACCTGAATATATGTAAACCGCTTTGAATGTAGTTGCAAAAATCTCAGAAAGGTGGTATATCAAGTCCCATTTCCCTTTCCCTATTGGAGATTCTACATGGAATGTTGCTACTATTTGAGATTCTACATGGAATGTTGCTATTCCACTAGGAACATTCCATGTAGAAGCCTGCTCTTGCAGATCAGCTGCGCAGGCTTCTGTTTCTGTGAGTCTGACGTCCTGCACGTACGTGCAGGACGTCAGACTCACAGAAACAGAAGCCTGCGCGGCCGCACTGCTGATCTGCAAGGGTAGGCTTCTACATGGACTGCTGCTAGTGGAGGAGTAGCCCAGTGGTTAGTGCAGTGGACTTTGATCCTGGGGAACTGAGTTCAATTCCCACTGTACCTCCTTGTGACTCTGGGCAAATCACTTAACCCTCCATTGCCCCTTGTACAAAATAAGTACCTGAATATATGTAAACCGCTTTGAATGTAGTTGCAAAAATCTCAGAAAGGTGGTATATCAAGTCCCATTTCCCTTTCCCTATTGGAGATTCTACATGGAATGTTGCTACTATTTGAGATTCTACATGGAATGTTGCTATTCCACTAGGAACATTCCATGTAGAAGCCTGCTCTTGCAGATCAGCTGCGCAGGCTTCTGTTTCTGTGAGTCTGACGTCCTGCACGTACGTGCAGGACGTCAGACTCACAGAAACAGAAGCCTGCGCGGCCGCACTGCTGATCTGCAAGGGTAGGCTTCTACATGGACTGCTGCTAGTGGAGGAGTAGCCCAGTGGTTAGTGCAGTGGACTTTGATCCTGGGGAACTGAGTTCAATTCCCACTGTACCTCCTTGTGACTCTGGGCAAGTCACTTAACCCTCCATTGCCCCTGGTACAAAATAAGTACCTGAATATATATAAACCACTTTGAATGTAGTTGCAAAAACCTCAGAAAGGTGGTATATCAAGTCCCAATTCCCTTTTTGAGATTCTACATGGAATGTTGCTACTATTGGAGATTCTGTTCCTACTATTTGAGATTCTACATGGAATGTTGCTATTCCACTAGCAACATTCCATGTAGAAGCCTACCCTTGCAGATCAGCTGCGCAGGCTTCTGTTTCTGTGAGTCTGACGTCCTGCACGTATGTGCAGGACGTCAGACTCACAGAAACAGAAGCCTGCGTGGCTGCATTGCTGATCTGCAAGGGCAGGCTTCTAGGTGGCACATTGCTAATGGAGGAATAGCCTAGTGGTTAGTGCAGTGGACTTTGATTCTGGGGAACTGAGTTCAATTCCCACTGTACCTCCTTGTGACTCTGGGCAAATCACTTAACCCTCCATTGCCCCTGGTACAAAATAAGTACCTGAATATATGTAAACCGCTTTGAATGTAGTTGCAAAAATCTCAGAAAGGTGGTATATCAAGTCCCATTTCCCTTTCCCTATTGGAGATTCTACATGGAATGTTGCTACTATTTGAGATTCTACATGGAATGTTGCTATTCCACTAGGAACATTCCATGTAGAAGCCTGCTCTTGCAGATCAGCTGCGCAGGCTTCTGTTTCTGTGAGTCTGACGTCCTGCACGTACGTGCAGGACGTCAGACTCACAGAAACAGAAGCCTGCGCGGCCGCACTGCTGATCTGCAAGGGTAGGCTTCTACATGGACTGCTGCTAGTGGAGGAGTAGCCCAGTGGTTAGTGCAGTGGACTTTGATCCTGGGGAACTGAGTTCAATTTCCACTGCAGCTCCTTGTGACTCTGGGCAAATCACTTAACCCTCCATTGCCCCTGGTACAAAATAAGTACCTGAATATATGTAAACCGCTTTGAATGTAGTTGCAAAAACCTCAGAAAGGCAGTATTTCAAGTCCCATTTTCCCTTTCCCTTTTGCAGATGAGGACAGAGCCCGCGGGGATGGGGTGGGGACAGAGACAGAACCTATGGGGATGGGGCAGGGACGGGGACAAACTTTGTCCCTGTGCCATTCTCTAGCAGGAATACTATTCTGTGCATAAATATCAGCATCACAGAATAGCATTCCAGCACATGCACAGATGTATGCTGATGCATTTCCCAGCTCAGACATGTGCCCAGCAGAAGGGCCCCGGAGCTCAAAAGTAAACGCGGGCGCTACAGGCCATTAGCGCCTTACTAGCGCCCTTATTTACCTGCGCAGAATGTTAAGAGGCCTGGAGAGTGGAAACAAACAAGCGTAAAAATGGTGCAAGTGGCATGCAAATATAGTCAAGCTCATGTAAATGAGGTCATTTTGCAATTCCTGCTCAATGCTCAGAAAAGAGCATAAGTACATAAATACATAAGTGTTGCCTTATTGGGACAGACCAAAGGTCCATCAAGCCCAGCATCCTGTTTCCAACAGTGGCCAATCCAGGTCACAAATACCTGGCAAGATCCCAAAGAAGTACAAAACATTTTATGCTGCTTATCCCAGAAATTTGCAGTGGATTTTCTCCAAGTCCATTTTAATAATAGTCTATGGACTTTTCCTTTAGGAAGCTGTCCAAACCTTTCTTAAACTCTGCTAAGCTAACTGCCCTTACCACATTCTCCGGCAACAAATTCCAGAGATTAATTACACGTTGAGCGAAGAAACATTTTCTCCGATTCATTTTAAATTTACTACTTTGTAGCTAGCTTCATTGAATGTCCCCTAGTCCTAGTATTTTTGGAAAGAGTAAACAGACGCTACAGTGCCCGAAACAAAACTGCCTTACCGCTGCAAAAAATAATGCCAAGTCGGAGCAGGCATTCGGGTGTTTGAAGAGAGGATTTCTAATGATTCTCATGCTTCTTTCTGCAAAATCTTTGCTGGTTTTGATTGCTTTTGGAAGCAGAAGGAAGCCTGTGCAGGTTGTGAGAAACAGCAGGCCCAGGAGAAAGTACACACTGACTTCTGTTTCCTGCATCTAAATTTAAAGCGTCCATGTTAAAAAAAAATTAAAAACACCCAAAGTGAAAGCACATATTGGTGTCTGTTTCCTGTTTCTGTTTTCATTGTACAGCTTTATATATTGTTTCTCCAGAATCGGTTACTGTCCCTTATTATGATATTTGTTTTGCTGTGATGGGGGTCTAATTCCACCACATTTGTTTGTTATGACTCAATAAAGATATTATAAAAAGAAAAAAAAAACAAGAAACAAAAGAAAATAAGTGTACA